>NW_027460280.1:60033679-60333679 GCF_050947875.1 Dermacentor variabilis | reverse complement strand
AACTACGCAAGAAAAATGGGAATGCTGAAACAGCCGTGCCGACAGCCCGAGTCACGACCGCAACAGGTTATTCAGACAGTATAACTATACTGAACGTCGAACTCGGTACGTTCCAAAGTGATGTGTTGCGACGATTCTATTGGCTAATCAGTTTAGTGACACGAAACAAAACTTTCAATGAGCCTTCTGCAAAGGTAAAGTAAAAACTCTCAGTGTTTCAGTATAGACACTGGCTCGAATGCAGTTCAACTGGCCTGCAATTTTCAACCATGTAGGCTACAAATCACGCGCATTTTTCGTCTACCTTGAGCCAATGTAACCATGATAATGATAAGAACATCATTTTCTAAGATGACGTTGTTTTTTCGTTAATGCATTTCTGTTGACTGCCAGTTTTGATGAATTAAAACTGTCAGTCAACAGAAATAATACTGCACTATCATTCTGTCATCCAATCGGCTTTCCCGCTCGCATTAAGCGATGCGCAGATGCACATTGCTGCTTGTTGCTACTATAAACTGAAAACATACGTTCAACAGCGTACAGTTGAGGCCAGAAGTATGAGTAGCAGCGCAGTAGCTGTCGTCTTGGTGAACGAAGCAAAAGTTTAAATAGGTGACTGATCTCGTTTAAAGAGATCTCGCAAACTGCCAGCAGGCTGATGGTCGCTCGCGCAATACTAAGCTCTTCTCGGAGGTCTAGTATACCAGGACAGGTTTTACGCTTCGAGCGCACAGACGAATACCGCCAGACGTTGATATGTGGCGAGATTTTCTTTCTTCTTCGCGTTTTACGCTCTTCTAGGATTTCTGGCAACTGTACACGGGCGTCGGCTACTGCTCTTTGCTCTGTGGAAAATAAGACAAAACATAATCGAACGAGGTGTCCCTAGAAACCTACACAACCAGACGCTTCGGTTAAAGTGCTGTGCGCTTCGATATCAGCGCAAGCTGCCGATGACGTATCGTTTGATTTCTCTGCTATGCGCTCAGCTGCTGTTCCAGTAAAAAAGAACCCCACGGACCGCCTTAGCTAGCAGAGATTTACGTGACGTCCGGCACATTCGTCGCGCTTTTGTTTTTTTTTTCCTAAGATAGTGTGGTAGAGGATATTATCTTTCGCTTTATTTTGAAATAATTAGAGGAAGGAGAATTCCGGGGCTTTACCGTACCAAAACCATGATCGAATGATGAGGCACGCCGTAGTGGGGAGCTCCTGATTAATGTTGACTACCTGGGTTTCTTAACGGGCACCAAATGCGCGATACGAGCGTTTTTTTTGCATTTCGTCCCCGTCGGTTTTTCGATAATTTACGGCAGGTGTAGAAAGCGCGCAACATCCCTTGACGCTGTTGGGGTGACAGCACTGGACATGGACAGTTTGACTTCCGCGGTCCCGTTCATTCTCTACCAGCGCCGGCAATCGCGTGGACCGCATACATGCTCGTGATTTCGCGGCCCGAGCTTACGAGGGTACGCGAGCACGCACGCAGACAGAAGAAGGGCAGATGGCAATCGCACTGCTCGAGAGTAAGTGCCCGAAACCAGTGCTGGAATGGGCTCCAGAATTGGACAGCACGAACGCCGTTCGTGTTGTCCACTTCTCTCCTCTTGTGTCTGCGTTTGCATGCCTTACCCTTTTTTTACACGTGTATTTGCCGGAGAAACCACAATGCCGATGTTGAGCATTTCGCAGGCTTGAAACCAGATGGTATCGAGTCGTGGTGTCTCGTCACAATACCACAGAATGTAGCCTGTGGTCTTCGCACTAGCAAATCGGCTATATTGCGGGATGGTAGATGACAGCCCGACTTATCTCCGAGGAGTTACTCAGAGCAGCTGCTTGGACTTGACATTAGTCTCGCATAGTTTAAGTTCCAAAATTCAATGGTTCACAGACATTGAAACTCATAGCAGCGACCATATTCCTACCTACATGACTATCAGAGGCCTTGACAGTTCTCTCTACCCTGTGATCTAAAGACAGATGTAAAAGGTGCCTACGACAACGCCTCAGATGTGCCTTAGATGTAAAAGGTGCGTACGACAACGTAACCAATGAAGCCATTCTCCAAGCTCTTGAGGCTGCAGCACTAGGAGGCCACGTTTTTAGGTGGATTATACGCTATTTTTCACGGAGATCTGTGTTTGTCCTTACAGGGGATGGCCCGACAAGTAGATACATCTCCAGTCTGGGTGTCCCACAAGGCGGAGTGTTGACCGCTACTCTTTTCAATCTCGTTCTAGTGGGGCTTGCCGAAACGCTATCACAGAGTGCTATGCCTTGCTCTACGCTGACGATATTTGCATCAGGACGTCCGGCGT
The DNA here is from genome assembly GCF_050947875.1 of Dermacentor variabilis. Lineage (NCBI taxonomy): Eukaryota > Metazoa > Arthropoda > Arachnida > Ixodida > Ixodidae > Dermacentor > Dermacentor variabilis. The sequence goes on along the minus strand of NW_027460280.1, from coordinate 60,331,355 downwards.
GACAAGGCCACAAGTGCGCGCCAGAGTACAAAAAGCGGCAACTCTGACAGCGGCATACCTCCGCTGACAAGGTCTGACAATTTCTACAGAAAAAATGTGCACTAGTGGCATTTACACGAAAACCGATGTCTTTCTACTCGGTGTGTATCGAGGGCCAGGTATAATTGCGTACAAGAAAATTCCCAGGTTCTTAGGCGTTATTGTGGATCGTGACCTCACCTGGAGTCCGCTTGTCTCATACATGAAGAAAAAGCTCAGTTGTATTGCGAATATGCTCATATTCGTAGCTGGGAAATCGTGGGGACCGTCCATGCGCTCCATGTTGCAGCTATATGCGGCACTTGATCTGGGATTATTGCGATACAGTATTCCTGTTTTGTCCAACACATGCAAGATTAATATCCTTGAACTGCAAAGCGTACAAGCCCAAGCACTTCGGACATGTATTGGCCTCCCGAGATGTTTTTCGACAGCTGCAACGATTGTCATTGCGCAGGAGCACCCGATCACCATTCATGTCGGTGAGTCGCTTTCTCGTGATGACGGGCATATTATTAGAGAAGGCAGCTGGGCCACATTTGGCCAACATCACTTACGAACGAATTGTTTTATGAATATGGGCCCGTATTTCTCCGTCAACTAGTTGCAGACCGGCAACCAAGCCGTTATCTTTGCGCTGCCTTCCTTTATTTCAGTGCTCGTTGCATGTTCCGGGAATCGAATGCGTGGCTCACACTTCGATCTCATCGCTGTCGCCAATCGTGGCAGATATCGCACTTCATTCATGCTGGAGACATTCACGTTACTCCAAAGCCCTGCGATAACGATGGTTTGTGCTCAGAGGCGGAAAGTGCAGGCACGTGGTCTGTCGTGCCATCGGCGACTGTACGATAAAGCGAGCCGCCGTCGCAAACGAACGCATGCCGAAGAAATTTATCATTACAGAGTGCGGCAGGGGTGAGCTCACGTGTTTCTCATCGCCTTCTATCTTCCATTAGGCCTAAAATGGTAACAATGGGCAGTCGTGTGGAGGGGGACGCATAGTGATTATGGATGTGCGTCAGTGTCGCGGATAGAATACTTGAAAGGTGAACCTGGCCAGCCGGAACTTATCGCATGGTATTTTCGTCTCGAGAGTGTTTTTTTGCTGGCGCTGCTGTTATGTGGCACGCGACAAACCTCCAGTGCTTTCGGGCAGTACATCTGTACTGTTATACCTGAAGGTCACGTTCCTTAAGTCAAAAACCCCTGGGTCCTCCTTGCTCCCCCTTGTGAGTCGGCTGCACTGTGAATAATTCACACCTAGCCATTTAACGAAAATTACGAGCACTTCGTAAACTGTCTTTGTGCCTGTGCAACACCACGTGCCAGATTGCACTAAGTATACTGTCTCGTCTGCTGGTGTTTAAGATACTGACCGTGGGGTGGCACAATGCGAGGTCTAATGCCCGCGCTCGGAACGCCCAGCTGTCAGAGCCGGCTTAGCTTCGCCAGAGGAAGATTAAACCTCGGCAGTTTGTACTATTGTTATCTTTCTTGAGGGCCACGGCTGAGTCCGAGAACCCATGTCCTTCACAGCACTTAACATTGCCTGTATTATCAGTGGTCTTTCTTAAAAGGATGATACAGTTCTTGGAAAAGGAAAGTCAGCTTGTTGAAACGTTGGCACGGGACTGGGGCTCCATCTTTGATCCACCCTCCATCATTTACACAAATAGACACGTCCCACCTCCGTTTACTTTATTGAGTGCTTCAGGTGGTTTCTAACAGCGAAGCCAGCCGTCTAGTCGTCATAGGGAGGTAATCTATTGGTTATCATTGGACCAGCTGGCAATTATGCAGCCTTAAGGGTGATAAATGTTTTCATAATCAGATGAGCAAAATGGGTACGTTGAGCGGTCTACAGTCCACGTTTTGTAGCACAAGTACAACGAGGGGTTAAGTGTTTCGTTTGTGAAATAGATGCTACGACGTCATCTGGCTTAATTCATTCACGTGTTATCGTGGTAAAAGCGCGATATCGAAGACGGAATGGAGAAAGAATGTTTTGCATTGCACAGAGCGCAATAATCAGGGAACTCCGTATGGCATAGGCTGAAAAAAAAGAACGACCCACCGCATGCCAAGGACGATCGATCCTTCACTTTAACCAGAGAAATTAGGGGGTGAATCATTGAGAAATGAATGTCGTTTTACATTAAAATAGCATATATTTTGCAGATTTCTTCGGTAAAGGAGCGTACTTTTGCTGGTTTGTTCTACTTGAGAAATTACAAGGGAAAGACGCCCCACATCCGTGTCTTCAACACCTTGTGTTTCCGAAAAGATCTAGTATAGCCCGCAAGGAAGCTTCACGTCTTCTCATATTTCTAAGAGTTCGCATACAATTACCGGGATTTGAATTGAAGCCTCACAGAGACTTTGAGAGCGGTGGCGTCTGTTCATGTATATCGGAGGACACAAGAGACAGTATACTACAGCGTAAAATTCGGTGTTGTATTACATCGCAAGGAAGTGTTCCTGAGAAGGTGGCAATGTCCGCTTTGAAAACCTGCTTCCGTTGCAGTAAGTGAGTTCAGACCGGAGGAATCGCTGAAGCCACTTTTTCTTTTTCTTTCACTGAAGCTTTTGGTGTGTGCTTGAGAAGTGCGATTGACCCCTCGCATCACTTAAATGCATTTAACACGCTGACGCCGCGTTTCTGAAAACATGTTGTGGCTCTTTGTCTCCTTGAGAGTCCGCTGGATAACATGTTTTGCACCTCTGGCAGAGGCATTGCTCAAGCACTCGGGGCGGCAAATATGCGTAAAGTCTGATTTCCGCGACTTCGAGCTCAAATGGCGATCTATAAACTTGCGTACTGCTACGAACGCGGCCTTATAGAGCCAGCGATATCGATTTGTTTCCTTCGGTTGCTGGGTCTCAGGCTATGGGTGCCTGTCTTTCGCTCATAACAACGTAACGTCAATTTTCATGACCTTAGCATAAAGAAGAGGCTCTCCTTACACTCATCGCAAGCTACATTTCCCCATCAAGTCGTTTACACTGCAAAATGCTTGAAAACGTTTGGATTACGACCTCCAGTTCTTGGATAATCACAGGAGATTTTAATGCTCACCACCTAATTTGGGGAAGCACAAGAACCAATTTAAGAGGCAGGACTCTTGTATCTTTTGCTTCGGACCATGACCTCTGCCTTTTGTACGACGGCAGCCCAATATTCTTGAAAGAGTCGTCGTACAGCAGCTGCCTAGATCTTACTTTGGTTTCACGATGCCTTACTTCGAGCGTCTACTGGTTTACTGACTTGGAAACACATGGAAGTGACCATATTCCTACTTACGTTGCCGTCAAAGCTTTAAGCAGTATGTCTTCCCCTATGGTCTCTCCAGCGACTGATTGGTCTGCATTTGAAGCCTTTGTGAACGCTGAATGAAAAGGCGGCCTTGCACGTAGCATAGAGCTTGTGATTGCGGACGCGATGCATGCTGGAACGCGCTGCGTCTCATGGTATATCAAAGTCCGTGGTATATCAAAGTCCAAGTATATCATGGTATATCAATATCAAAGTCCGTGCTAGTCGCACGGACTTTGATATTGAATTAGAGAGGCTTCGAGGTAGTATTTCGGCGTGGTGAGAGGAGATACAGATCCACAAAGTTGATTCTAGACCTTAGAGAGCCCAGGCGCACGCAGAAGAAAATACGTAATCGCATGGACAAATTAGACAACGAACGATGACAATCATGTTGCAACTCATTGGACCCACGCAAAGCTCTTTCTCGCGTATGGAGAACTGTTCAAGGCCTTTGCTAGTTTCCTCAGCAACGCCATCCCTTTAAGGCACTGGCTGTCCACCAAGGCTTTCCAAAAGTGGATGTTGGGAAAGAGTTTCGTGAGGCAATGGCAGGTGACAGAGAGCTACTAAAGGACCTTGAATTGTATGGAGGCTGCTCTAGGCACTTGCAGGCGTTCCTCTTCGCCCGGACCCGATAACATCACGTGCGCTGCTATCCGCCATCTTGACCATGAAGCACGAGAGATCCTGCTGCGTCATCCCAATGTCTCATGGAGTGACGGAGTTGTTCCTTCTGAATGGAAGCGTAGCCGTCTTTCCCCAATCCTAAAGCATTGAAAGTTTCCCCTTGAACTGACATCATATCAACCTATTGCTCTCGCCAGCTGTGTTGGCAAGTTGATGGAAAGGATGATCCTCACGCGCTTGGAGTGGTTTCTTGAACATTATAATGTTTATCCAGACGTGATGACAGGTTTTCGACTTGGTCGTTCGTCGGTCGACGACGTCACTGATCTTGTGTCTTCGATTCAACAACGGAAATCATCCAAACGCCTCTCTGTATCGCTATTTTTAAATGTGAGGGGCGCTTGTGATAACGTTTCTCACGAAGCCGTTCTTGACGCGCTCGTGGCTGCTGCAATCGGAGGCCGCACTTTTCGATGGATTCGGAGCTACCTGACTGAAAGGAGCTTCTTTGTAGTCAGCGAGGATGGTCAAACTTCTGACCACTACACGAGCCATGGAGTTCCACAAGGTGGCATTTTGAGCCCACTTTTGTTCAACCTGGCTTTGATTGGGCTGGCGTAATTCCTCCCACAGTCGGTCAGTCTGTCAGTTTACGCAGATGACATCTGCATCTGGGCGTCAGGAGTAACTCGGCCGCAGGTTCGCGCAAGGTTACAAAGGGCTGCAACGATGACGTGCACTTTTCTTCAGAGACAAGGCCTCAGAATTTCAACAGAAAAGTGCGCATTAGTCGCCTTCACGCGAAAATCGATGACTGGATACCCGGTGTCTATTAATGGCCAGTCTATCTTGTACATGAGAACCCATCGATTTTTAGGGACGATTGTCGACTGCGACCTCTCCTCGAGCCCCCATGTATACTGCCTAAGGAAGAGACTCCTCTCAATCAGTCAGCTTTTCAAAGCCATTGTTTGGAAAAGCATGGGGACCGTCGGTGAGTTCTAAGCTTCAACTGTACAAAGCGCTTTTCATGGGTTTCTTGCATTGGAGCACTCCGGTGCTGTCAAGCGCCCGGAGGCCAAATCTCAGAGTGCTTGAGAGCATGTAAGCTCAATCGCTTAGAACATGTCTGGGTCTACCGCGATGCGCTTCAACAGGCGCAATAATTGATATCGTCAAGGAGCATCACATCAGTACACCTATCGTCATAGACACCCTTAGAAATCATCAATTGAAGTCATAGCGGTGGATTGACACGGACAAGAAAGACGACAAGAGGTGCGCACGTCGTGTCGTCTCTCTTGTCCGCGTCAATCCAGCGCTATGACTTCAATTGATGCAATGAACCAACTAGCCCAAATATCTGCACTCTTAGAAATCATCTTCGTCACCTTTCCCGAGTCCAGTCTGAACGCCTTGCTTCTCTCTCAGAAAGTAGACCAGATGCAACTTTTTCGGGCATTGTATCCTCGCACCGATCCCCTTTTCCGTCCGATTTCACGCCTGCAGCAAGATCACCTTGTCCTTTGTGGTGTCTCCGGCAGCCACAAGTGCGGCTTTCCATTCCAGGAGTTGGAAAGAAATCGGATTTGCCAACTTGGTGCCCTAAATCAAGCCGCTATACATCTACTGCATAATTCATACTCCAACCGAGTTCACGTTTATACAGATGGCTCTTCGACTCTAACCAGCTCTACCGGTGCAGTAATCATTCCGTCGATGTCAATCTGCAAGAAGTTCAAGATCAGCCACGTCACAACATCGACAGGATCCGGACTTTCGCCCTCTGTAGCGCAGTGCTATATGTGCAGCAACAACCACCAAATTACTGGGCTATATTACTGGTCGAAACGTTGGCTCCTGCATTCACCTTGTTCACGTTTTGCTCATCGTCTTGAATTTCCATCTCCCGCATTCCCCGTGTTTTCCCTGGGCTATATTCTGTGATTCAAAGGCAGCCCTGCAATCATTCTTATCATCTCAGCGCCACAGCCCGCATGAACAAGTGGTAGCAGAGATACGATTACGCTACCATCAAGAGGTGGATGGATGCCACGACACTGTATTTCAGTGGCTACCAGGACACTGCAACATTGGTGACAATGAACGTGCCAACAAAGCTGCCCATGGGGCACGTGATGTATATGACAGCACCTCGATGCCATTTTCGAGAACGGATGCAGCGCGGCACCTCAGTGGCCTTGCCCATATTATTACTGTAAGAAAATGGAACACACCGGAGTTTACCAACCGGCGTCTATATGCCATGGACCAGCATATGACATTGCAACTTTTACCTGGTTGTGACTGATGAGAAGAAACGCTACTGTGCCGCTTGCGAGTAGGTGTTTCTTTCACAAACGCCTGCTGATTCCTAATTGTAATGACGGACAGTCCCAATTGCAGCAGATGTGGTGTCGAAGAAACAACCAAACATCCTGTGTGACTGTCCTACATACGAAGGCGAAAGGAGTGCCCTTCGCACAGCTTTGTAGCACTTAGACGACCGTCATTTCACAGAGGAGAAGACCTTACGCCCGCGGCCTCGTGCGTCTGCTGTGTGCAAGGCCACAAACACGTTGGTGCGTTTCTTGAAATGCGCCAGCCGGTGTGACCACCTGTGACTGATTAAGTGGTGCACGCTTGTGTGCGTAACACTGGAGATTGTGACCTTCTTTCTTCCTTCTCCTCTTTAAATCCCCTTTCCCGCTTTCCCAGTGCAGGGTAGCCTACCGGGCTGAGCCTGGTTAACCTAACCTCCCTACCTTTCCCTTAAGACTTATCTCTCTCTCTTCATTGTGTGGGAAAGTGAGACATCAGAAATCAGGTGCCTGCTTTCTTATTCTTTTATTTTTTCCACGGCTTCGCGGATAACCATTGCCAAACGAAAACGCGTGGAAACTAGATGAATACGTGCAAAGAGCGCAAAAAAGAAGAATCAATAAGAAAACCTTGAGATAAACTAAAAGCAAGAGATAATATTTTTGAAAAGCAGGCACCACGTTACCTTCTCTTTTGTAGCATCGCAAGACAGAAGTCAAAGACAAAGGAATAAGGATTATCAATACGCGTTTGACTTTTCACTTGTAAACGTTTGTGTATGACGTGACATAATGCGAAATGACTGCGGCTGCTATAGCGGCGATTAGGGTTGAGTCACCGACAAAGTTCTCCTTAAGACGCAAAAAGAGGGTGGCAGCGTTTTCGATGGTCGCCTATACCCGCAGTGACAGCCTATAGGGCAATCAGCAATCACTTGGAGCTTCTCATTGGGGCGTCCGTCAAGCGACTGACCACGATAAGGCGTACTGTCCTGTACGTGTAACAAAACAGACACTGAACTCGAGTCGGGCATAGTGGTGATGTCCTGTCAGGGAGTTTTTATTTGACGTATGCATATGCAAGCAATCGCGTGTTTGTGTTTTATGAAGAGTTGGCTACCCTATATCATTCGGCGTCAACTGCATAATTGCTACATGTGCCTGAAGTAATACATAAAAATGTTTATAAGTGAATGCAGGTAACTTATCTGTTAAACTATTGTTATAATATATTTTCTGGTGCCGGCGTGGCTAAAGAAAGCATTGTCAGAAAAAAAATGAGGACAATATTATCTCAACTGCGGTGTCTGAAACAATTTCCTCTTCCTCTATGAAGTAGGTGGCGTTCTGCCATAGAGTACTGCAGCTTACACTGCGATGTACCCACGTTTATCTGTCTCTGGGTTCTCGTATACGCGTGCACTCGCGAAGTGGCAGCTTTCGTTTTTCTGCGCATTTTATTTGCAGATGCCCGTCTGTAGTGTTCCTTGCACCTTATCTAAAAACCCACAATGTTCTTTTTTTTGGCAATTTTCTTCAACGTCGCGATGCCTACAGCCATGCAGAGGACCCCTTGTTTTCTCTAGGCTTTAATAACACGTCCACCTGCCTTGCTGTCCTCGGCGTACCTTGAGCATGTGGTGCATAATTTAGCCTCTGAGCGGAGCTCTTGCATAAACCACTCACCACTCGCATTTTACGTTTCAAAGCGATCAAGCTCTGCCTCGCGGTTTATGCATAATTCTTGAGCCACAGAGGCAGACTTCGTGACTCACCTTAGAGTTCCAATCTGAAAGATGTGCAATTTTCAGACTCTGACCCGGGCAATTTCCACTGTGGTGCAGTCTAAGCTTTAATAATAGCGCGTTTAATTCTTCTTAGATGAAAACGTACGGTTTTATTCATAATGCCGTTGCGTTTAGCCTATAGCTCGTCCCCTCTCACTCATTTATGCAGTAACCATTCTTTTTCTTAATAATGCTAGTTGACGAGTTATAGCAGCAGTAACTAAAAGCATTTGTAATGTCGACCGAAACGAGCAGCGCCAACTTTCCGGCGATACTTTTTTACGGGACGCATTAGATAAGGATCGAAGAATGCGTACAGATCAACTCTGTTTTTTTTTTTTAACACTACATTTCTTCTATGTCTTTAACGTTATTAAAGCCATGAGCGTCTTTTTATATTCATGAAGTGACATTTCATGTAGGATTTTTTTAAAAATCCTTATTCTTCACTTTTTTCCTAAGTGGATGCGATCTCTGGCCTACAGGCTGAAGGGAGCAACTCGGCGAATATACAGGGTGTTTCAGCTAACTTTAGGCAGAGTTTAAAATATGCCGATGCACTATAAGACGACGCAACCAAATGCTTGTTGCTCAATTTTGTATATAGTATGTCACAAAATGTTTTCTATTTTGCTTAATTATATAATTAGTCAAGGTTAATGAACCAACTTGTGAAGCAACGAAGTTAGGCGAAAAATTCCAATTAGAAAGTTCCAGAGCGCTTTGCAAAACGTCCGATTGGACAGTTTCTGTGTTTATATCTAATAAGTATTAGTGTTTTTAACCTTGCTGTGGATGCCCGAAAAATAAAAAAAAAACACCGCGTGAGATGCCAGCTTGCGCGTCGTGATTGCACTGCTCCCAAGCGTTCCGCGCACAAACGAACATAGCATTTAGCCGGACGGACGGACGGACGGACGGACGGACAGACAGACAGACAGACAGACAGACAGACAGACAGACAGACAGACAGACAGACAGACAGACAGACAGACAGACAGACAGACAGACAGACAGATAGATAAACTTTATTAAAAGAATAATAAGAAAAACCGCTAATGGTCGGGGCCCCTAGTCCAGGGCTCCGCTGGCTCTTGCCATTTTCTCAGCTATCTGTATCAGCTTGAGCTGGTCGTCGAGGGCCGAGCTGGACAGCAGTGCCTCATTGCTCCCTCGTGGTGTTCGTGTCGGGGTGTTCTGTGTTGTGTAGTGTGCACTCCCACGTAATGTGGTATAGGGTTCGTGTGGCCCCACATCAACGGCATTCGTCCCTGTATGCTGTGGGGTGATGTGGGCTGTGTTTTTTTAATAAGGAATGTATTCACAGAAAGTTGCTAATGTTCTCAGAACTAGAATCTGATCACTGTTTTATGTTAGTACTTGTATAAGTGAATGTTCGTTGTTTGAAAACATTACATTATTTCAATCGATTTGATTCCTTTGCTGCACTCTTTGGATATTCAAAATTACTTTCCGCATGCCGCTACAAATTATGTATGCACAATGTAATTCATGGTAATGCTTATTATTACATTAAAGATGTCTGAATTATCTGCTTTCCAAGTTCTGTTATAAAATGCTGTGTGTTGGTCCTTTTTGTGTGTAATGTTTCTTCATATGCAGTTGAACATGGATATAATGTGCATGGGTATAACAAATTATCTGATATAAAAATTAAATATGTGTAGGTTCGTGTAAGTGCCTGTCTGGAGCCTACGCCAGGCAACTTCACCTCTGTCTTTAGATTTCGATGGGGTGGTGGATATCGCAAGCGACGCCCTCTGTGGTAGTTCGCGATGGCTGAATACTCGAGGTCGACAGGGTCCGGGTCTTCTGCAGCCGGCGTGATGAGTGCTCGGTTATGTACGAATCCTCGAGCTGCTCTGTCGGCCTGCAGGTTGCCCGTGATGCCAGTGTGGCCCGGTATCCAGATGATCGTTTGGGTGGTGAAGTCCTCAGGGTCCTCCTTGAGTATTCCGGCTAGGACTTGTGCAGCAGGTCTTCCAATTCTTCCCTGTAGGAAGTTGCGGCAGGCCTGCTGGGAATCCGTGAGAATCGTCAGTGGTCGGTTTGCGTGTTGGCTTTCGCGGAGGGCTAACGCGATGGCCAGCTCTTCGGCTTCCGTAATCGTGCAGGGGTGGGTCGATGCAGCGGAGGTAACGTGGCTTCGGTGGTCGCATACCACTGCCATTGCGCCCTTGTTGTTCGTCCCATACATGGCGGCGTCCGCAAAATGGGCCGTGGTATTGAACCTGAATGCTTTCTCCATGTACTGGGCCCTTGCTCGCCTCCTGCCGGAGCGTAGATTAGGATCCATGTTGCGTGGTACCGGGGCAACGTGAAACCTTTCCTGGACGCGACGAAGTATCAACCGGGTTTCTTGGGTTCGTGTTGTTATAGCTGGGAATTCCAAGGTTTGTAGGACCTGTCGGCCCGTGCGAGTCCGCGCAAGTCTCTGTTGTTGCGATACGTAAATGGCTTCTGTCAGTTCGCTGAGGGTGTTGTGCAACCCTAGTGCCAGCAATTTTTCAGTCGATGTACTCATCGGCAGGCGGAGAGCGGTCTTGAAAGCCATCCTCAAAAGTGTGTCGGCCTGCTTCGTCTCGGACTGTGTGGGATTGTAGTAGGGCAGGCTGTATGCGATTCTGCTCACCACCAAGCTTCTGACCAGTCGGAGGGTGTCCCTTTCCTTCATGCCTCTGTTCTTGGATGTTACGCGGTAGACCATGCGTGATATCGCCTTGACACTGGTTTTGAGGAGTGTAAGGTTGTGCGTGGCCCGCTGGTTGGACTGCAGCCACATGCCCAGCACCCTGAGCAATGACTTCTCTGGTATGAGGCCTCCGTTGAGGCGCACCTCGAGTTTTCTTGTTGGGTCAGTGGGGACTGTGCGGTTACCCCAGTCTCGCCAGACTCGTAGGAGCTCAGATTTCTCGGAGGAGCATTATGAACCGCCGTGAGGGAAGCACATCTCTGGCGTAAATCGCACAGCCAACGCCTTCGTCACTACCCTGTCGCCTTTTAAACGGCAGCACGCCCTGCTAGATGCTATGCTAGATGCTAAGGGTCTGTGATCTACGCGAGCTAGAGCAGTTGCGAGCTATCGTCAGTGTGCACATGTTTCAAGTATAAATCACACGGACATGGGCACGAGCTATAACTTGGCAAATTATGCGAGCACTTACGATTACAGGCTAAAGAAAACCACCGGTATTTCAAAGTATCCGTAAAATGTTCGTATTGTCACGTGCATACCTCTCCATACGAAGGCGTTTCCCCCCAACATTATTACCAATTTAATGCTTCTTGAATAGTTGTCGTGTGATACTGATTAGTAATATCCTACAATTTACGATTATGGAAAGAATTAAGTATTCACATTTATCCGTTGAAGCAACGCGCAGTAAACAAAGTAAGATAAACAGAGGAACAAGTGTCGGTGAACTGTACGTAGCTTTATTAAAAAAAAAAGAGATAGAGTTTAATATCTACGCTTGTTCTTAATATAAGCAAGAATTGCCAAGTGCACGCGTTTCATTTAGTACTTCCGTATCTACTCCGCGGAGTGAAGCTATTGCTTTATTTTTCTCCTGCAGGTGAGTCCCATATAAAATCGATTAACAGAGTATTCTCCGAAGTGCCGCCTTTTGTTTAACTATACATTGATCGATCGGACTATATCGAATGAATCGTTCAGCGCTACCCAGATCGTGACGAACGAGCTGGCAGCGGGGTTAACCGTGTGAACCAGGCACTGAGCAGTTTCGTAATAGGTATTGCTATTCGTCCTGGCATGACAACGGTAATGCATGACAACCACTGCGTGCACGGACGGAACGCGAACCGCATTTTGATTTCTGCGTTTTGAGCCCGATTCATGCTTAACGTTTATGAAGAGCCTCCATGTACTCAGGTTGAGGCTTACTTTATAAAAGCGCAGGCATTTGAGGTTAATTCAGAGCCCGCCATTACATCTACAGGTCACTCAGAACCCGCGCTTTTCTTTAAAATGCTAAATCCCGCAAGTCAGTTAATCAGCGGTTTAAACGAGAAGAAAGGGAGTTAACCGAGGGGCCCGATTTTTATTAAGCATATGATAAGAAGCCAACAAACATTGACACCAAGGACAATTCTTAGGGGAACTTACCTGTACTTACTAACTTTTACGACCTCACATGCTTTCCTCATTGGAATGGTCAACAGCCCCACGTGCGACACATGCAACATCGATGAGACGCTCGCGCATATTATCTGTGTCTGCCTGCGATATAGCGCCCAGAGACAAGTGATGTGCAGAGTACTGGACCAGTTGGACAATCGTCCACTATCAGAACTGAAAGCTTTAGGTCAGTGCTCCGAAAGAATATCCGCGTTGAAGGCCTTACTCGCGTTATTAAGGTTCCTGTGGTCTACGGGGGCTTCACGATAGACTTTAAGAATGCCGCCCCCTACCGCTCTATAGTGTACGCGCTTTGTTCGTGCTCATCTCCAGTTCTCTCTATCTCCCTCTTCTACTCTCTTTCTCTTTTCATCCCCCTTAACCCTTCCCCCCGTGCAGAATAGCCAACCAGAACTACCTCTGGTTAACCTCCCTGCCCTTCTCTGCATTCTTTTCTCTTTCTTTCTCTACTAAATTAATTAAAGGAATGATAAATTAATGGTAAGGAAATTGGATGAAAAAGCAACTTGCCGCAGGTGGGGAACGATCCCACGTATTCGCGTTACGTGTGCGATGCTCTACCAGTTGAGCTACATTCATTTATCATTTCTTTAAGTAATTTAGTAAGTACAGGTAATTTCCCCTATATTGTCCTTGGTGTCAATGTTTGTTGGCTTCTTATGATATGCTTAATAAAAATAGGGCCCCTCGATTAACCCCCATTCTTCTCGTGTATGGCATAACGAGGGTCTCGAATCCAGCAACATTGATGCCTTCAGGTAGCATGCGTAGGTTTATTTACCAGTTGCCTTCACCCAAAAGATCACGTACTCGTGACGGCTGCGGCAGAAATGATGTTCCACTTCCGCCGCCAAGGTTTGTGAGTGGTGGCGCTGGCTAACACTCCCAGGGCTAGTTCTCGTAGTAACGCATAAATACCTCAGAAAGTGGATGGGAAAACTGCGCCGCGGTAGCTCAATTGGTAGAGCATCGCACGCGCAATGTGAAGACGTGGAATCGTTCACCTGCGGCGAGTTGTTTTTTGATGCACTTTCCTTTTCACTAATTTATCATTTCTTTAGTTCATTTAGTAAGTACAAGTAATTTCCCCTATGTTGTCCTTGGTGTCAATGTTTAAGTAATACTCTTGCTTGGGCTAGTTGGTTCATGCTTGAAGTGGTAAAGGCAAGGTGCAGAAGACCAGGACTCAGGAAGAAGAACACAAACGACAGGACCGGCGCCCGGTGTCAATGTTTGTTGGCTTCTTAATCACCGGTTTGTTTGTTTATTTATGCTGTGCGCATAGCGCACAGTATATGCGCATCAGAGACAAAAACAGTTGCTATGACGCATTCATATCCGGGAAAATAAGATTCTCCAAACCAGAAGTAAAAGCACTGACAGAGGAACATGTGACAAGTGGATTGGGTAATTCATTCCATTCTTTGATCGCCCTCGGAAAAAAACTCTACTTGAATATATCATTCGGTGTAATTGGCGGCTGTATGTATAAATTGTGCTTGTGTTTGGAGCGCTGATCTGGTGAAATTACACAGAAATCGGCTAAATTAAGTTTAACCTGGTTATGAATAATTAGGTATAAAAAATTCAGTCTGTCAAATTTAGTCCTTAGTTATAAGGAGGAGAGGTTTGCACGTCTGCATAGTTCAGTAGGAGAGTGCACGCGCTGATATGTTTGATATGCGGTCATCGCTTTGTCAAAGCGTCTGTACATACATACATACATACATACATACATACATACATACATACATACATACATACATACATACATACATACATACATACATACATACATACATACATACATACATACATACATACATACATACATACGCTGAGCTCGTTATCAGCTGCTATACAAACATCTCTCGAACTGCAAGATGGAAAACCTGGGTCGGTGGTTTGTGCTTTGTGCGTGTGGCGTGTCGAGAGACGTACAGACTGTAATCCAAGTTGTTCTTTGGACGCACTTAATTAGAACGCCTCGAGAGTCCCAGAGGGCTTTCTACGGGGTCTACTGCAGTCGCCGCGGTAATTTTCTACCTCTTGCTCCTTTACCCTAATGCCACAGGAAAGCACTGCCAGCAGCCTCAGGAACGAAATAAACATTTGGGGTAAACAACGCCCTTGCTCCGGTGGTCTCTCTGCCTTCATGTGCAGCCAATTAAGGCGATCCCGCTAAGCTACCGGCCGTGCTCTTTGTAGGACGGCGGCCATCTTCTCCCCCTCCGTACGTACTGAACCGCTCTTAGTGCGCGTAGTGCGGCAGCACGTTCGCTGCCGTTGCGTTTGCGAAGCAAAATAAAGGGCGCATGGATCGCTGAGTCCCCGGCACATACTCCTACTGAGCTGCTTTAGCGAGGGAATCCCGCGGAGTTGCTGAAGTGGCAGCTGTCATAGAGCCCGGCTGTATACGTCGGCCTACTTTCTTTGCTGCGCTCTGAGAATGACGGTATCTTTTTTTCCCCTCCTAGATTCATTGTTCCTGTTCCTCCTCAGACTTTGCCGGAATAGGAGCACTTCGAAAGAGAGCGGACGAAGAATGCGATGGCTAATATCGACGTTGCCCCAAACTCGTCGCGCGTTCACCCGCGGGATTCGTAATATGAGCCTGTCGGCTGCGCACCTGCCGGAAAAATTAATTGAATCTGCGCGAGCGCCGCGCAGAGGCTGACATTTGCACTGTCGACTGGGAACGGTATTCTCATTTTTTTTCTGTCTCTCTTTTTCTGCGGCTAGCCCTGGCGAGCACCACCATATCGATGAAACACCCAAAGTTGCCTGTCCGTAGCCATCTTTGCCCTTCATGGAGGCCGCTTGTTTATCAAATTAACGTTACTTGATTAGGTAGGTTTAACGTTTCCATCTTAACCAAAGAAGGTTTCCGCGTGTCATTTGAACTTTTATGATCTAAACATTTCGTTGCAGGGTCTTACGTGCCGTATTGTGGTGACCCTATATTGCCGACTGGTTACATCTTCTGTGTCCTTGAAGTCTTGATTAAAATTGAGCGAAAATTATCATAACTGTAGATTCTCAGCAATCAGTTTATACTCTGCAAATTTTCTTTATCAGCAGTTCGATTACGTTTCCTTGGAGTCTACAGCTGCGCAGAGCACTTCTGCTGCACCCTGTACGTGTTCAACGACGAGTATTCCTGGGCCGCTATTTTGCAGCGATGAATTTTTCGACGTCACTTCTTTTCGCGCTGTTCGTGCTGCGTCAGTGGTCAGAGCAACGCAGAGCGTCACTCTAATTAATGAGGTTAGCCGGCCATGAACAGTGTATGATAAAACTGGCATAGAATCGAGCGGAAAGCGTTGCTACAAAATTGCGTCCCCATGCAGTTACGCATGTTACCGTTCTCTGGCTCCTAACGCTTATCAATTCTATTAGGTGTTAGAAGTTCATGTATCCCACTATACATTTTTAATATGCGCATGAGTTCATCTCGCCGCAAATTTGGTGTATAACATAGCAGGGTTTAGAGAATTACATAGTAGGTTTTAGAGAATAAGAATAATGGAATAAGAATAAGTCTACCCATGTTTCTAGCTAAACTGATCCTTCGTGTGCAATCAGCATCAAACAAAACGTACTTTGTAGTAGTACTTAAGCAGTCAGCAGTGTTGATATTCGCTAAACGCCGTAAGCATGGACTCATGGAGTGTTTCAGTAATAAATAAATAAATAAATAAATAAATAAATAAATAAATAAATAAATAAATAAATAAATAAATAAACTGTAATTGATGCGGCATTATGCTAGTGCTAGTTCAAACACTTTCAGCTTTGCTGTCAAAGTAATGGGGATACTGGAACGAAGGCTATCGGGTTGTGTAAAGCTTACTTCGTCACAGTATAGAACCTTCTTTCGTTGCTTCATCGTGCAACCCAAGCTTTCTCAGCCAGCTGGAAATTATCGCATCGCATACGCAGGAGGTTTGCTGTCACTTTCTTCCTTTCATCAAGCGGCCGCAAATGCATGACACGGGTGACCCTGAACGCTGGTTTTTAGTTGCGTCTCTTCTGACCTTCGAGTTCGCGCAGATAAAGACGTCAGTGCTTTCCCTTGTGTCGTTTTCGTTCACTTTTGCCGAAGCGAAGACGCGTAATGGAACGCTAAGAGCGCCTCCGCGGAAAGGCTCCGCATCTTGTTGAAATTCAAGCCCCACTCGTGTTCGGGTCCCTTGCGACAGCGCAGGTCCATTAAGTTTTCACTGGAACCGAGAGCCCTCGGAAAAGGGATACATGCAATAGTGTGTCCACCATCGAGCCTCCTGCGCAACTTTTCCGGCAGCTCTGCATACCGCTGAGTCTGCTTCAGAGATAGCGGGCCGCTTGATGCACCTTCTGTGGACCTTGGATCGCCTCACTTTCTCCAACAAGATCGCCGGGCGCACAAGTGCGGGCGAGATGGTCCGAGCTGTGTTTGTCCTGTCTAGTACGTGTTGTGTGTGTGTGAAAGGGCGATTGATAGAAGACGCCCGTTGATCGATTTCCCCGCGGTGGCCCTTTCTTGTTTCCTTCCTCACCTTCCTTTGTCAGCTTCTAGAAGGATACTTTCGTGTCACCTGAATCTCCCGCATTGGATGACAATGGCCGCCGGGCCACATTTTAACACTATAGAGGGTCTGGGGCTCTGCCGCACCTACTGTGTGACACGAACTCGAGCATACGGATTTTCTTTTAAACACGCGCGTACTTTTCAATTTCAGTATCATAATTGGTGGATGCATAAGCCGGACGCCTGATTTTCTTTTCTGTAATCTTTTTTGGTAAATCGAGGTTAAAGCTAAAATATCACTACATATCAAGTGGGCGTGGTGACGGCGCAAGTTTCACTAGATATGTTGGGAAACAATAGCTGAGAAATCAACGTGTAAGTCGCTTCTGCGCCAAATGGAATAGTCGGCATTGTTGGGACTCAGGGTAGCGCACCCCATCGTTGTCATACAGTTGTTGCGACTCGATGTCCGAGTGGCCATTACGGTACCGTGGCTGATGATGTGCCAGGTGCCGGGTGATCGAGAGGTGCGGGGCGTCGTCCAAGAGATAAGAAAAAGGATTTAGTTACAAATTTACATGATAGTGGTTCACATGTACTAGCAGGAGCATGCGCACCAGCACAAGCATGAGCACAAACAGGAGCACTCGTGCAACTCGGAGCCCACCCGCACAACACTCAAGATCCACTTTTTAAGCACTTCTTTTTCCCTTTTCTATCGCGAGGAAATTGACTCTTCTTCTTGGCCAATCACAATCGTTGAGCCGTTCGTAAAATCCCGCCCATGACATCGCACCATTCCGCCGGACTGCGCCTCCAATGTTGCACGAACGCCCCCGCATACGAGGCAACGACGTGGCAAACTGGGAACCTGATGTCGAAGTTGTTTCCACGGAGGTCCGCGACGTTGGCCCATTTTATCAGTTAGTGGGCCATTCGTGACGGTCCGCTTGTCAGGGTCAAGTTCCGGTAGAGTGGTCTTCACGGCAGTCGTTGCTTGCACGAAGGGCGGCGCCTGTTGTCGCCTCGATGTGAGCTTCTTTGTTTGCTTTTCACAGCCTATGTCGGGTCCAGTCTAGTCCAGGTGGGCGCTTGTCTTGCCCGTCAGCTTTGGTGAAGCTGATTTGGTCACCAGCTCCCTGGTCCTGAGAAAACGACCATGCAGCGTGAAGGGCCTTTCACTGCTGCGCGCTCGCCGGTGAAGCATTAATCGTCGACAACGGATGTCTGGTACAACAGTGCTAAACGCCAATCGTAACAGCGTGCGTCCAGACGTAAGACAGAGGCGAAGCGAAAGTAATCAACGAGGTGACGGAAAGGAAGATGAATATTTTTTTTTACTTGCGGTAAAAATGCACTGTTGTTCCACTTACTTTCCTTTTTAAGAAAAAGCTGTATTATGCTTCGAAGTACTAATGTAACTACCACGCCAATACTTTTCGTCGCACACTTTGAAAATTATTATCTCGAAAGTGGCATTAATTACCCTAAGAATTCGTTCTACCTAGGACGGAGGTAAATGGACAACACTGGGAGAGGCCCTCAGTCGTTTTGTAGTGGACAGTAATAGGACGATGATCATGACAATAATGCTGATGTCGGCATCAGTGGTACTTATTGCGCTGCGAGGATGGTAGATCTATATACTACCAAACCCACGTGGTATATGAGATCACCAGGCGTGAAAACGTACGAATAAGTGCGCTGATTAGATAGGTGTCATTTCTACGTTCAAGCGGGCTTTCATAATGGCAGCGCAACTGGTGCGGTCTCCTGTATTACGGCTGACATGGGGAACTGATACGGCTGGCACCAATTGTTACGGGGACGGGGTTTCGGCCACCTTCAATAGCGTCTGCTTGGAGCTCGAAGCAGGTTGACCATCGGTGAGGGTTCGGCAGGGAAGACGAGGCAATGTAAAAACAAATAACTGAAGTTTAATACATCGTTACGGGTCAGTGGTGCGTTCTAAGACGAAAAGTACAGAAACGTTCGGCCTGCGTGCTCCAGCTGCACGCAAGGGCAGATAATATGTGTTCGCTGCGTCTCGATGGCCTTCTTATACCCTACACCATCCGGGTAACCTCACTCTTTCTTGCTCCCTGGTGGAGGGCCTTGTCAGCACGCTGGTCAGCTTACGCAGAGGAATACGGAGAGAAACCGCGTAGAGGTGGTGAGCGAAGGTCACATCGGGTCAGCTCACACAGAGAAATTCAGAGAGAAACCACTCCCTCGCGTAGATTTGGTGAGCGTAGGTCATGTCAGGTCAGCCCACACAGAGGAATTCGCAGACAAACCACTCCCTGGCGTAGAGGTGGTGAATGGAGGATAGAGGAGAGTAGGATTTGCGCTGGTGCATAATCTTGTAGCACACACCCGACGGACAAGTATTTTCATGTTGACGAACGTGATGATTAGGCACATCGTGTCTCAGACGCTTGGCATCCGTTCCATTCATCACTGCACTCAGTGAGCCATAATAGACTGCCCCGCCGCCGAAGGAGATCGCGTTGGGCTGGGGACGACATCCGCTGGCCAGTGGGATGACGCAGGTCGGCGCTTGCAGTCGTCGTAGATTGTCGCACAGCTCCCTGGAGCACGAAACACTGTGGGCGTTTTCCCACGTCGCTCAACGTCTCGGCCCAAGTCGAGATGCCTCTGAAGGGTCTGCAACAGTATCTCGTTCATAAAACTCCGTCGGTAGAACTACGCCGAGACTCAGCCGCTCAGTCAACAAGCGCGCGACAAATCCTCGGTGAGCTCCGACAGGCTTATTTCCCACTCAAAAGCGACAGTTTTTGAGTGGGACTCAATACATACATGAACTTGTTATAGGCTTCCCAAGACATGACCCAACACAGCTGCGTAAACCAAAATAAGGCCCTTCCAATCCTACGTCAGGAAAAAAGAAAACCGAGTTTCGGGAAACGTTTGAGGATTCGACTCGCCATCAGCATTGTCATTGAGAGTCCTCTTTTTATAGCGTATTTTAAAAGAATATTGCTGCAAAGCGAGACTCCAGCGCAGGAGACGGCCATTTTTGGAAGACGTTGCCTGCAACCATTTGAGAAGACCATGACCCGTTTCCATGACGAACTTCGAGCCCGAAAGATAGCAAGACAATTTTGCTCAGTTCTTCAAATTTCTATTCGGGACAAGCTGGGGTACATTAGACCATTCTATGATGCAGCTGTACAGGGTACAGTTTCTCGGACTCCTACGATACAATCTACCAGTTTTGTCCAATACATGCAAGACGAACATTAGCGCGTTGGAGAGCATACAAGGTGAAGCCCTACGCCACGTGTTTAGGGCTGCTTCGGTGCACCTCAAGAGCAGAAACGATTGCCATCGCGAGAGACCATATAATACAGACACACGTAGCTGTCGACTCTCTCACACTGCACATTCGCTACATGTCAAGGATCCCCTACCATCATTTCGCCTCCCTACCAGCCGAGAGACCTCAAGCGACCTTTTCAAGAGCGATTAGTGCTCATCAAGAGTGCATACTGTCATCTTATAAACCGGCGGCGAAGCCTTCATCTCCCTTGTTGTGCCTATGACTGGATCAAGGGAATTTTGCTATTCCCGGAATTACGAAGAAGGCCAATCATCCGTCGCCTGCTCTGAAGCAACTGACGCTCCTATTACTGTAGCAAACATATTATCACCGCATACATATACGTATATACAGATGGTTCGACCTCCCCCTACCAGCTTAACTACCACATTCGTCGTTCCAGCTAAGCAGGTTATAGTTAACTTCAAATTGTCATACATGACTACACGTACGTCGACAGAACTTGCAGTCCTTTATACCGCTATGACCTACGTCACTGAAAAGCCAGCGCATAAATGGGCCATATTTTGTGACTCTAAGGCTGCTCCTTACAGTATCAAGACTGCATTTCATCACAGAACTTACGAGCAGATGATATCTGACATCAGGGAAGTGCACCACCATGCTCTGAAAGAGGGTACAACATTATCTTTCAATAGATTCCAGCTCACTGTGGCGTCATCGGCAACAACATTGCTGACGATAAGGCTGCCCGGTCTGCCCACGAAGACACCTAGACGCGTCCAACACCTTTGGCGAGGTCGGACGCTGCCAGGGAACTTCGCCTACTTGCGTGCAAGAAGTCACAAGATCTCTGGAGTGCCTTCAATTGCCGATTGCATAAACTGGACCCAACGCTAAGGCTACAACTGCCATCTAGCCTTTCCCGCGGCGAAACAACCTTGCTGTGCCGCTTGTGGTTGGGAGTGGCGCTCACAAACCTCTACTCCGATCGTATGGGAATGGCCAAGCCCTATGTGCGACTCCTGTAGGTGCGAGGAAACCATCGAGCACCTATTGTGCACCTGGCCTCATTACGACGTTCAACGCCTCCCTCTCAGGACTTTAAACCGACTGGACTCGAGACCGTTTCTATGAGTCAAAAATACTAGGACCGTGATTACACCCGTCACTGGCACAAAAAGC
The DNA here is from genome assembly GCF_050947875.1 of Dermacentor variabilis. NCBI lineage: Eukaryota > Metazoa > Arthropoda > Arachnida > Ixodida > Ixodidae > Dermacentor > Dermacentor variabilis. The sequence goes on along the minus strand of NW_027460280.1, from coordinate 60,310,083 downwards.
GATTCGTGCACTAGTACTATACCTGAAGTGCACTGGCTTAAAAGGCCGTTTATAATGTCATTGTGCATCCTCCCACACGCACTCATTGCTTACTTTCTTCCTTTTTTCAATTCCACTTTCCTCCATCCCCAGTGTAGGGTGGCAAACCGGGTGCTCGTATGGTTGACCTCCCTGCCTTTCCTGTCCTTGCTCTCTATTTCTTTTGAACAGCCCATATGAGACATGCGCATTCTTTCTCAGTAGCGCTGTTCGCCCGTTCTCGACTGGTGAGTTTCCGACTTGCGTAAAGGACAGGGTGTTCATCTTCGCTCTTTCCCTTTTTAGCATAGTACGACGCCCATGGCTATCTATAGCTCGCTCGCATCGCACCGCATTGAACCACAAATCCCTGCGTGTAGTCCAGCGATCTTAGTACGGGCTCACTCGTCAGCGCGCTCTTCAAGCCGTTGAAAGAGAATTCCTTCTTTTCGTCTTAGAGGACAGTCTGTGGTTCCGTTTTTTCGAAGAGCATCAGTTAGAGCGCAAGCTAGTTCAGAATACCCAAGGATGTACCGTTGATTCTACCCGGCGACCCCTAAGAAAGATCGCATATCGATTTTCGTGCGCGGCTGCGGGAAATCTCGTATTGCAGCCACCTTAAGCTCAGAGGGACGGAGACGGCCCTGTCCGGTTACGTGACCGAGATATATTACTTCCGCTTGCGCCATTCGACATTTTGGTGCCTTGACTGTTAAGCCTTATTCCCGTAAGCGGGCCAACACTGCCCTCAGATGTTGCGTATGGTCAAACCAGGATTCAGAATATATCACGACATCATCTAAGTAAGGCAAGGCGAACTCTTCCTGTCCTCGCAACACTTTGTCCATAATGATTGAAAAGCAGTACGGTGCATTTTTCAAACCCAAGCTTAGGACCTTAGGGCGGAACGTTGCCAACGGAAATATGAAAGCGGAATATCTGCTAGCCCGCCCTGTGAGCGGAACCTGACAGTAGGCTCGAACTTAGTCCAGGGTAGAAATGAATTGAGCGCTACTAACTTTCTCGATGCGCTCTTCGATGTTTGGTATAGGATAAATTTGATCTTTAGGGATCACGCTTAACCTGCGGTAATCTACGCAAGGGCGCGGATACCTCAACTAAGATCAAAGGCGAGGTGCAATCGCTCTCGCAATGCTCGATCACACCTAGAGTCAACATCTTTTTTTACCTCCGCATCCATAATCTCACGTTGGCGCGGCGACACCGATAAGTCTTTGAACGTACTAGCTCCGAAGAAGTGAGCTCGATGTCATGTTTAAGAACCGATGTCCTTCCTGGCTTATCTATAAGTAAGTCCTGAAGCTCTTCCAGGATTTCCTGCGATTCCGTCATTTGTTAAGGCTCCAACTGCGCTTTAGAGACTAGTTCCCTAATTAGTTGTTCCCTAGCCTCTCCATTAGTGACTGACATGAGCACCGGAATACCGGAATCTCTTCGGGAACGTTTACCATCATGTCTACAACTGCTTCCCGTTCCCTGTAAGGCTTGAGCAGATTACAGTGATAAACCTGCTGTCTCTTCCGCTTTTCAGACAGTCCTATAACGTAGTTCGTGTTAGGCAGTTTCTGAACCACGTTTGCAGGACCTTCCCACTGCACGAGTTTTTTTTTTTTTTTTTGCTATGGTTGCAGAATCATTACTTTAGTGCCGACTTCAAATCGACGGGTCCTGGCAGTCCTGTCGTAATACACCTTGGACCTACGGTGGGCTTTAGACATAGTCTCTTCTGACAACGTCTGCACTTTCCTTAAGCGTTCTAGTAGGTTAGGTACATACTAGACCACTATTGGGTCTTCCCCGCGTCCTTCCCATGATTCGCGGAGCATACGCAGCGGCGATCGCAGCGAGCGGCCGTAAACGAGCTCTACTGGCGAAAAACCGGTTGCTTCATGCGTTGCAGTCCTTAGCGCAAACATGATACTTGGCGAGCACTGCTCCCATTCTGTCTTCCTTTCGATGCATAGCGTCCTTAGCGCGCGCTTCATAATAGAGTGTAGCTTCTCTACAGAATCGGACTGCATATGGTACATGAAGTTACTAATTAGCCTTAGCCCACATCGTTTTAGAAATTAGAAAGGTCGTGGTTAGGGCACTAATAAACACGGTGTCTTGGTCGGACTGTACTTCGATGAGAAAACCAGCTCGCGTGAATACCGAGAGGAGCGCATTAACTATTTCTACCGAACTAAGTTCTTTAAGTGGGACCGCTTCGGGGAAGTTAGTAGCGGGCAAACCACTGTAAAATTAAGACGGTATCCCGTGGACATTACTGGAAGTGGGCCTGCTGTGTCGAACTACGAGCCGGCGAAACAGCTCAGTGATGATAGGCAGTGGCTCCATCGCCGCTCTTGCCTTTTCACCCGGCTTCCTCACGCGATGACATGTGTCGCAAGTCCTTACAAATTGGTCTGCGTCGCTGAAACAACCTGGCTAATAACACTCCTGTAATAGTCGATCCTTAGTATTCTTGACACCTAAGTGACCAGCTCAAGAGCTTCCGTGCGACAAGTGCAAAAGGTCCTGTCGATAAGCCTGGTGCACGACCAGCTGGTCAAGTGTGACATTCCTACAATCTACATACTTCCGGTACAGTAGGCCGCCTCTCTCATAAAAATTAACGTTTTTCCCTGCCACACTTCGTTTAGGTTGCTTCGGATGTTCCGCAGGCCGGGGTCCTTGTTTTGCTCGGACTTCAATGTTGAACTGTCTACTTTTAACAGCTGCCGTAGGCCTTCCGACGTAGGCGCTACAAACAAATCTGGCGACTGCTTTCCCAATAACGCTGTTGCTGCCACTACCAGGACCTCTGTCTGCGCGGATCCGAACTCTTGCGGTTCCAACGCAGCGGCATCCTCGATCTCCGCTTTCTGAGGTTCCGCGCAGCCGTCCAACTCGGTTAGTGCGTTTCCACTGAAATCATTGAGACAGATCTAAAGCTGGTGATCGGCAGCAAGGACCGTTTCGACTTCCACGAAACACCTCGATTCGACGCCACAAACGAAAAACGTGAGCAAGACACCAAGCGAAAGAGCTGCCTTGAACCTGGATGTAGCCATCTCTGTTTATTTGGACAAGTGTTGCAAGCGCAAGTAACGGATTATGGAGTTGCCATAGACATTGGCAGCAAGCCTATAGCAACGTAGCCTATTCGCAAAAATGGGAGGGGCCTAGGTATGACGGTTTCTTAAAAACAAAAAAATTGTTCTGCGTAAAACGAAGCACCTGTTATAACGATCCTATTCGATGTCTTTTTTTTTTTTTGCTTGTGTTTCTTCTGTGTCTGAGCAGCGGCCAGTCAATGACAAAGAGTACTTACCGACAAAACGCTTTGTGAATTCAGCCCCAGTGTTGTTGCAGTATTGTTCCCAATAAGGAGGCCCAGTAACACTATTTTGAACAGTGGAACAAAAAGTCAAATAAAGAAATACAGGAAGAGACGGCACCGATGACATTAAAGCCACGTGCTTTGATGGCATGGGAATCTTTACATGGGGCTCTGCCAACACCTCCCGGAAAGCAGTCCTGTGCGCTCTCCTTTACGGCGTCATGCCACTTGGACCGTAATTTCCATTGCCATGCCCGGCGTGACGAAAGCGGTGACGTCAAACTCACCGTGGCCCAGAAGCGTCCTCATTAGATCCTATATATGTGGCAATTTGGCGGGCTGGAATGACGTAACGAATTGAAGTGCACCGGCCTTGTGCTATCTAGGAGGCGTTGGCTCTTCGTGGCGTGTGCTACCATCTGTTCGTCGTAACACGCTTCACGAGAGAAAACGAACTCATCGGTCTGAAGCCTCATCAGGCGAACGATTAATGAGAGAGGGCGTGGTACACACCTAGTCGCCATGTTATGAAAAGTTTTCTTATCGTCTTAGATTACTGGATTTGGCAGTGACCTAGCTGTTTAATAAAATGTTGCGTCTCTTGGACGTGTTCTTAACGCTCCGCTGCACCATATCATTGATGCGGCGCATATATTGTGCGGAGGAGAATAATTCGAACACTCGCACACACGCATACGCGCACGCCCACACGGCCTCCCCCTCCGCATACATACATACATACATACATACATACATACATACATACATACATACATACATACATACATACATACATACATACATACATACGTACGTACGTACGTACGTACGTACGTACGTACATACATACATACATACGCACATACATACGTACATACGCACGCGCACGCACACACACACGCACACATACACATACGCACACACAAGCATGCACATGGAGACAGGCGCCCATGCGCACATCCACTGTATATAGCTTCTCCTATAGATAACAAAATTCTTGCATGCTTTGAACCGTACGTAATGCGGCGAGGCGAAAACCCATAATTTCAGAGGACATACATACATACATACATACATACATACATACATACATACATACATACATACATACATACATACATACATACATACGCACGCGCGCACACACACACGCACCCATACACACACACACGCACGCATACAAACAAACACACAATCACGTACACATAAATACACGCGAGCGCACACACAAGCACACGCACACGCATGCACACACAAGCATGCACATGGAGACAGGCGCCCACGCGCACATCCACTGTATACAGCTTCTCCTATAGGTAACAAAATTCTTGCACGCTTTGAACCGTACGTAATGCGGCGAGGCGAAAACCCATAATTTCAATAGAGGACGCGGTGAGAGCGGTTTCCATTTTTCCAAGAAACGCGATTCTATGGACTCCTCCTATGGACATCATCGCTCAAAGATCGAAGACCTTCTGTTATCTATAGGACTTGTTGCTATTTATGTACTACACGGGTACTAGACGTGGTGATCCATGTTTAGCGTGACAATCGCTGGCGGATTTCCTGTCTCTAGGAGGATGTTTATGGCCCACCATGTAATTTGTGCCGCGTGAGCGTAAAAACTTTGCACAAAGCGTATATAGAAACAAGGCCAGAGAAGGGGAATCCTTAGACAACGATGGTGTTACATCGCTTGGCCGCGCCTCGTTCGCTTTATGATGGTCTACAGGTATAGCGTACGCTTGCACAGGAACACATGCAGACACAAAACGACATCACTGCGCTACTTTCAACAACGTTTTTTATTCGTCAGGAATGCCCTACATATACCATACTTATCGACGTACTACATGCGTTGTGCCATATCAACAATTTACTGTTCACCCCGCCCAAATAAAAAAAAATAAGTAATAGTAATAAAGAAGCATAACCGCGATTAAGGAATTAAGATTGAACGATCTCCTGGCATAGAAGCTGGCCCATGCCCAAATATTCCTGCTCTTTGGTTCACAAGGACACTGATGGTTCGCTTATCGAGGCTCCAAGAGTTCATACGTTCCGTTTCTTACCTCAACCAGGCCGACCCTGACTTACGCTTGCCTAAGGACGTGGTTCTTCCAGACAAGGAACGGCATGCCACACTTCTTACAGTGCAACGACAAGAAACTATAAGAAACTACGCTACATAACTTGTTCCTGTGTTCGCGCAAGCGACCTGCGTCGTCCTGTCTGAGCAATATACGACTTTCCACGCGGCAACGGAGTGCTATGCACAGTTTAACATCGCACTTGCATTCAACATACTTTCTGTTGTCACATTCCTCTTTCTTGACGGAAGTGGCATTGGTCCTCCGGATGCCTAGCTAATTGGCCACCGAGAACAATCCGCTAACATTCGCTCGCAAGGCGATCTAATTGAAATTATGTGATAAACTATGGATGTATGGAATCACCGCTGCCTTTTTTATCAACGTTGGCATGCGCAGAAGTTGTACACTTGGCACCCTTGGATGTACCGTCAACCGCAAAAGTTTATGGGACGCAGGATCTGCCAACAAGCTGAATTCTGGCGAAGCATGGTCACACAGCCTCGAATTAAAGGTTCCAGCATGTAGTAGCCTCCGCCACTTACACAGGGATTCATTAAATAAGAAGTGTCATGTCTTAACAATGCAGCTAGGAGTTCACATTTGCAGGGGAAACCGTATCCCGTAAACTTTTGCTGTTGACTGTACGCTGCCTGAGAAACTCTTCCGTTACTGAAACCACATTATATCCTGCAATATGTAGACGTGAGGCTTGTTGCTCAGACCTGTCCTCCTCTTCCTGCGTGCGTTACACCTATAAACCACCATGAATTACTAACAAGCCCATCCTGCCACACTGGTTCCTTCACTTTGTTTACGGACTGCTTGGAGCTGCCTGATGAGCGCTTCAACTCAATTATCTTTACATTTGCCTTGCACCGTTTTGCTCACCCTTAATGAAAGTATCAAGCAGTGACAATTCAAAAAATAAAAGTACACTATGTATAGAGAGGGTCGCGCTCCCAAGACCGTATGGGGCAGGAGAATGGGTAAGCGACGTCTGCCGGCGAAGCGCCCGTGTTGCGTTCTTTCTTCAGTCCTCGCCTTTTGCGCTGTGCACACATGTCAATATTTAAAGACCTAGTTTTTTGTGACGGAACGCAATGCTCACCCTCAGTAGTGTTTACATCTGCAGCGGTCACTTCCAAACGCGCGTGGATATGTTGCAAGGAGAATGTCTCGATCTGAGCAGTCTCTAAAAAAGTGAGAGTCCCTCCTTCAGCAACGCTGAGAAGTGAGAGCGATGCCGATAGCCCGGCTCGCAAATTGAGAAAGCCGCCAATCGCTCTGCTTTCACAGGAGTTAGTGTAACTGTGGTTGACCACCTACATTTTGACCTTTTCAACCACTTTTGAAAATAAAAAGCTGGTACAATAAGTTGGCGTTGTTGTACAGACCTTCCTTATATTCGTACCGCGTGTTTCCCCAAGTACACGCGTACGTCATTCATGGCTGGCCCCCGTCGTCGTTGTTCTGTCCATAGACCAGCCAAGCCAACGCATCGAAAACGAAGGTGAAGGCAGCGCAGCTTTTCTGTTCACTACAAGCGAAGGTCTGTCTGCACATTGTAAGTTAGAAAAGAACTTATAACAGAAAGAAGTGTACGGCATTTTAATACTCATAAAAAGGCCACGAACCGCGTACACTAATAGAAGGTCACGTGATAGGCCTTTTATGCACCTTCATGTTTGGCCGCATGGGGCGCCAAAGGTCATTTTTTCACAACTTTTAGTGATGAACTAAGATTTAATCAACGTTCAATGAGAAAAGCATAACTCGTTTTATCCTCTACGATAGGCAATCTTTCCGTCAGCGAAGTTATCTCGATTCATGTTCTGAGAGCGGTTTTCTGTACCTTTAAAAAAATTAAATTATGGGGTTTTACGTGCCAAAACCACTTTCTGATTATGAGGCACGCCGTAGTGGAGGACTCCGGAAATTTCGACCACCTGGGGTTCTTTAACGTGCACCTAAATCTAAATACACGGGTGTTCTCGCATTTCGCCCCCATCGAAATGCGGCCGCCGTGGCCAGGATTCGATCCCGCGACCTCGTGCTCAGCAGCCCAACACCATAGCCACTGAGCAACATCTGTACCTTTAACATAATATATATATATATATATATATATATATATATATATATATATATATATATATATATATATATATATATATATATATATCAATGTAAACTGATCTTCGGAATGTATCACGTTCTGCATAATTTATAAGCTAGAACCGAATGAAGGCACTCTTTTGCGTTGGGCCGTTGCTTTCGGAGTAGTCTTTCTATGCGTTAAAGTCCATGCAAGCGCATCACTATCTTTGTCTTGAATGTTTCGACGGATCCTTAGCGTTCTTTCTATATAATCGTTGTTCAGCTCTCGAGTATTAGACTCTCTGATAATTTTTTTATGTTTCATAGCATCCCCTTTTCTTATCCTCTCCACTACTACACGCCGCGCGAGCACTTGCGGAACCCACTCGGAGGGGGCATGTATGTTTTTTGCCTACCTGCTTTGAACAGCGATGCTTTCACGACGTCGCAGCGTGACGTTGGTCTATGCAATGTGCACGCGATGCTAGAAACGGGCCCAGCTTTTCAGTGGCGAGTCTCACAAATTTCTTCTTACATGCTAGAGTTTACGGTTTTACCTGACTGGGTTTATTTTTCTGGAAATATGGGTTCTCTTCCGTAAAGCACGCGCTATCGCTTTGGCGTATTCCATCAGTTAGGCGTTCGGCACCTTTAGAAGCTAGCTTGTTTTTTACTCTACCACGCACGTGAAAGTAGTGTCGCTCTAATGACGTGTCCCTATCTATAACATAGGCTTCCGTCCTGTTTGGAGTTGCACCTTACCTGGCCCACTAGGGAAGCCTGAAGCAGCCGCCACCAAGAATAACCACCGTCACGTTCACCATAATCATTAATATAACCACCACCACCACAAGCTATGGCAAGGGATAGGCTCGAACGACAATCCTGTAACCCGCCGCGGTTGCTCAGTGTCTATGGTGTTGGGCTGCTGAGCACGACGTCGCGGTATCGAATCCCGGCCACGGCGGCCGCATTTAGATGGGGGCGAAGACACCCGTGTACTTAGATTTAGGTGCACGTTAAAGAACCCCAGGTGGTCGAAATTTCCGGAGTACTGCACTACTGCGTGCCGCATAATCAGGAAGTGGTTTTGGCACGTAAAAACCCCATAATTTTTTTTAACAATCCTGTAAAGATGACACTCCGTGCATTTGTGACGAATGGTAAATCCGTAAAAAGCAGTCCGAAGGCCAATCGGTCCAAGACAACCACTATCGTTCTGAAGTGTCGCACGAAAAGCGACAAAGTTGAAGAGTTTGTCAAAACATTTGCACGTTCCAGGGCGTACACTTCGCCACAGCAGACTCTTCGGACAGCTTAAGCTTTTGTCGGCAAACGGTGGCCTTAGGAACCCACACCCATCCACGTTTAGCGTTCTAAACGTGGATGGAGGAACGAGGAAGGAGGGGCTTTGTTTCTCGCCTAGATTTTCCCTAGACATGAATACGTTAGGACATGCCGTTCAGATTCAAGAAAATCGCTGCTGATCCGTCGACAATCGGAATGCCGTGGTTGCTTCACTCAAGCGCGCGCACTTTAACGGGCTGGTGGCGCCTCCCGTAAGGCGTGTAATTGCGTGTTACCGCAGCAGCGAGCGTGTGAGATAGTAGCGCAGGCAGGGAAATTTTCCGGATTCCCGGGGATCCTTGGAAAGTTGAGCGGGTTGAGCCACAGCGCCGGTAGTTCACGGAGAAATACGGCGCGCCTTTAGCGCAGCTGATGTGCTTCATTGCGTCAACATCGACAAATATTCGATTAGTTTCGCATCGCGAGCGCCGACCTTGCAATCGCTCACGCTGCCGGCCTTGGCCGGCGAGTGCAGTTTTGGGAACAGAAACTGGAGGTTTGCGGACACATAAACAAAAAAAAAATCATGAAGGTCACGGGCACGCACTTTTTCTTCTCTAGCTGACCTGCGCCGCGGTGACTAATTTTTTTTTTTACTTCCACTGCATGTGTGTACAACAGAATTTTGCTATTCGCCTCACGTGTTACGCCACGTCCTTTCAGTCTTTTTTTTCTTGCCTTACCTTTCTTACCTCAACGCTTGTAGTCAGCAAAAGTATTGAGATTGTTGCTGGATTTTTAGCTATAGTTGGTATACAGTTGATTTTTTAAAATTTATTTCCCCGCGCAAATATTTTAGGCTCTCAATATCTGCTAAAGAAGTGTAAATGCAGTAAAGAGTGACGTCTCGCTACGCATTGAAGAAATGGATTTGCCTTCCGCTGTCTGTTTCCGCAAGCAAACTGATGCTTGTTTGTGTACTACATTATGCGCGTATGCTTACGGCTGATGATATTTTAAACCCAGGTAAAAGCACCTTTGCTTTAAAGGTTAAAACTAACATTGCAGCAAACTTTCTCTCATTATTTCTTAAATGTTGTATTCTGCCGATCGAACAGGAAGCTATTGGTCACGCGGCCACGAAAATGACGTTGGTTTGGCAAGCACGTTTTTCATTGTCATCCTGTCAAGGCAATCCAGCTGCTGGAAAATATAAGCCGGTTGCTGTGGAAATCGGGTCGAAGCGCTCGAAGTTCAGCCACGGCAGTTATGCACCTTCTTCATTTCAAGGAGCCAGCTGTAGTCGGTCACTGTGCATGCCACACACTGAATGACGTGTGTGCACTCAAAGCACTCTGGGGTGAGGAGACCGCTGCGGGGAACAAGTATGGGAAGGTATGTATCCTCACACTGATCTTTACGGAGTCGCGTCGACTTGTAATAGGTAAGTTCTTGTGTACCATTGGACTCCGTAGAAGAGGCACTTAGCACTATCTTCACTGTCAACATTACTCAATTTCTTCGCAAGTATTATTGAAGCCGACGGGTATCACAATGCGTTCCCTTCTTTATGTGGAACCGTTTGTACGGTACTTCAGCATGTATTTGATCAAGGACGTAGCTTGGGCATTTCTTATCAATAGAGACCACGACTCTTTACGGTAGACCTCAGTAGATATTGATACTATAAGGAGGGGAAGAAATGACGCGGCTTTTACTCGAATTTACCCCCGCTTATCTTAAGAGCGCATGCAAGCGCATGCAAGTGCACTACCTTACGCCATGGATCGCGCATTCACACCTATGAGGTACTGTGAAAGGGTAGTTCTTTAAGATTATTGATTTCTGCGGGGAATTAGTACCTCCCGGATACGTCAACATGTAGAAATAGAATCGATAGCATATACTACATACCTGTACCGCCAGACATTTTACTCATGTGTGAATTTAACCACGTGTGAAAAGCTCCGTGTAATTGGAAGTATGTTGTTAGATAGAAAAATGTTCAGGTGACTGACCTAAAATGTACTGTCACTATTTTTTTGTCGCTCGACAACTGTGCGGCAGCTTGATGTCACATGCGCGAAAGTTTACGGGGGTAAATTTTTTCGCGCATGAAATGCTTCGCACAGGTGGTTCCCGTACCTGATCTCATGTCTCTAGCGTGTTGTGCGGCGCCCGTGATCAAGAAGTGTGCTTGATAACTCGTAGACTTTTTTCTTAGCGAGCATGAAGTAAACGTCTTCTTCTGTTTATTATGCTGAGCAGCTAATCAAAATTTTGTCTTATAGCTTTCTTAAAAAAATCACCGCCCACGCACTCCGTATAGATAGTTAACCAACGAACCTGAAACGTGCGTCCCTGGTGTTTATCACTGGGTTAATCCTGACGGTTCATTAAACGACGGCTTGGTAGGCTGCCGGGCCTTCAGTACGCAGTCAGTTGCTGCTTGCGCTCGGCTGCACCAGCCTGTTCTTGTGCTCGGGCTGCAGCGTCGGCACGCCGTAGACGAGCTCGTTCCCGGTTCTGTTCGCAGCGTTGCCGATCGAAAGCTGCCTGTTCCTGAGGAGTACGTATGACGCGTGGCCTACCCTATTTCGGAGCCGGAGAGAAACTGCTGCGCACGCGCTCGGCTGCGACGGAGAGCAAATACGTCACTAATGAAGCAGCCAATCGCGCGCCTCTCTTTCTCGTTTTTTTTTCTGCGCATGCATATGGGGTTGCGCCGGATAAGTTTTCAGCGTACAGGCGACAGACAGACGGACGGACGAATCGGCTAGCGATATACAGCTTCGCTGTAAAAATTACCCGAAAGTGGTAATGTACCTGACAGCATTCAAACCCAAAGCACGCAGCTCATAATCACGTGCTTTGCAGATGAAGTGGACAGGTGATAATAGGGCTCCATATGATGAGTTATGTTGATGTAACCACGGGAGTAAATAGATAGAGGCGCTGTGATCCATGGGCTGCTTTCAGCTGTTGAGGGCGACGTTGCAGGTTCGAGTACAGGCCGCAGCGGCCTCATACTGTAGGACTCGCGCTTAATTACAGTTAATGTACATGTTAAAGGCCCGCTGGGGGTTGAAATCAAGCCCGCCGCCGGCGCGCCCATCGCAGCTCACAGTGAAGCACTGCCCTGTGAACGAGGTATATGAAGAAGAATGAATTCTTGGGTTTTACGATCCGATTATGAGACCGTAGTTGGAGGCTCCGGATTAACTTTGACCACCTGCGGTTATATGACGTGCGCGTAAATCTGTGTAGGCGAGCGTTCTTGCATTTCGCCCCCATCGAAGTGCGGACGCCGCGGCCGATAGCCACTGGCGTATATATCTCGGCGGAGTCTAAATATAGGCTATGCACGAACCGCTGATTCTTTCGATAACCCCCTGGTTATAACTCGGTTAAGTTATCCTCTTGGCGTAATGTACAGCGAACAAAGATTACGTGTTTTCTCTTCTGTTTTTCATTTTCATTTGCAGATGTAGCGACAAACTGGCTGCAATGAGAAGGGCACTCGCCACTGATGTAGCGATACGTTTCAGTCTCGGCCGGTCGTGAGGCGGTCGACGTGTTTATTTTAGGTTATTCGTTGACTCGACCGCACGAGGGTGGAGAAGGAGGCTCTAAATCAGCGCGACCCAGCTTGTCGGAAGGGAAGTGGGACATAGCGCTCCGGAAAACTGCAATGAAGCGCGGTGGAACCCTAGGCGCGTTACGAGCCAAGTTCAAATGCACTGATCGGACGGTCGGGGGTCTTCTGCATATATTTCTCCCGCGCATGAAACGAACTGTTCCATAGACATTCCAGAAAGAGGTGACAAGCTCCTGCGGTGGTTAAACAGCCGTGCACCGCGCGGACGTGGTTTTCCGTCGTGGCGGCGTGTTGGCCTCCAAGGCAACATTCCGCCGCGGACGATCACACTAAAACGCTGGAACGATCGCGGCATTGGCTCATATGCAGGATCCAGTGCATTCCTTTTTTTTTTTTTACTTGAAGAGCGCGAAGATAGAGCAAAAGACGCCAGGGCATTGAGGGCAGCAACGTCAGCACCTGAGCGAAGCATAATCGAGTGGCGCTCGTTGTTGCAGTCCGGTTGCGTATATACTGACGATCAAGAGCGCTGGGAAAGATAGACCGTAGAGCTGACCCACATATCGTGGAATGCATTTGGCACGCTACCCGGTGACGAAACACGCATTCCCTCCTCCTGCTCTTTCCTTGCTCTTCCGCCCCTCGCGTGCTCTAACGCGCCGTCTTTCCCTTTTATCTTATCTAATCTTTAGCGCTGAATTTGTGCGCCACCGTGGGGACAAGAAGGCAACTGAAGGCGGCCAGGCCACAGAGTAATAACTATATTGCTCTACGGCGACACCCCGACGAGTGCGCTGGCATGAAAGGTCGTGATCAGCACCTGATGATGGTGGTGATCAGAGAGAGGTGGTGATCAGCAAAAAATTAATCTCCAGAAAACTAAAATAATGTTTAAAAGTCTCGTAAGAGAACAGCAGTTTACAATAGGTAGCGAGCCACTGGAAGTGGTAAGCGAATACATCTACTTAGGGCAGGTAGTGCCCGCGGATCCGGATCATGAGACTGAAATAATCAGAAGAATAAGAATCGGCTGGGGTGCGTTTGGCGGGCATTCTCAGATCATGAACAGCAGGTTGCCGTTATCCCTCAAGAGAAAAGTGTATAACAGCTGTCTCTCACCAGTACTCACGTACGGGGCAGAAACCTCGAGGGTTACGAAAAGGGTTCTACCTAAATTGAGGACGACGCAACGAGATATGGAAAGAAGAATGATGGGTGTAACGTTAAGGGATAAGCAAAGATCAGATTGGGTGAGGGAACAAACACGAGTTAATGACATCTTAGTTGAAATCAAGAAAAAGAAATGGGGGGGGGGCATTAGCAGGACATGTAATAGGGAGGGAAAATAACCGATGTTCATTAAGGGTTACGGACTGGGTTCTAAGGGAAGGGAAGCGTAGCAGGGAGCGGCAGAAAGTTAGGTGGGCGGATGAGATTAAGAAGTTTGTAGGGAAAACGTGGCCACAATTAGTACATGACCGGGGTAGTTAAAGAAGTATGGGTGAGGCCTTTGCCCTGCAGTGGGCGTAACCAGGCTGATGATGATGATGGTCAGCACTTTGATCCTGGCTGCAGCATTGCTTTACGTAGCTCTTTTAGCAGTGTTCCCACGAAACGCGATGTCATTGCAGGGCCTTATCCGCCTATCTGCAACATTTAAAAAAATAGATGCCATTGATCTGTTTTTGTGCTGTAAACTGCACGGTGTCGTCGGATTTGCAAGAAATAGTAGGCGCCGCTCTGCATGGCATCGAACTTCTACTTTACTACAATGTCCTCCAGTTGTGCTAAATATATTAAGGGAGTGAGAAGGGGGAGGAGGTTGGAGAGGTTGCAAGTTAAGGCGCGCCACTTTCCCAGACGTTTGTGACAGTTTATGGCATACGGGTGGTGACAACCTGCTCCCAATTCTTGTCACCGCTGTCCAAATAATAATAATTATGGGTTTTTATGTGCCAAAACCACTTTTTGATTATGAGGCACGCCGTAGTGGGGGACTTCGGAAATTTACACCCCCTGGGGTTCTTTAACGTGCACCTAAATCTAAGTACACAGTTGTTTTCGCATTTCACCCCCATCGAAATGCGGCTGCCGTGGCCGGGATTCGATCCCGCGACCTCGTGCTTAGCAGCCCAACACCATAGCCACTAAGCAACCATGGCGGGTCCGAAAAATTCCACGCGGAAGCTGAAGTGAGGAAAGAGCACGTGGCGAAGGGTGGCTGTGCTCTAGCTCCCGATTGGTACAGACGTCTCTTAAGTTGCAACACTAGCTTCCAATGATTGGGGTGTGACTGGACAGAAATTAAAATGTACAGGAGGCTATGGCACATCTGCTTGCGGTTACAATAGGCAGATGACTAAAGCCCCACATTTGTATTCGTGTCTTGCCAATTGTCCTCGTGTACTTAGATTTAGGTGCACGTGAACCCCAGGTGAACCCCAGGTGAACCCCAGGTGGTTCAAATTTCCGGATTACCCCCCTACGGCGTGCTTCATGATCAGAAAGCGGTTTTGGCATGTAAAACCCCATAACTTAATTTTTTTTAAACTTGTCACCTAGTCACAAAGGTGAGTTCATGTGGTCTAATTTTTTAAATTTCCTGGTACGTTCTATCTTCCAGGGCATTCTAGATTCTTTTATGTCATCATTCTCCACCGGTCCCGCAGCTTCTCATCTCTACCTCTGCCGATTAACCTCCCCGCAGCTGTTTTTACATCCCTAGTATTCCCGGCTCTCTGTGCGTTCCTTAGTTATTTAGGGCTGAATGACCTTATACTTTATTAAATATGCTCAATGGCTTTTCTCATCTGCATGCAACCGCGGCAAATGAAATATTTATTTCTTGGAATGTCCGATACACCAACGTGGGAAACTTGTGGGTCAGAAAAAACTGTTGAACACTTGCCCTCAATGCGAAGTGCAGCGCATATCTTTACAGGCTGCACTAACCCGACTGCATTTTGAGCATTTTGCAAACTGAGAATTCTTGGCCCCTGGCCACATCTGTCGATGTCGCAGAAAGCTATTTGCGCCCTACTGCAAATTTCGATAACACCTGCTTCAGTGACCTATTGCAGTCCTGCTGTGTATCTTATCGCATGCGCGCAATGCTCACTCTCACCTTTTTTTTATGTCTTTGTGTTCCCCTTTTCGATTAAACCCAGCATAGGGTAGCAAACCGGACGCTCATCTGGTTGACCTCTCTACCTTTCCTGTCCTTGCATTCTCTCTTTTTCTCTGTTGACGTATGTTCGACCACACCACGTTATGTGTGAAAGCCACCAAAAAGCGTTTCTCGGAGGACAGCTCCAGACCTCGTGCTCGAAGGTAATCTAACGTTAGCGTGGTCGCTTTCTTGAGTCTGGCACTCACCTGTCAACGTGTTAGTTCAGATGTCCGAATGTACACGTCGTCTGCATAGATTCACGAACACATCGCGAAAGGGAATCAACGATGCCGACGAGCGCTATAGGGTAGAGAGTTTTGAGCTCAGGAATCCACATTGAGAGACACTGTGGCATGTACCGTGGTGCGATGTCGCCCTATCCGCTTCACAAATAACGACCTGTCCTTCAGGTAGCTGTGTATGCGTGGAGAGACACGATCACCTAATCTCACATCGGTACACGTAGATAATGCGATATAAATGGATAAAGGGTGGATAATGGTTTACGATGCAGTTAAACAGTGAGCGTGTCCGCTCCGCAGAGAAGCTGGGATCACTGCAACACCAGCGTCAACTCTTTATCAGAGATCCTGTCAGTCTTGCGACGTGTTTATAAGCTCAAAGAGAGCGGCTTGCCCTTGCTAATTTCCGTGATGTTCATGCAAGGTTGAACAGAACGGCATTAGAACAAGACCGACAGTAACTTGAAGGACGCATTTCTGCGTGTATACGTTTAATCAGGTGCAAAACCATCGCAGCTAACTAGTGCAGCAAAGGAAACGCGGACAGCGAAACGAACAGCGCGTCCTCCCCTGCCGCGTTTACTGCCCGAGTTCTTTCTCTGTTTTAACTTATTATAACAAGCACACGTGTATCCTTTTCTTTTTGGAGCGGGTAGCGCGCCACGCCGCGCAGTCTTGTGCTGTTCGGCTCTTCCGACCGTTACGGCCCCAGATTACCAGAGCCCGTCACGTCTATCTCGCTTGAATTGGGTGCACTGTGCACGAAGGTATGCTCTTCTCGACGACGTGCCGTTGCGAGTAAATCCGCCTGGCATTGTTTACCGCAGCACAGGCGCTACTTTTGATTTTTGTTGCAAATAGCTCCTTCGATGGAAAAATCACAGAAGATCTGTCCAGGCCAGTGCGCAATGTGTGCGGCTGATTGCGGTTCGGACAAGAACGGCGTGAGGGCGCGCAGCTATTGCAACGGCACAGCCGGAGCGGCGCCAGAGTGTTGCGCCGCCGCGCGTTTTGTACTTCAGGACACAGCTTTTTAGGAATTATTTTGGCAAGATTCAATCAGTCTGCCGTTTGTTTCATGTTCGTTACTGCTTAAAAGTTTTCAAAAGGAAACGTTGGAGGGTGCCTATCTGCACGGTGAAAGTTCCGATCAGTTGTTTTATTGTTTTAACATGGTTTCCTTGCAGTTTTCTTGACCGTTTGTTTACCAACAGGACGCCTTTATTACTTGACATTGCCGTATGCTCTTCGTCGTTAACTTTTCTTTCTGTGTTGGGCTGCTGAGCACGAGGTCGCGGGATCGAATCCCGGCCACGGCGGCCGCATTCCGATGGGGGCGAAATGCGAAAACACCCGTGTACTTAGATTTAGGTGCACGTTAAAGAACCCCATGTGGTCGAAATTTCCGGAGTCCTCTACTACGGCGTGCCTTATAATCAGAAAGGGGTTTTGGCACGTAAAACCCCATAATTTAATTTAATTTTTTTAACTTTTCTTTCTGCATTTGCGTCTGATTTGCATTATTTGTGTTATATCTGATGCATTCGGTGCAAAACTTTTTCCAGTATAGATCGCCCCTGCAATAATGTGGTCGCATATCAATTGTTTTACGCTATCTGATTGTCAGCCGCCGATACCACGCCCATATTACAAGAGGTAACGGTGCAAGCATTCAGCAACATGTGGTGTTCCGTGGCAAGTACCGCTGTAAGTGCTTCACCGCACCACAGTGCTGAACGGGCTTGCCGATAAGTGCCGCTCTGATAAGCCTCGTAAGCCGTGCACAAAAGGAGGCCACGCGCACCAAGAGCTGACTAAAGTAGAAGAAAAATTAGGGCAGCTGAAGAGGCAAATAAGAGTGAAATCGCGGTATATGTTTATGAAAGGGAAACCAAAAGAAAATGTCAATCAGCCAACCAAGCAAAAATGACAGGTCGCAGTTCTGAAGCAGTAACGGGTTATTACCCTTATAAAAATGGACGTTAACATTCTTTAGAACTCCTACCAACTTTCTATTTACTTTATTGACAGTCTATTTACATTTACATTCTAGTAACCTTTGTTCATACACAGTCAAAAGACTTCCTTCTTACTTTAGTCTAAAGAATATTTTCAATACACCGTTAAAAGACTTTCTTCTGACTTTTGTATAAAGAATGTTTTAAATACACCGTTAAAAGACTTTCTTCTGACTTTTGTATAAAGAATATTTTAAATACACCGTTAAAAGACTTCCTTCTTACTTTTGTATAAAGAATGTTTTAAATACACCGTTAAAAGACTTCCTTCTTACTTTTGTATAAAGAATATTTTCAATACACAGTTAACAGACTTCCTTCTTACTTTTGTATAAAGAATGTTTTAAATACACCGTTAATAGACTTCCTTCTTACTTTTGTATAAAGAATATTTTTAATACACCGTAAAAGACTTCATTGTTACTTTAGTGGCAGAATATTTTAAGGTCCCCATCAACATGTATTTTTCTAGCTTTTGTCTGTATAACCACTTTAGTACTGCGAAAAAAGGCTCGTTACTTTTGTGTAAAGAATGTTTTACTATACATCACCGAACTATATTTTTTTTTTGTTTGAAGGACATGTATCCAGTACGTCCACAGCTCGTACTGTTTGCCGAAAAATATTTAGAATGGGAAGTAACTTGAAAGGTTTTGATAAATTTTTCTAACACACATTAATGCCGATATATGACATACTCAGGAGTCAAGCTCTTCGTTTTAAATAATAGTCCCAATCCAAGTCGGTAGCCAATTGTTGACGGAGTGCTACTAAAATGTTTAAAGAAATATGTTCGTAAATTGTTAGAACTAATATTTTTAAAGGTTCTACTGGACTACGTGAGCATGCGGTGACGTCAGCACACTCCAAGAAAAAATGCTTGCGCTACACCACCTGACCGGTGTGATAGCGGACTACTATGCAGTCCGCGCACCAGTTGCAGAGCTTTATCCCGACCTTGGGGCTGGTTAATTAAAGGCCGATTTATGCTTGAGCCGTGACGCGTGCGGTCGTGCCAAAAACTGTACATTTCGCCCACTGGTTCACAAATTTTGGCATTCACTGGGCTCGCACATGCAGTGTAAACTGAATTGTGTGTACCAGTCTACGAAATGTGCAAATTTTCACCCGACCACATGCGTGCCGGCAGGCGGGTGGTGTGGCGTGGGGCTCGAGCGTAAATTTGCCCTTACCACGCACTGCTATTGCAATGCCACAAATTAGCTTTGCAACGAAATAATCAGGTCAGTGCATTCTGCGATATAAATAGTACGCCCTAAGCTGGAACGTGTCAGCATAGTAGCGTCACGATATTTGTTAAAAAGAAGAAAAAGAGCCGAAACTCAGGGTAACACGGCGCTGGAACGTTGCCGCTCAAATGTCCAAAAGGCTGCAAAATACAGCTGCTGCTGAGTGAGAGCGAGTATTGACCTGAGAAGCGCACAGGTCGAATAGAAAGAAAAGCCGAACTTTGTGCAAGTAACACCTTTCTGTTATAAAATAATTAAATTACCCTTACTGTATAAAAAATGTAGCTTTCTACGCGTTCCCATTCGCACGCTTTCGTCCCTGCCTCCTACCGACGGCCTCTGCACATTAAAGGAAATAGGGCATTGCATCAAAGTGAAGGCAAAGTAACTATGTCAGTTGATGTGTTTTATGGCGATGCTAGCTTGCTGTGTGGGAAAACAGATTGAAATGAAATAATTATGCACTCTTAATATTCAGTGATCTTGCTTCACAACACGGCGACAAAATTTTGAGCTCCGACAAGGGGTCATCATGACATCTGTAATAATGGCATTCCGTATACCAAGAGCCAGGATATCAAAGGCCATGCTTTTGCCGTGTTTTGCGCGTCTGAAAACTGCTAACGTCATAGCCGCCACGCTTTGGACATGTATTTGACTATAAAAATAGTACTACAATGTGCTTCACCGTTGGGCGCCAGAGAGCAAAGTTTTGTCTTCGAAAGCAGCAAGTGCTAAAGGATGCTCTTGCGCAAAATAGAATAAACACATAATATACCCAATATGATTTTATTTTACTATGTTTATTACATTTCGAGAAATAGTTGGTTTTCAGAACAATAATTGTCTCGAAAGATAAAACTATGCCGCCCCTAAATGCCCAACAAAATCGAGCCGGCTGTCCGGTCAGTTTTTTTTTTTTTTTTCAACCTTGGCCACGAGGGACATTCCTCCCTCTAGGTGTAGTTCCCAGAAAGGGGTGCGTACAAAAAGGCCGGCCACAGCTTTCACCGAGAGGCGAAGAATGTCTAGGTGTGAGTCAACCATCGCAAGGTAGTGGGGGAGGGGGGGCATGTTTCGGCTTAAAGAGGGGCTTTAGTTCCGCGGTGGTCAAGGCGAAGCAGGTGGATGGAAAGAATGTCCCATGCCACTCCCGCGCATGCGCACAAATTTGACAGTTGGCCGAGTCGAGGCAAAGAGGGAGACCATCGCAATCGCCATCAGTTGCTTTGCGACACCTGCATGGCACGGGCGGAGCGATGTAGGCTTCGTGGCGTATTGTAGCAGAAATCTAGCTATTTTTGCTTCTATTTATTCTTATACTGTGTTGTGGCTAATTAATCGATGCAAGCCAACCAGCAAGATGTTTTCGAAGCCCACGGTGCTTTCTTCGTTCCGTGATGTGAGCGTTTCTGGAACTTCTCTGCCAGCTGCGATGCAGTGTCGTGTGAAGTGATCTAATATTGGCACTGTCCGTGTTTTAAACTGCGCAAATAGCGAACAGCTGTTCCTCAAGACTGCTATGCGCCGAAGTTTTCTCTATCTCCAAACTCTAATAAAAGGTATGTTCTTTTCCATCATTTTTCATAAACATATTATTTTGATGTTATTTTATTTCTGTTTCTTACGCCGCATTTTGGCAGGTTATTATAGCGCGAACTGTAACGACGTGAAATGTTTTAAGAACGATTGTCTTACATTTTCCAGCTGCCCCGCGTCATGCGGTTCGCTTGAAGTTGCTATAAACAAGAAGCGTGCGAATACTTCGTTTTCACAGCGTTCGCAATGACTTAATGTGTTAAATATTGTCTGATATTAAAATCATTCTTTGCTCTTTCCTACTCTGGCTGCACTTAGTGAGAGATAATAAAATATTGAGCGTATAGTTTCACGGTTCACAATTACATGTTTCAGCGAACCGGTTCACAATGCCATAGGTTGCACTGGTTAGACAAGTGCGAATGTGGAAGAAAATCATTCGCACTTGTTTAACCATTGCAACCAATGTCATTGTGAACCGGTATTTTTTGACACTGATATTTTGTTTTCGAGTAAAAATGAACGATCACGTCAAACTACAGAAGCGTTCCATATAATAAGGCGTGCTTAAATATGCGTCAGTCAGCCATTGGTTGCTATCACTGACAAAGCATTTATATTCTTGAATACTGCTTCAGGCTCTGTAATCTGCTTATATAAATATGGATGACACGTTTTGCACATGCTCGGTGCAGCTAGCTGGCGCTGTTACGTTCAGTCCTTCCAAAAATAACCAGCTGTGAGTAAGCGCTCGCGTGTCCACCGTCTCTGCGTCCGTGTCTGATGTGCGCGCTACAAATTTCACCACGAATAAACCATGCAATTAACTTTTTGAGTGAGTAACTCATTTATGCAGGTAATTGGTAGAGAAAACATTTTGGACACTTTCCTAATTTTAATAACACGTAGTAAATACAACGCAGCAAAAGATACGCATTGCAAAATGTTCCTCATCCTTGCCATCTCCTCTGCAAGTAAGCAGGGATGACTGTTATAATTTTAGGATTCATGTGAACCCTGTTAAAAGCTGTTCTGTGTATGTGATATGCTAACCTGAACATGATGTTAACACTGACCATCTTGTTTCTGTGCAGGGTTGGTTCATTCTGCAAACATTCTCAGACATCAGTTCTGAATCTAAAAAAATACATTATAATCGATGCTTGCTAGAGACTATTCAACAGCTGCCATGCCGCAATCAACTAAGTCATTATTTATTTATTATTTTTATTAATTTCTCTACTACTTCTCTCACAATTCTGTGTAAATATTTTTGTGTGAATAAAATTCTTTCAGTGCAAACTTGCATTTGTTTTCCATGTACATGCACCTTCTAGGTTTCATACTGCCTTTTACCAACATGTTCACGCATACTGACAAGTTTTTACACTATACTACTAGGTCGTATGTGGGACAAATGTTACTAGGGGGATAATAAGACCTCAGTAGCAAGTACACAAGTACATGGAAGTAAAATATTGCCAGAGTGTTACTAAAGAGCCTAAGGACTTGTGTTGGTTGGTGGTTAGTAGAATTTTTACAGACCATCTATGAACATGCTTCAATTGAAGTACCGTAGCCAATTCTTGATGGCATCCAATTCTTGATAGGATGTTACTGGGGTGTTTAAAGACAAATGTTAATAGGTGATTGGTAGGAAGTTGGCAGAACGTTTACAAACATTGTTCAATTGGAAGAATGTTATTACGGTGTATAAAGAAAGCTTGTTAATAGGGATTGGTAGGAAGTCAACAGAAAATATATGAAAATTTTTCTTTTGAAAGAATGTTAATATGGTGTATAAAGAAAGCTTGTTAATAGGGGATTGGTAGGAAGTGAACAGAATATATATGAACATTTCTCTTTTGAAAGTATGTTACTAGGGTGTATAAAGACAAATGTTCATAGGAAATTGGTAGGAAGTTTAAAGACATCCTATGAACATGTTTCTATTGGAAGTTGGTGGCCAATTGTTTCTAGGATGTTACTAGAGCGTTGTTAGGATGTATAAAGACAGCTGGTAGGATTTCAATTGACTGTTGGTAGGTTCTAGTAACAAAAGTCTAAAGAGTGTCTAAAGAATGTTGCTAGAAATTTTTATAAGGGTACCACGAGGACCGAGGCTTTAGCTCTGTGGAAGACGTCATGAAAGCCGAAGACTGGCGACGGAACTTCCGAAGCGCATCGCGGCACCACAGATTGTATGCCATTTACTGAAACTGAAAACATGGAATCATTTACAGACGCTATCTCTTTACCGAATATGTATATAGTGAACACCACTGCGCGGTCTCCGCGATGGAGTCTTCCGAAGCGGCTTCTTGCGTGAAAGGTAGGCAAACGCTGAGAGCAAACTATGTGAAATATGTTCTTGTAGTGGGCTGTCTGTATAACCGAATGGAGCACAACAGAATGAAGCCTCAATGCTGCGATCGCACGTGTTCGCAGCGACCGACTGCGCGTCTGCATGCATGTCCGCGCACAATGTTCTGCTTTCGCTGTGAGCGCGTTTTCGCACCGTGCCGTGAGCTTTAGGCCGCAGCATATGAGCATTTGACAGTACACTAGCAATCATTGTTGCGTGGACGCTATCAGAACTGTTCAAAAATAATTTCGTAGTAGAGACTTCGGCGCCTACGGCGACTGTGATGTACCGTCGCGACGATTCAATCTTTTTTTTGTCTTCTGAATTCTTGGACATTTCAATATTATTTATCAAGTTGTGTCGCACTTTATGTTTATCAGTCTTCTCAGCGTGCGATTTCCCTCT
This sequence comes from Dermacentor variabilis, assembly GCF_050947875.1. Lineage (NCBI taxonomy): Eukaryota > Metazoa > Arthropoda > Arachnida > Ixodida > Ixodidae > Dermacentor > Dermacentor variabilis. Next base: position 60,286,656 of record NW_027460280.1, on the reverse strand, counting down.
GCTTCTTTTTTCGTAATTCAGTGCATTAATTCATAACACAAGCATGATGATATGCCATGCATTTTTTAATGTGCGTCTTACAGCTCCCTTTCCGTTCCAGTGAACTTGCCAGCATCTAGCATCAACAAGTTCATAGACCAAACCATCATGACATTAGCCGGGTATTGGGCGCGGGCGAGCGTCTCAGTGCGCGTTTTCTGCTACTCACCGAACATCACAGCCCTGGCGCCGTAGCAGAAATCTTCCTCGCGTCTGTGCTTTCTGCGTACCCGAGTTGCAGCCGACGGCTGTCTACCGGTTCTAAGTTTCGCGAGTCAAGCTTCACGCAGTTCCTTGTCCTGCGGCTACGTGTGAATAAGGCTGACACCGGGCTCTGTTGCGTACATCCGGCACTGCGGCACCGAGCAGTAGCCTACCATGCTTCACACCTCCAAAGGAAACCACTACCTATTATAGTACTTTCAAATGTTGTCAAGCAGACACCCAAGGCGGTAAATCCCCGCCATTTAATCAGAACCGCAGTGCAGCTGGGACTTTAAACTTTCGGTTTCAGCTCGCGACTTCAACTTGAGTTCAAAAAGATGATTGACTGGGTGAGTTTAACGTTCCAAAGGAACACAGAGGCTGTAAGAGACGCCGTACTGCATGGCTCCAAATTAATTTCTAACATCTGGCCTTGGTTAACGTGCACCCGAAGCGTGGCACACGAGAGTTCTTGCATTCGGCTCCCATCGAAATATGGCCGCCACGACTGTAAGTTGAACCTGTGACATCGTACTCAGCAGCAGCAGGCGATAGCCACTCGGTCACCAGTGTTTCTTCTGTTTCCGTGGACACTTATTTGTGGCAACATTTGCAGGTCTTTGTTGAAGCGCTTCGCATGGCATGCCACGGATAAATGTACAGCAGGTCTGGCCGGAGGACTGCTCTCAGTGTTGTTTTTTTCGCGTGAGCCAGATTAGAAATAAACATGCCGGAAAAGGTGGAGGTATGTGTGGAGGCAGTTTGAAGTTTGTGGATGGGCATGGAGGCTCGATCTTCAAGTTGGATTTTCTCCTCCGATATCTGTACTACTTCTCCTTCTAACTGAAAGAGTAAACAAAGCATAATCGTCTATTGTAGAAGGTATATATTTAGAGCCTTTAATCTGCCCTTGAGCAGTAAAGTAACGTTGTTCAGCGCACTTGAGGATTTTCATGGTAAATTGTTACGAATATTTCATTCAATGCGAAAGAGATAAAGAACAAAACATGTGGAGCGTGGTGCATGCAGAGCGTTATTTGATTTATCGTTTAGTTGCCTTGTTATGATAGAAGCTCGCACCTTAGTAATATTCAGAAGACTTGCGAAGTCGCCATTGTTGTAAATCCTGTGCACCGTTTCATTCAGGATGCCGCCATTTTGCCATCACTGCGCCGTTTACCGTCCGGCGCCATGCTGGTAGCGATCGTGCTGTTGAAGACAAGTTTTCGCGTTTTCCTGAGAGGTCTTCGCAAGCTTTTGCGATTGTGAAAGTTCTTAGCGTGTCGTTACTAAGCTTTTAGCTACGATACAGCCACAATATCAAACAGCGACGGTCCTAGAGGCGCTGCCACAGCTCTGTCCTCGGTCGCAATAGGACGCGAATCAAGTCTGAACATTGTCCACACGTAGCACGTTAGCATAGGTGAACCATTATTATTGTATGTCTTGAACGCTATTGAGGTATCACTCAGGTGATAACAGTCAGAGGTGTTTCAGTGTGCCATGTGGTGTGCCGCGCAAGCGTAACATCCCAATCTACGTAACTATAGCAAAACTCCGAGGAAACAAGTTTTGGTAGCTTTCGCTCTCCTAAAATTTTCGGGGTTTTACTTTATGACCATTTTTCATCTGGCATCCGGGATTCGAGCTTTAGAACTAAAATAACCCGACCGGGAGCGTCGTTAACACGGAGTATTTCGTGCACATGTCTAGCAATCTGAAAGAAACTAATACCTAATAGAAAATTATAAACTGTTTAATCCGACGTCTTGCAAACCTCTCTACAACTTTCTAATGACAATTTTTTGCCTAACTTTGTTGCTTCAGAAGTTGGTAAATAATCCTGACTAATTATGCAATTAGGCAGAATAGAAAAGACAGTGTGTCTTACTACATACAGTAGTCAGCAAAATGCATTTGGTCGCGTCGCCTTAGAGTGCATCGGCTTATTTTTAAACTCTGGTTAAAGTTAACGGGACACCCTGTATATATACAGGCAGGATGGCTTGCAGTTGAGACTGATGTGGCCCTAACTTCTTGGTGCGTACCTGCGTCATTATACGGTTTTGGAGGTTTTCTGTGATGGCGCTGACTTCTGTGTTGGCTCCGGCGTGCTCATCTATCTGATTTGTTTGAACCCGATGTCTTGCCCAGAAGTGCCACCTCTCCAGCACGTCCAACGTCAGGGCGAACTTCGACTGTAGCCGGAAGAGTGCGTTTTCTGCGCGCGGCAAGCCAGGAGGCAGTGGGTGCAGCTCCAGAGGTATGGCGCTGCAAATATGCTTCGGCCTTTGTTGCTCTTTAGGGAGAGTTTAAATCGATAAGGGTCACGAGAATCGAGTAGGAAGTTTTGCGAAGTTGATGGAGAACATGCACGCGACTGTGAGGTGGAGCGGTTTATAGCTCTAGTTCGCGTCGCCTTATGTAGGCTCTCGCGTTACCGTGGATACCAATGTGATCCGCGATCGCGTGAGCAACCACCTTCGCGCGCACAGTCACATTGTCAACTGCCGCCTTGCTTAGCTGCTTGAACCGATGTACGGTCGAATGTGTGTAATAGCGGGACTTAAATGAAGTTTGTATGCGTCCTTCGAGACCGTGTAAACGTCAATGTTACATGGCACCAGGAGCGCAGAATTCTGCCTAGCGCGAATTCGTAGCTCGTATTTAGCAACATGCGGGTTCCCTCTCGCTTCAGTGCGTACTTTGTTAGACTGATGGCTTGTAATAAAGCTTAACAATAATGCGCGCTCTTCAAAAGTTACTTAGTTTTTGTTCAGAGCATTCTTATGGGGTTAATTTTCATCGCCAGTTTCTTTACTTTCCATAGGGCTTCGACATGAATTTTGAACAACGTCATTCTGACTAATCGGAACGGCGAATTTACGTGCTCAAGCTGAAAAAAGAAAGGTGATTTATTTCCAACTGCGTAGAGAGATATATAGAGAGAGAGACAGAGCAAAGGATAAAGGCAGGGAGGTTAACCAGAGGGGGAGATCCGGTTTGCTACCCTACGCTGGGGAAAGAGAGGAAGGAGAGGTAAAGTGATAACAAAGGAGTGATAAAGAAAGAAAGGAGCGCAGACATACAATCCCAGTCGGTCACTGTCACCGCATAATGTCACCGCACAGCACAGTAGCACTTGCAGCACTATGAACCATTTGTTCATGCTACAGCCGCTTGTCTGGCAAGCAAGCTTGCTAACGTCCCCTAGCAGTCTTATCACAAAACGCGTGAACTTTCTTGATGCGTCGCGAGCCCTTTGTTCCATGCAGTGGCTGGTTCTGCAGAGGCTGATTTTCCCTTCGCAGGCTTGAAGTGCAGCATGCTTTCTGTCCCAGGAGGCAAGCAGGTGCCATCAAAACTTTTCATGACTGATACTGTCGTTCCATTTCTTGCTGTTGACAAAGTCAAGCGGGGACATCAGTACCGACGGTTTATTCGCGATACAAAAAAAAAAAAGATGATCGTGATTAGAGCAGCATGTGATTATTCGCAAGCTTAACATATTAATCGCACGGACCTACATTCCAGTGTCGGACCTGAGAATATCTTTAGTGCTTCCAGATTTCCGGCGGTTTTCACAGACTCTGTACTGCGATGTACGTAGTTCGTATATTTTTAATTGATGACAAGCATTAAAATACTCTTTGGCAAAGGGCTGGAAAGCATTTTGTTCAGAATAATTTTGCTAATACACATTTTCTTACCATTTAATTGCTGTATTGTTTTAATGAAATGAAAAATTAAAGGACAGATTTAGTCACCTATAATGGTGATCGCTGTCCCTTTAGCACGTTTTTATGTATTTTTCATGCAGGCAATATGAGGGCCCCAGCAAATGTCGCTATCTATTATTACTCCCAGAAAGCAGTGGTTCTTCTCATAAATAATAGCCTAGCTGCCCATTGGCTTTAATGACATATGGGCCCATCACCTTGCGCGTGAAGGCAACCAGCGAGCACTTCTCAGATCACACCTATTCCCACCACCACCATGATCACCCACGTGCTAAGATTTCGTGCAGGAAAATCGTGGGGTGCATCTGTACGAGCAATGTTTCAACTTTACACTGTAATTTTCCTCGGTTTCATGCGCTACAGCTTATCTGTGCTGGGCAGGACCTGAGGAACAAACGTACACGTCCTCCAGTCAATTAAAGCTCAAGTACTGAGAATATGCCTTGGCCTTCCGAAATGTGCATCTTTAGCAGCGACTGTCGTCATCGCGCTTGATCACCCAATCACAACATATATTCCCGTCGATGCCTTGAGAATGCACATCAGGCATCTCTCCCAGATGCTATCCCCCCCCAACTAGCCTAGCTTCCTGCTTCTAGGCCACACTCTGCGTTCAGCGATATTATTGCTTCGCATCGTTCAGTGCTTTTCTCGAGCTTCACGCCTGCAGCTAGACCACTATTACCGTTGTGGTGCCTGCATCCGCTCGAAGCCCTCCTAACCGTTCATGGAATCCTAAAGAAAACACAATCGTCATTTCTAGCCCTACAACAAGCCACACTACTGCGCCTGCGTGAGAAACACACCAGACACCTTCACATTTACACGGATGGTTCAGTTCTTTCCTCAAGCTCAGCAGGAGCAGTCGTTATTCCCGCGAAGTCCGTCACCATAAAATTCAAGACATCGCATTTTACATCATCGATAGCTGCAGAACTCGGCGCCCTTCGTGCTGCTCTAGAATTCGTAATTGAAGAACCGTCACAGACATGATCAATCTTCTCCGCCTCCAAGGCCGCTTTCTAGTGCATTATGTCGCCATTTTGTTATGGACCGAATGAACAATTAGTCGCTGACATAAGACTTATTTATCACTCCCCAATAAAGAAAGAACACACCATAGTCTATCAGTGGATGCCGGGTTATTGCGGCATCTACGGAAACGACCGTGCAGATGAGGCCGCCCGATCGGCTCATGATGGCCTCCACTGTGTAGCTATACCGTTTTCTAGAACAGACGCAGCTACAGGGCTTTGTTTCACAGTGTAACTCGGCGGAATTTACCAACGCTCGTCTCCACAACTTGGATCCAAATCTACGGCTACGTTTTCTGTCAGGACTATCTAGTGCTGAGGAGACGCTTTTGTGCCGCTTGTGGCTTGGCGTGGCCTTCACGAATGCTTACTCATTTTGGATCGGAATGGCCAACAGCCCTACTTGCGATAACTGTGGGTGCGAGGAAACAATCGCCCACCCTCTCTGTGAGCGTCCCCGCTTCAGTGCGTCCACGAAAGAACTTTCAAGAGCGTTAGATAGTCTTGACAAACGCCAATTGTCGGAGGAAAGGGTCCTGGGGCACTGGCTGAGACCGTCCTCAGCACAGAAGTCTTTGAAAGCGTTGTTGCGCTTCTTGCGGAGAACTGTTCTTAGAGACAGACTTTAAGCAGTGCCGTATTTTCCTTTCATTTTCCCCTTTCTCTTTTGCTCTTTTTTCCTGTTTTTTTAACGCCTATTTTCTATTATATGTTATTCCTGGCACCCAGATTCCCCAGCACAGGGTAGCCAGCCGGTCTGAGAACTGGCTAACCTCTCTGTCTTTCCGTCTATTCCTGCTTCCTTCTTTACTGATGTGTACCGTTTCTGATCGTTGTATGTGAAGCCTTATAAGTGAGGAATGGCACCGACTAGGGTAAGAAAGCACCAGGCTGCCGGTTTTGCTGCATGAGTACAGTGCGAATGTTCTGACAGCGAATTCGCTTTGGTGCCCTGCGGCACGATTTGAGCATGTAGATTTTAATCACTATTAGCAAAGTATGGGTCTTTGCGATGCCTCAACAGCCATGGCAGTGCTAAGCAATTAGTATTTTATACTGCTTACCCTTTTATCTCTCGCTGACCGCATCAGCATGCGGTGGTGGGCAGCGGATATGACGAGTTATGCTATTCGCTGTGATTGGTTGTGCGCGTACTTCGATCATATTTTCTTGATACGCGACGGACAAATACAAAAAAAAAACTATGCGCTAAAGTTGTAGTCTTCTCACTAGAAAGCATTAACAAAAATACACATTAAAATATTTAAATACGGCAACTGAGACATGGGGCAGTGACGGTGAGTATTGTCTACCACTTAAACTAGTGCGCATCTCTGATTTTCCTATTCCAGTACATGTGAAACGCAGAAATACTACCAGTGCAATCGCTGAACTGACTTGAAGGATTTTTAAAGCGAATACTTCTTTGCTAACCCTCCTGGACTTTCGTGACCCTCGCTGCTGGCTGATGCTGTCTTGCGCAACAGCTCTTACTTAAACAAAAGAGAGAAAGGGAAACTAATTACGTGCCCGATGGTACGATCTAACTTCAGCCACCCAGCACAGCAGTCCCATGCTCTAAACGTCTGGCAAGAATCGTTTTTTTCTGTTTCTTTCTTGGTATGTATTACAAATATAAAACATATGTGTATAACGTATATACATAGAGGCCAAAACAGCCATAGACGCGTCTACAAGCACAAAAAATATATAAAGAAACACAATTCACAGTACATTTATAACAATGAACAGCTCTCTAAAGGGGAGGCGACAGGATACACTTCACCAACAATGTGTTCCAGTCCAGTTGGAAGTCTCTTTGATCACGAATGTCTTTCAGTTGTGAAATCATCTGAATGAAATGTGACAGTGAAGACACAATTGGTTCTGCATTTTGGTCGAACGTGCGAGTTTTCCATAAACTATGCAATACTATAAGTGGCAGCAGGTCAAAAGGCGCATCCTCACATTTAGGTGGCATAGGATATCGTATGGTATGAGGATTTACATCAAGGTCCTTCTTGAAAATCCTTTAGAGAACGTCTCGGTGTCTTTGCAGTTAATAAAGCAGTGTTCTATAGTTTCCGGAACATTACAGCGACAACACTTAATCGAAGGTACAAAAATGTCTTTCCTTCTCAACTAGTCTTTAACAGATAGCGCTTCAGTATGCACTATTTAGAAGAATGTTTCAAAGTGTGGAGACATAGGCATTTTACAGACTCCCGCAAGCAGGTCATGCCCAGTTAAGCCGATGTATAGTGATCGTATAATGGAGATGGAAAAAAAGCATACCAATTCGACCTTTATACAGATCGTGAGATAGAGAATAAGTTATAATTTGAGAACCTTAGTGCCAGAAAGCGCACTGAGAGGTACACTTCACGCATGAATCCCTGAAAATATGAACGTGAAGCAAAATTTGTCGAAATTACTAAATTTGGTAAAACGCTGATGAGAAAAGTCACGAAAAATGAAGAAATGAGACACTAATTGTCTAACATAAAGGTGAACTAGTCAAAGCGCGCCTGTACTAACTGGTATCACTGCTCATAACGCTTCATTGGCTTATAAGCTGATGACCAAATAAAGGTTGCAAAAATTCGGTGAAACCGCTGAATGTAATCCCTGGAACAATGTGGTATTTACAGCACATAGAAGAGTTTTGTTGCAAAAAATAAATTGCATGCTTTAGCTCTGCCAAAGATTGAGAGATTATGGGGAATGGATGTTTGGGCATAACGCCTTATGGTTGGAACACGTTCGCTCCGATAATGTGCACTTGACTTCTATGCATCCAATGGAACGACCAGGTATTTTAGTGCCCCACAATACCATTCAATAGCAGCGAACTGGGCCGGCTTAAAGATGCATGGGCCAAACTACAGTCCCAAAGTTTTAACACAGTTCATTCGTGCACCAGAGACGGTGCCGAATCCTTCTCTCTTGGACACCACAGTTCTGTGATGATAGACTTGTCCGTACAAAAAAAAAAAAAAGAAAAAGCCAGGTCGTCCGCATATGCCAGCACCTTTACCCCAATTCCGAAAATGCTCAAACTATGAATATTGCTAGAAGGAATTACTCTTAAACACAGTGGTTCTAAGTAAAGTGCAAAGAGTAATGGCAACAAGGGACCATTTGGCTTTACATAGGAACGAATGACCACAGGCTTGGACAGGTGATCCTTAACAATCAAACGAGTTGAACAATCATTATAGCACACTTTCACACCTTTAAATATAGTGGAGCCAACGTTGGCCTGCTAGAGAGGAGAAAGTACAAAATAATGACGGACCCTATCAAACGCCTTAGATAAGCCTACTTGGAGCATTGCTAGTTGGTCATGAGAACTGCAACAATATTCCAATACTGCACGGGCGACGTGTATGTTTGTTTGTATTGAGCGGCCTTTCAGACAGCAAGTATTGTGAGAACCAATAAGAATTGACATCGTAAATTGTTAATCTGCTTGATAATATCTTTGCAAAAAAATTTATAGTCTACGTTAGACAGTGTAATAAGTCTGTAAGCTTGAACAGATCGCAGTTTCTGTCTGCCAGTGTATGTTGGAATGAGCACTTTGTGGCTTCTGATGGTTGGTTGAGAAAGGCTATCAAGATCAAAGCCAATTCTGAAAATCTTGAGTAATGCGAGACAAAGTAGGGATTTAAAGGATTTTAAAAACTCGCCGGAAATTTCGTCAGGACCCGGCGTCTTTGATATTGGTAATTGGTCAAGAGCTAATTGTATTTCTTGTTGAGTAAAAGAATCACTAATGACAGCGCACTCTTCAGTTAAAGGGTTCACAAAGGACACAAAACTTGCTGCCAGATCATTTTGTTTATTAGAAGGGGCGTTAAACAATGCCGTGCAGTAAGCCTCAAAATCGGATATAATTTCATTTATGTTAGCGACCTTATGTTATGTTAGGACCTTTTGAAACAAATATCTGATAAAAATCTACTTTTTGCATTGCGGTATTCATCAAGTAAAGTTTGACGTGTGAGTTCCTCAGAATGCAAATTACGGTCATTACATGATCGAATACGGGCATTTCTCTAGCGTATTGCACGATATTCCTGAAGTGCACATTTAGCCTTAGTAATTTCGTCCACATAAGAGCCAGGTGCCTCACATTTTAAGTTATAAAGGTTATAAAGACTATTCAGCAAAGTCTTTTCTTTTTCGAATTTTCTATAAAACGACCCCACAGATCCAACTTCAACAGCAATTGCCCGAACTCTTTGTTTGAAAAGCTCCAAGGAGGCAAATAAAGACAGGTCAGCAGCCAAACAAGTTTTGAATGCCATGCGCACACGAGTAATAAAGTCCCGGTCATTCACAAATGAAGAGTTAAGTTTCCGGAGCGCCCCCAGATCGGTCTGAAATTTCAGCGAATGTTTTTAGCAATTTGCGTAATAATAACGCAATGATCTGAAAGAGAAACAAGTTCTACTTAACAAGACATTTCAGGAGTATAAGATCCGATGAAACATAAATGCGATGATGTCGTGTGTAAGAGGGGAGGCTCGTGCCTCTGTGTCAATGAGCCCAGCCATCTCAACTATACAAGAGATAGCACTTCAGCCCTCCTATCACTACGGCTAAGTCTAGTACAGTCACTTGGATTGCACACACAAGTGAAATCGTCCATGAATTCAACGTTACGGTCATAATCTAGTAAGCTAGATATGTCCTGAAAAAAGTTAATGTGCCGCGGTGCATCATTAAAGGCGTATACATGAATTAGGCGCCATGGCAAACCATGCAACATAAGAGCGAATTGTATAAATCGCCCCTCACTGTCAACATTAAAAGCTATAGTAGAATATGGTAAACTCTTCATGAGAAGCAAAAAGCAGCTCGCCGAAAGGCCGACAGCGTGCGACACAAATTCGTGGAAGACAGAAATGGCCTCAATGCATTCTCAGTCTCCTCATCACTATCAATCTTCGTTTCTTGAACGACTACGAAGTCAAAGTGTCTGCTCAACAGCAACCGGCGTAACTTCACCTGTTTTTGTGGGACCGGAGGACACATACGTTAACCGTTGCAAAAATAATCACTAGGACAGCGCCATGGCTAGTACTAGTTTTTTCTGATTTCTATATGCGGCGACCTGATCTATTTCCTTCTTTATTTTCTCGTGTATCTACACCACTTCCACTACATCCACCAGTCTGTAGCGTCCCATAACTTTCACAACTTTCTTATTCCCTTTAAAACGAAGCTATGGCCGGGAAGGTGGAGGTTTATTCTGCCCCGTACCAACTCCAGGCCTCCTTGATCTCGAGCGCCTGCAATTCCCCGAAAGCTTTGATGGTCTCCGACGAGGTGATGTTCTGCGGCTGCTTGTTGAGTCGGTTTCCTGACTCGTATCAGTGTTGGACGAGGTAGAGCACTTAGTTACAAGTACATCGGTGCAGCCATGTTCATCTGCAGTCATCATCATCATCAGCCTGGTTACGCCCACTGCAGGGCAAAGGCCTCTCCCATACTTCTCCAACAACCCCGGTCATCTACTAATTGTGGCCATGTCGTCCCTGCAAACTTATGAATCTCATCCGCCCACCTAACTTTCTGGCGCCCCCTGCTACGCTTCCCTTCCCTTGGAATCCAGTCCGTAACCTTTAATGACTATCGGTTATCTTCCCTCCTCATTACATGTCCTGCCCATGCCCCCCCCCCCCGGCCCCCATTTCTTTTTCTTGATTTCAACTGGGATGTCATTAACTCGCGTTTGTTCCCTCACCCAATCTGCCCTTTCCTTATCTTTTAACGTTACACGTACCATTCTTCTTTCCATAGCTCGTTGCGTTGTCCTCAATTTGAGTAGAACCCTCATCGTAAGCCTCCAGGTTTCTGCCCCGTAGGTGAGTCCTGGTAAGACACAACTATTATACGCTTTTTTCTTGAGGGATAATGGCAACCTGCTGTTCATGATCTGAGAACGCCTGCCATACGACGGCCGGTCTCTAGGGGACCGCGCGCTTTCCTTCTTACGGCCTTCGCATTCGCCGCGGAAGCAATGGGAGTTTTTCTCCAAGAGTTACGCCTTTCGCCGCCGCCAGGGGCGCGACGACCCTACTGCTGGGGACCGCTCTCTGCCCGCCTGCTTCTGCGGCGGTGGGCGGTGATCGCCTGGTTTCGTGCTGTTTTTCCGCTGCTTCTTGTTCAACGATTCACCGAAACGAAAGAAAACAAAAAGCAAATGATTTATCTACATGTCAGCCAATAAGTTCACACGTGAACGGAGTTTTCATAGAAAAATTCGAACCATAGAAACATCAAAGGTCCAATCACTCTCGTTCCTGAAAGGTATGACAGGGAAATGGCAGATGTTGCGGTCTGAAATGCCGAAGGTCGTATTTCGGTCAATTTCTTGCATGTCTCATAGTCCATGCCGAAGTTAAGTGCTGGTAGAGAATTTAGTTAATGCGAAGGTTAACGGAATGGGTTATGGTTTATGGGGGTTTAACGTCCCAAAGCGACTCGGGCTATGAGGGACGCCAATGTGAAGGGCTCTGGAAATTTCGACCACCTGGCGTTCTTCAACGTGCACAGACACTGCACAGTAGACGGGCCTCTAGAATTTCGCCTTCATAGAAACCTTAGCACTCCAAACACCGAGCCATCGCGGCGGATTCATATAAGTTGTAATGTCGCCATATTCATTGCTTTGTTTTTCTCGCCACGTTGTCAGGAATAGGGGGTATCGTGTCCTGACTCGGCTACCTGACGACGCCATTGTCGGCGCTGCTTCCGCGAACGGCATTCCTCGCAGCTGCGTGTCGAATTATGTGTCGAATTCCGACTCATCCGTTACGCAGTGCGAAGAAAATTACTCGTGACCGCTCTCGCAAAATTGGACAATCGCCCCTTTACAGAGGAAAAAGCTCTAGGACATTGGTCCAGACGGGCTTGGGCACTCAAGGCCTTAAGGGCTTTGTTGAAGTTTGTAAGGACGTGCGAATTGTGCGACCGCCTTTGAACGTTGTAGCGCGTAGTTTCGCGTTACTGTGTGAATTTTCTTTTTTTTCCATTTTTTCCCTCTTCTTTCTCCTTTTATTCCTTTTACCCCTTTCCCCAGCACAGGGTAGCCAGCCGGTACTTACACTGGCTAACCTCCCTGTCTTTCTTCTCCTTTTTCTCCTCCTCCTCTGCTCCCAAGGCCCGAATTCGCCGATCTTAACAATGTGCAGAAAAGCCTGCCAACTTGACTTCTCTCTTATGTGCGAAGCGCAAACGTCACTGTTGGTCTGCGCTTGCTTTCTTTTTTTCGAGCCTCGCATATTTCTTTCTTGGACGGGGAGTGCTCTCATCGCACTGTGTGCCGGCAGGCAGCGTGGCCTTTAGTGTTGTGAGCGCTGGTGCACGTTTCTACTCGTTTCTTCCACGGATTAAGTTATTTGCTGTGCCACAGTGTTTATTGCCCGCCGTTGATCATCCAACGCGGCGATGGTGTACTGCTGCGTACCGCTTTGCAAGCCGCAGTTGGGTAAGACTCAGGGCGTTTCTTTTCATCAATTCCCGAGTGATTCAGAACTGTTTTCAAAGTGGCTCAAAAACATCTCCAGAGAAAATTTCGTCTTCAACGACAAGTCGGCATCGAGTGTGGTTTGCAGCCGGCATTTCCTCGCGAGTTACTAAGGTGCTCTCCATCAACTTTTATCCCCAATTCTTCCCACTCCAGGTCTCTGAATACCTCCTGTAAACACGCTGTGAATATCATTGGGGAGATCGTATCACCGTGCTGGACGCCTTTCTTTATTGGGATTTTGCTGCTTTCTCTATGGAGGACTACGGTGGCTGTGGAGCCGCTATAGATATTTTTCAGTATCTTTACATATGGCTCGTCTACACCGTGATTCCGTAATGCCTCCATGACTGCTGAGGTTTCGACTGAATCAAACGCTTTTTCGTAATCAATGAAAGCTATATAATAAGGTTCCGCACATTTCTCTATCACCTGATTGATAGTGTGAATATGGTCTATTGTTGAGTAGCCTTTACGGAATCCTGCCTGGTCCTTTGCTTGACAGAAGTTTAAGGTGTTCCTGATTCTATTTGCGATTACCTTAGTAAATAGTTTGTAGGCAAATGACAGTAAGCTGATCGGTCTATAATTTTTCAAGTCTTTGGCGTCCCCTTTCTTATGGATTAGGATTATGTTAGCGTTCTTCCAAGATTCCGGTACGCTCGAGGTCATGAGGCATTGCGTATACAGGGTGGCCAGTTTCTCTAGAACAATCGGTCCACCATTATTCAACAAATCTGCTGTTACCTGATCGTCCCCAGCTGCCTTCCCTCTTTGCATATCTCCCAAGGCTTTCTTTACTTCTTCCGGCGTTACCTGTAGGGTTTCGAATTCCTCTGGACTATTTTCTCTTCCATTATCGTCGTGGGTGCCACTGGTACTGTATAAATCTCTATAGAACTCCTCAGCCACTTTAACTATCTCATCCATATTAGTAATGATATTGCCGGCTTTGTCTCTTAATGCATACATCTGATTCTTGCCAATTCCTTGTTTCTTCTTCACTGCTTTTAGGCTTCCTCCGTTTCTGAGAGCATGTTCAATTCTATCCATATTATACTTCCTTATGTCAGCTGTCTTACGCTTGTTGATTAACTTCGAAAGTTCTGCCAGTTCTATTCTAGCTGTAGGGTTAGAGGCTTTCATACATTGGCGTTTCTTGATCAGATCTTTCATCTCCTGCGATAGTTTACTGGTATCCTGCCTAACGGAGTTACCACCGACTTCCATCTCGCACTCCTTAATGATGCCCACAAGATTGTCGTTCATTGCTTCAACACTAAGGTCCTCTTCCTGAGTTAAAGCCGAACACCTGTTCTGTAGCTTGATCTGGAAGTCCTCTAGTTTCCCTCTTACCGCTAACTCATTGATCGGCTTCTTATGTACCAGTTTCTTCCGTTCCCTCCTCAGGTCTAGGCTAATTCGAGTTCTTACCATCCTCTGGTCACTGCAGTGCACCTTGCCGAGCACTTCCACATCTTGTATGATGCCAGGGTTAGCGCAGAGTATGAGGTCTATTTCATTTCTAGTCTCGCCGTTCGGGCTCCTCCACGTCCACTTTCGGCTATCCCGCTTGCGGAAGAAGGTATTCATCATCCGCATAATATTCTGTTCCGCAAACTCTACTATTAACTCTCCCCTGCTATTCCTAGTGCCTATGCCATATTCCCCCACTGCCTTGTCTCCAGCCTGCTCCTTGCCTACCTTGGCATTAAAGTCGCCCATTAGTATAGTGTATTTTGTTTTCACTCTACCCATCGCCGATTCCACGTCTTCATAGAAGCTTTCGATTTCCTGGTTATCATGACTGGATGTAGGGGCATACACCTGTACAAGGGCGTACACCTGTACACCTGTACCACAAGACCTGCCACCCTCTCGTTAATGCTATAGAATTCCCGTATGTTACCAGCTATATTCATATGAATCAGGAATCCGACTCCTAGTTCTTGTCTCTCCGCTAAGCCCCGGTAGGACGTGCCCGCTTTTTAGCACTGTATATGCTTCTTTCGGCCTCCTAACTTCACTGAACCCTATTATATCCCATTTACTGCCCTCTAATTCCTCCAATAGCACTGCTAGACTCGCCTCACTAGATAACGTTCTAGCGTTAAACGTTGCCAGGTTCATATTCCAATGGCGGCCTGTCCGGAGCCAGGGATTCTTAGCACCCTCTGCTGCGTCGCAGGTCTGACCGTCGCCAGTTGCTTCGCAGCTGCTGGAGACTGAGGGCCGGGGTTTGATTGTTGTGTTCATATAGGAGGTTGTGGCCAAGTACTGCACCAGGGTGGCCAATCCTGCTCTGGTGAGGGAGTGCGTTATCGGTTCTGGTCATCGGGATCAGGCCACACTCCAGGCCTGTTTATGCAATTTTATCAACACGCGGATTTTTCTTAAGTCCGGTGGAAAATTGCCGGCACCGGCAATTTTCCACCGGACTTAAGTACAGGAGCTGAGAGCTCCTGTATCGGACACCACAGCATGAAGCTGCATAAAAGCAGCTTTTTCTCTAACTCCCCATGTTCCTTATTGCACATGAAATAAACTTCTACATGCATGCATACCAGTTTCCGTTACGCCAAAGCCGCAGAAGGGAAATGGACAAATATATAACATTTGATTAACCGGCTTCACGAATGCCTCGCTTTTCATAGATTCCATAATGTGCTTTGGATCTCTATAGTCTTTTCTTTAATTTAAGAGAGAAAGTTGCATGATATGGACTGTGGGAAGCATTGATTTAGGGTTTGACTTTCTTTAACGCAAGTGGCGAAAATTGGTAATAAAGAAAATAAAGGCAATCTTTACAAATCCGTAGTTGTGTCCACCCAAATCCAAATGTCGACTTGTGTGAACTGCACTTGTTAGAGCATCTGAAGCGGACAAATGTGAGATGTGATTGTACAGTTTACTTGAAATTGTTACAATCTTTACGGTTGCAGAAGCGTTACTCATAAATTAGTATACCATTGTATAATGCACCAACTTTGTCCGCTTTAGATATATGGTAGTTGTAGCAGTAGACACACAATTATGAAATAGTTTATTATTGCTGAGTTAAAGAGTTGTGAACTTAATACTACAGTTTTCTTGTATTTTGCGATTTTCAACATTTTTTTTTAAAATCTGGTAGGCTGTACGGAGACGCAACCGCAGTAAGCTACGTGCAACATCTTGTGTGTGCTGCTGAAGGTGTACGGGCACTAGGGTAGAGAAATGACGTAACCAAATACACAAGTGACACTTATTCACTCATTACAAAGTTTACGTGCCTAACTTATGATGCTAATGGGGTCGTATGATCTAATCTTGCAATCATGCTCGGTCCCTATTTGTAGTGGACCTGCCTTCGTCAAAGTTCTTGGACGTGAATTGGCATCCCTCTGCTGCCCAAATTTCTTGATGTCATTTTTGAACCATAGATTTCGAACGCGGGGGCGCCATAGCCGGGGAGCCGTCAAATTTTGCAACAAAGTGCACACTTGCAAGCTTTATAACTCCTTATGAGCAGAACTATGAGTGTGGTGGATTTTGCCTACTACGGCAGAGTGAGGAGCTCTCTCAAATGCACCCACTCCCGCTCGGATCGACAAAAGTACTGCCGAGCTGGGACTCTTCGCGCCGAGAGAGAGGCTAAATTTAGCTCCGATTACGCCATGCGTAGCGTGACAACGGCGCTCATGCGCAAGCCACACAGTCATGGCCGATTGATGGCTTCTTTTCTTCTACACAACGATAGCAAAGTAAGGTACGTGGGTAGTATGTCGCAAAGATAGGAGTGATAGTAGTGTTACGTGTTATCGTTACCTTTCATTGCATGTGCTTTTAGCAAGTGACCCCCTATGCTGACCGAAATGAAAAAAATTTCACGTCAAAAATGAAAAAAGAAAAGAGGAGCCATCCAACACTGTGAAGGTGGATGGCAGCGAAACTGTATCACATCACACAGGGCTAGACAAGGGTGCATATATTAATTTTCATCATTTGGTAATGGTAGTGACGATAGCTTTGTTATTACTGTGACATATATTGATTGGTTCTGTGACAACCTCAGGCTCTTGGCCAAAATTAAATCTATACACGACCGTTGTTGAGTAGTTGAATGACTTGGATTGGTGTGGCGCTTCAAAGCAAACTGTTCTAGCACAAACTGAGGGAACAGTTTCTTGTCTGGCTTTGAAATGTCCACATTGAGAGAGAGAGAGAGAGAGAGAGAGAGAGAGAGCAAAAAAAAAGGATAGGAAGGGAGGTCAACCAGACGAGCGCCCGGTTTGCTACCCTATACTGGCGTAAGGGAAAGGGTGAATAGAAAGAGGAAAAGAAAGAGAGAGGGAGCCTGAGTGCACGTGGGATGACATAGAGTGACACTCTAAGCGGTCTCTTAAACCGGTGCGCTTCAAGTAGTGGACTAGTGCACGAATCGCTTTTTGTGCCAGTGACGGGTGAAGCCACGGTCCGAGTATTTTTTGACTCGGAGAAAGGTCTCGAGTCCAGTCGGTTTGAAGTTCTGAGATAGAGGTGTTGTACATCATAACGAGGACAGGTGCACAATAGGTGCTTGATGGTTTCTTCGCACCTGCAGGATTCGCACATCGGGCTCTCGGCCATTCCCGTACGATAGCAGTAAGCGTTTGTGAACGCCAGTCCCAGCCACAAGCGGCACAACAAGGTTGTTGCGCCGCGGGAAAGGCTAAATGGAAATTGTAGCTGTGGCAATGGGTCCAGCTTGTGCAATCGGCAATTGAAGTCACTTGAACTCCGGAAAGCTTGTGGCATCTTGCGTGCAAGGAGGCGAAGTTTCCTGGCAGTGTCCGTCCTCGCCAAATGTACTGTACGCGTCTGGGTGTCTTTGTGGGCAGACTGGGCAGCGCTGTCAGCAAAGTCGTTGCCGACGATGCCACACTGAACAGGAATCCACTGAAAGATCGTGTTGTGCCCTGGTTCCAGAGCATGGTCGTGTACTTCCCTAATGCCGGATATCATCTGCGCGTAACTTCTGTAATGTAAGGCAGACTTGATACCGTGAAGAAAGGCCTTAGAGTCACAACATATGACCCATTTCTGTGCTGGCTCTTCGGTGACATAGGTCATAGCGGCATGGAGGACTGCAAGTTCTGCCGACGTCTATGGTAGCCAAAATATGGACGATTTACTGCCACTAGCACGAAACAGGTTTTACACGATAAATGGACGATACCGTTCTTTTTCTCCAAACATCCTTCTTATGTGCATTAAGAACGCAATCAATACAATACTCAAAGGCATGTTTTTTTGTGATTGTATAAGTACTCATGATTTCATGTTGCTGTTTGCGATGTGTTAAATGGTGTGAAAGCCTTCGTCAAGCCTTGATGACTTTTTGCGTTCCCCCCACAGCATCACTTATGTGACTGTTGTATTGTGTCCTCTGGTGCTGAAATAAACTGATTTGATTTGATTGATTTGATAGATATAGCCATGTATGACAATTTGAATTTAACAGTAACCTGCTTAGCTGGAACGACGAATGCGGCAGTTGAGCTGGTAGGTGAGGTCGAACCGTATGTCTATATATCTATGTATGCGGTCATGATATGTCTGGTGCAATAATAGGAGCGTCAGTTGCTTCAGAGCCGGCGACAAATGATGGGCCTTCTTCGTTATTCCGGGAATAGCAAAATAGCACAGGAAAGATGAAGGCTTCGCCGTCATTGTGTAAGATGACGGTGTGCATTCTTGATGAGCGTTAATCACTCTTGAAAAGGTCGCCTGAGGTCTCTCGGCTGGTAGGGAAGGTAAGTGATGGTCGAGGATCCTTGACAGATGGCGAATGTGCGCTCTGAGATCGTTGACAGCTACGTGTGTCTGGATCATATGCTCTATCGTGACGACAATTGTTACTGTTGTTGAGGAGCACCGAGGCAGCCCTAAACATGTGCCTAGGGCTTGAACTTGTATACTCTTCATAGTGCTAATGTTCATGTTGCATCTATTTGACAAAACTGGTAGACTGTAACGTAGGAGTCCGAGGACCAGTGCCCTGTACGGCTGCAGCATAGAATGGACTGGTGTACCCCAGTTTTTTGCCGCAGAGAAATTTGAAGGCCTGAGCAATGGCAATTAATTTCTTGAGATAGACGCAGTGAGGGCTCCACGAGAGGTTGCAGTCATAATGACACCCAGATGCGATGCGTATTAACATAGGACATAGCTTGACCATTGCTTGAAACGAGATACAATATTAGTTTGCGCCTAAAGCCAACCAATGCGCATTTTTCGGTAGACAAACTGAGGCCTTGTTCTCGGAAATAAGACGCCGTCATGGTTGCCGCCCGTTGAAGCGTTGCCCGCACCTGAGGGTGAGTCATCGCAGAGGCCCAGATGCAAATGTTGTCGGTGTATGTTGAGACTTGAACTGTCCGCGGTAAGTACTCCGCAAATCCTACCAGGACGAGGTTGAACAATATGAGGCTCAACACTCCACTGTTAGGGTTGGCGTCTGACACCACGTGGCGACAGGTCATTCACCCGACCTTCTCTGAACAGGAGCCCACGTGCACCGGAGGGGTCATTCACCCGACCTTTTCTGAACCAGAGCCCACGTGCACCGGAGGGGTCATTCACCCGACCTTCTCCCCGGATTCGTCGATGAGAGGATCGACCTCTCCTCCCCGTGCTTGGTATTGCAGGAGGAGGGGCCCTCTCTCCGTGCCTGTCACGTGCCATCGATGGACGCAAGATCCCGCCCACACTTGTAGAGAGCTATTTAAGGGGCTCCGAAATGTACTTTGACATACTTCTTACTTGAGACTTCATACTTCATGCTTTTCTTATTTTCTTTCAACTACCTTTGAATAAACAGTGCAAGTTTCGCACTAGCAAATCGTCTCGCCCCTGCTTGGTCGCCGTGATCTACCGGATGCCTGCAGCCCGCCGACAACGCCACGCTACCCAATAAGTAATGTCGGTCGAGCTTCGTTAGGCAGGCGCCGCTACTTCTCGGCAGCAGTACGGTACGCTACCCTGGAGTACGCAACAAACTGGCTGGCAGCGATTGGGATACGGAATCCTGGAGACCCCAACTTGGACGACAACTACGAGATCGTAGCCTCTTCGTCCTGGCAACAACGTTCGGAAAGAAGGTGTCCGGATCATGACTGCATATGGTGAGTGCACGGCTTTTCTTCACTGAGATATTACTTGGCTTTTACGTATTTTTTGGAAAGTACATTGCAGTGATTTTTCTTTAAACCGTTGACGGAAGTTTGAGTACGTCAAGGTTGTATAGAATGAAGGTTTAGCAGCACTAAGGGCAGCCATGAACTTGAAGGCACTAAAGAAGCCGGAATTGTTGAGCTTGGCCAAAGAGTTGGGCCTCCAAATTGCCGAATCAAAGAGAAAGCCGGAGATCATTGAGGCGATTGAAGCGATCGGGGCAGACGACGAGGAACTGACGGAATGCCTAGAGGGCATTAAAGAAAGAGAGGAAGAGCGTAAGCGCCTTAAGAAAAAAGAAGAGCGTACGCGCCTTGAGTAAAAAAAAGAGCGTAAGCGCCTAGAGGAAAAAGAAGAGCGTAAGCGCCTAGAGGAAAAAGAAGAGCGCGACCGTGTTGCACGCGACGCACTCGAAATGAAGCGCCTGGAGATTGAGCTTCTGAAAGCACAAAATAGCGAAAGACCTAGCACAGAGGCACGTGAAAGCGAGCGCAGAATGACAGACTTGATGGCACCCTACGCTGTAGGAGGGGACATAGGTCTTTTTCTGGTACAGTTTGAGCGCACGTGTGAGAAGGCAAAATTCGCGAGAAACACGTGGCTGCAACGTTTGCTTACGTTACTGCCACGTGAGGTAGCTGATATTATCGCCCGCACGGGGAAAGAAGAAGCAGAGGACTTCGATGAAGTCAAAGCAAATCTGCTTAAAAAGTATAGATTATCAGCTGAAGCATTCAGGCGAAAGTTCAGGGAAGTCGAGAAGACCAAAAGTGAGTCATATTCAGATTTTGCATACACCTTGGAGGTAAACCTGAAGGAATGGCTCAGAGAAGAGGGTGCACTCGGCGATGCCGAAAAGACAATGCAGTGCGTTGCCTTAGAACAGTTCTACCGCCGGCTGCCAGTAAACATCAAACATTGGGTTCAGGATAGGCCAGGCGTAGACACTATCACGAGGGCGGCCAATCTCGCTGAGGAGTGCGTAACTCGCCGTGCGTTCGAAGGCAACGAAGCTCCTAAGAAGGAGGTGACTAAATACAGACCCGACAAGCCAGAGCGTTGGTCGAAGTCGAATCAGTATAAAGCAAAGGAAAGGTCAGATTCAGTGAAAAGTAGTGACGAGAACAGCAAGGGAAGGGAGGAGTCACCCGAACAGAGGGCAGAAAGGCAAAAGAAAAGGGCTTTCGAGGCCAAGAAACCAATAGTTTGCTACAACTGCCAGCAAACGGGGCATATCTCCGTGGGATGCAAAAATCCCAAACTAGTGTGGATGTCACTAACTAGTAACGAGGAAAACCTGAAATTGCTAGAACCATACATCCGAGACCTCGTGGTAAATGGCAAACCGTGTAGGGTGCTTCGCGACTCGGCAGCCACAATGGACGTAGTGCATCCGTCGTACGTAGAGGAAGGCCAGTTCACGGGAGAATGTGCTTGGATAAGGCAAGCCGTGGAAACCTCCAGTGTTTGTCTCCCGGTGGCCAAGATTCGTATCGAAGGACCTTTTGGAGTACTAGACACTGAAGCTGCCGTCTCGGCACATCTCCCGCCTCAGTATCCATATTTGTTTTCTAACAAATCTGAGGATTTGCTACGACGCAGGGGAATCGGGTTTAGTGAAGAGATAGTGCAAACCTTAACTCGTTCCAAGGCACGGGAGCTCGCGGCCAAGGCAGCGCACGAGTGTCCAGTAATGGAGGAAACAGGTTTGAAGGAGGATTCGTCCACCAGTACCGAACCGGACGGCCCTCTAGGGGATGAGGCGGAAGGTACGCCAGCTAATGAAGGAGTCAGGAAAGCAGCAGAGCCTGAAATGTCTCGCGAGGCAGAATGCAGGCAAAGGTTATTGAATATAAGCCCTGCCACATTAATCGCTGAGCAGGAAAAAGATTCCACCCTGCGTAACCTAAGGCCTGACGCTAAAGAAGGTGTAGCCAAACAGAACGTGAAGTTTCTAAAGAGGGCAGGCGTCCTCTATAGAAAGTACACCAGTCGAAAAGGTGTGCAATTCGACCAACTCGTGGTGCCGCGTCCCTATCGTGAGCAGCTCCTGGACCTGGTTCACGGGGGCTTTTGGACAGGGCATCTGGGCATTCGTAAAACAAAGGACCGCTTATTGCAGGAATTTTACTGGCCCGGCTGCTTTCGAGAAATAGAAGCATTTGTAAGAAGCTGCGACACATGTCAACGCATAGGCAAGCCCGGAGATAAGGCTAAAGCGCCAATGAAACTTGTTCCCATTATCACGGAGCCATTTCGCAGGCTCATAATAGACACAGTGGGACCGCTTCCTTCGACGCAGTCTGGCTATCGACATAGTCTTACTGCACTATGCCCCGCGATGAAATTTCCCGAGGCAGTGCCTCTCAAGGAACTAAGCTCGGCGGAGATCGTCAACGCGCTTTTATCTATTTTCGCGCGCGTAGGGTTTCCCGCAGAAATCCAGTCAGATCAAGGATCTGTCTTTACGAGCGCACTGACCTCGACGTTTCTGGAAAGGTGCGGTATTAAAATTATCCATAGCTCAGTGTACCACCCGCAGTCAAACGCGGTAGAGAAAGTCCACTCAGTCATGAAACGGCTTTTGCGAGCCCTTTGTTATGAGCACAAAGCCGATTGGGAGAGTTGCTTGCCTGCAGCAATGTTCGCGCTTCGAACTGCACCGCACGAATCAACAGGTTTCTCACCTTCAGAGCTCGTTTACGGACGCTGCCTTCGCTCCCCTCTCCGCATTGTTCGAGAAGCCTGGGAAGGCCGGGCAGACGATCCTTCAGTTGTGGCATATGTGCTAGAGCTGTTGGCCCGTCTGCACGCTTCTCAGGAATTAGCGGGGCAGGAAATGCGTAAGGCACAAAGCAAGGCTAAGCGTTACTATGACAGGACGGCTCGCACGCGACGCTTTGAAGTGGGGGAAAAGGTAATGATCCTGAAACCCTCGTTGAAAAACAAACTAGAGGTTCAATGGGAAGTACCGGTTGACATAATTCAGAAATTATCTGAAACAAACTACGTAATCACGGTACCGGGAAAACGAAGGACACCACAAGTGTACCATAGCAATCTACTTAAACCCTACAGGCAGAGGGAAGCCATTGTGAACATGTCCCTTAACCAGCCTGAGGAAATGTCGACTTTCCAGAGTTACCAGCAGTGACGGAGACAAAAGACATTGACGAGACCATTGTTAAGTTAGTAGAACAGGCGGAGTTGAATCCCAATCAAAGGGCCGAGCTGAGGGAACTCGTGTTTGAATTTAAAGACGTATTTTCATATACACCGGGCAGGACAACTGCGATCGTTCACGATATCGAGTTAACCTCGTCGGACCCAGTTCGTTCGAAAGCTTATCGCGTTTCGCCTCGTCAACGTGAAGTCATGACCGCTGAAATAAACAAGATGTTAGAGCTAGGTGTAATCGAGCCAGGAGAGAGTGATTATACCTCGCCTCTTATCTTGGTTGAGGTCCCAGGGAAAGAGCCTCGGCCATGTATCGACTACCGCAGGCTCAGTTTAATCACGAAGGACCAGACTTATCCAATACCGCATATCGAGGAAAGGCTTGAGAAAGTGAGCAGTGCTAATTTCATTTCTACGCTCTATTTAGTCAGAGGGTATTGGCAGGTTCCGTTGACCGAGAGGGCAAGCAGGCTTGCAGCGTTTATTTCCCCGATGGGAACCTTTCGTCCGAAAGTCCTGAGTTTTGGATTGAAGAATGCGCCATATTGCTTCTCTAGCCTTATGGACCAGGTGCTACGAGGAATGGAGGACTTTGCACTTCCTTATCTCGATGACATAGCTATCTTTTCTTCATCATGGGCGGACCATATGCAACACCTGCGAACCGTGTTGTGTCGGCTACGAGAGGCCAACTTAACTGTTAAGGCTCCCAAATGCCAATTAGGGCGCGCGGAGGTAGCTTATCTAGGTCATGTAATAGGGCAAGGCCATCGTCGGCCTTCCGAGGTTAAACTGACCGCGATAGACAACTTCCCGCAACCACGCACCAAGCGGGACATCAGATCATTCCTTGGCTTGGCTGGTTATTACCAACGATATATTCCACGGTAGTCCTTTAACGGATGCTCTCAGAAAAACAGAACCACAAACGGTAAAGTGGGATGACGCGAAAGAAAAGGCTTTTAGTATGCTGAAGAACGCACTAACGAGTCAGCCAGTGTTGAACGCGCCCGACTACTCTAAGCCATTCATTCTTCAGTGTGATGCCAGTGACAGGGGTATGGGGGTGGTGCTCTGTCAAAAGAAAGATGACGAGAACGAACACCCTGTACTGTACGCCAGTAGAAAGCTTTCAGTTCGTGAGGAAGCATACAGTGCATCAGAAAAGGAATGCGCCTGCGTAGTTTGGGCGGTACAGAAGCTAGCTTGCTATATCGCTGGCTCAAGATTCACCATAGAGAGTGACCACTGTCCCCTCACATGGCTGCAGTCCATGTCTACGAAAAACGGTCGTCTTTTGCGCTGGAGCTTGGCTCTTCAACAGTACACCTTCGATATTCGCTACAAGAAGGGTAAGCTTAACGGCAATGCCGACGGTTTAAGTCGCTGCCCCTAAAGTATCGAAAGCCTCATGCTCATCCGGGTCTCAGTGGCATATTTTTCGTGCATTCATATGTTTTTCCGAAGTGAAGCCGATTGTTAGCTGATTTTAATAACCACGTCTTAACGCTTTCAAGAAATGGCTGTTTTTAGTGTTAAGGGGGGAAGGACGCGCGTAGGAAATGGGAAAGGTGTAGCGGGTTTTCTTTTTTGTTAAAAGCCGGGTGTGTCTTGGGGGAGAGTGGCCGTATGCTCGCTGCTTTGTGGTTGTGGGTCCGGCACTGTTCTGGGGTGATTGCTTGCCCTCGCAGGAGACGAAAAGTTACGAGACCTGCTGGCAAAGACCAATTTCACCGGACCGGACCAAGGAGAAAAGTCAAGAGCGCCACCAAGGACGGAAGACCACTCCCCGGAATCTACCTGCTACGAACGAAGGGTTCGTGACCTCCACGGGGAATCCTGATACCGAAACGCCGATCCCTCGTACAGCGGCTGCTGGCCCCTACGCGTCGGGATCTTCTTCCCCCGCCGGAGATGCTGTTAGGGTTGGCGTCTGACACCACGTGGCGACAGGTCATTCAGCCGACCTTCTCTGAACAAGAGCCCACGTGCACCGGAGGGGTCATTCACCCGACCTTCCTGCACCGGAGCCCACGGGCACCGGAGGGGTCATTCACCCGACCTTCTCTGAACAAGAGCCCACGTGCACCGGAGGGGTCATTCACCCGACCTCTCCTGCACCGCAGCCCACGTACACCGGAGGGGTCATTCACCCGACCTTCTCTAAACCAGAGCCCACGTGCACCGGAGGGGTCATTCACCCGACCTTCTCCCCGGATTCGTCGATGAGAGGATCGACCTCTCCTCCCCGTGCTTGGTATTGCAGGAGGAGGGGCCCTCTCTCCGTGCCTGTCACGTGCCATCGATGGACGCAAGATCCCGCCCACACTTGTAGAGAGCTATTTAAGGGGCTCCGAAATGTACTTTGACATACTTCTTACTTGAGACTTCATACTTCATGCTTTTCTTATTTTCTTTCAACTACCTTTGAATAAACAGTGCAAGTTTCGCACTAGCAAATCGTCTCGCCCCTGCTTGGTCGCCGTGATCTACCGGATGCCTGCAGCCCGCCGACAACGCCACGCTACCCAATAAGTAATGTCGGTCGAGCTTCGTTACGCAGGCGCCGCTACTTCTCGGCAGCAGTACGGTACGCTACCCTGGAGTACGCACACCACCCTGAGGCACACCATGGCAGATGTAATGTACCGAAGTTGGGCCGTCTTCGAATTGTAAAAGAAAACACCTTTTCGTCAAATAGTCCCGAATTCATTGATACATCTGGCCACCGATCCCACAGTCTCAAGTGAGTTCAGTATGGCCTCATGGGCGACGTTGTCATATGCTCTTTTAAATCGAGAAAAAGTGCCACTGATAGGTTCTTGAGGTTTTTAAAATTGTACTTCAACCCAGGTAACGCGGTCAATAACGTTGTCGTCGATGGATGAGCGACCTCGACGAAAGCCCGCCAGGGCGTCCAGATAGATATTGAATCGCTCGAGGTACTAGTCCAAGCGAGAAAGAAGCATTCTTGCCATCTCTTTGCCGACGCAGCTCGAAAGCGCAATCGGACGACATGGTGATAAATCAAGCGGAGACTCCCCAGGTTTCAGAATGCGGATAAAGCGGTTCGATTTCCATTGTTTAGAAACGACGCCGATGTACCATTGTCCACATTGAAATCTCCAACGATGATCAAAGGGGTAGTGCAATCACTGCTAACCTATGCAAAGTGCATGGTCATGCACTTCTCGATACCGCACTTCGGTGTGCCTGGAGTTATATACACAGTGCATATCACAATTCTGTCTTGTGTTTTTACGGCACAGGCATCCTCACAGCGGGTGACATTGTCGTCTTGCGGAGTGTATCGTTGTACATACATTCTGTCCTTTTTGTATATGGCAACGCCTCCTGCTGGCTCATGAGTCCGTGGGCTGTTCACAAACGATTCCAGTATAGCCGTCGACTTGAAAAAGTGCATCTTGATTTACTTGTTTTATTTATTATTATAATTAGGGGTGTAGTGCTTGAAGCCCGCTCCACCT
Source organism: Dermacentor variabilis (assembly GCF_050947875.1). Classification (NCBI taxonomy): domain Eukaryota; kingdom Metazoa; phylum Arthropoda; class Arachnida; order Ixodida; family Ixodidae; genus Dermacentor; species Dermacentor variabilis. The sequence goes on along the minus strand of NW_027460280.1, from coordinate 60,260,240 downwards.
TCGCCGTTGGTCGGTCCGGGATCGGCCCACGCTCACGTTTTCTACTGTTGACGCACAATCACAAAAAGAATTCATGGAAACCTAGCCATATACAGCTTCGCTGTAAAAACTGACGGCATAAATTAAAGGTATGCTGCCTACATTAATTAGATTTTAATGTTTTCTTTTAAATGCAACAAGCCTCATCGAATTTTGTGCAGTAAATGACAAGAAAAATGATTTCTCGCTCCCATGTGTTTATACGTATATTATAGGAGCGCCTGAGGTAAAGCTTCCTCTGAAACTCGAAGCAGATTTCGCGTTCTCTGGACGCCTGCTCTTACTCTCAACCACCCGGCAATCCAAGCTTTTATTTGGTTGCTTCTGTGAACTGAAAGTGGCGTCACGGGACGAAGCTCAGTTTTATCAGATTAAAGAGACCTCCTCAGATCTTCCAGGACCCCTTCGCAGCGTAGACCCGCGTGCCCCCAAAACCCGGACACTGGCATCGGCGACTAAGCCAACCGGATATGTAAGCTTCCGTTGTACGTTTCTCAAATCGCTACTCTTAAGGCCAAACTACACGTACGCATGCCGGAGCGCGATAGCTCGTGCCCACGCGCCTCACGCATGCGCAGATGGTGCAGGACAGATCGTACGCGTCGAAGTGTGGCACGAGTACAGATATCTAATGTTTACGCAGCCTAAGAAACAGCGTTGTCCAACATGGCGGCACCCGTGGCTCCCGATTCAGCGTTAATTCTCGTGATGGCTACGTTCTCAATCGCGTTGAACGACAGGAACTATTGCAATGAGCTTTTTCTTTCTCTAAACTCAGCTGAAACGTTAGTTATGAGCGCATAGTGAGTCCAATTTGTCAGATCGCTCTGCGATTCCGGCGTCCGTAAGCCTAAGGAGACGCGTCCGCATAGCAACAGCAGGATTATGGTGGTTAGAGGAGCAGGTGTGCCGACCTACACATAGGGGAAGACATACATGACCGACCCGTCTGGAGCGTAGTTGGCCACTTCTCCGCATCATGACACAGAAGTGGAGCTGCGCTCAGTACAACAGCTCTCAGCGGCGCATGTCGTCTGGTACTTGTGGCAGACGGGCGTGCAACAGATAAAGCACGCAGAGTAAAAACTGTCATCTGTAGCCGTCAGTTCGAGCAATGAGCAGATACAGGTCTCCGTTATTGCGTGTTTGCAAGTTGCTAAGATATGTTGAAGCTTCTACGACGAAAAGGTAAGCGGCATGGTTAGCGGAAGCTCATCTCCGATGGCGAATAAGCGGAGTCCGCATCAAATAGTGGTGGTATTTCTGCTCCAGTGAAAATCAACAAGCACACTTATTTCTTTGCTCTGAACTGTAAATCACGGGTGCCTAAATCAGCATTGTTCTCAGCGCCGACAAGAGCAGCAACGGACGCCGGTTGTGGGCGGAGGACGCTTTTAGGAACAGTTGCTCAAGCACGATTTCACCCATGTTGTGGATTAAGAAATGTTTACCAAAGATGCAGTAATGTGGCGCTTCCGCTCATGTGTATAATGTGATGCCCAAGAAAATATAGGAGAGAACATTTTTTGGGTCTGTGATCACACAACGTGATTGTGACCGCGAAGCCTCGGCGAGATTAGAGCAACAAGCTGCGAATGAAACCTGCGCAAATTACGACATCAAGGTTTCTGTTGCGGCGCTTGCCGAGCTTATCATCGCATATGTGTTGCATCATGCTCGGTCACTGGATCTGGAAGTGGAAGGTTCCGCGGCTGCTGCATTTTCTCTATGAGCGAAATTAGTCTTGAAAATCCCGCTCAATAAAGCTTCCTTGCGTTTGCGTTCCCGTAGGTGAAACTAAACGTTTTGAAGGGACGCGCACCAAAACGTCCCGCAAAGGTGCTTGCGTTTAATGTACGTACGGCGGCAAACGCTATTCTGAAGCTGTCAATATACTAAAAAAAAAAATATCGGGGCTCTGGCTGCCTCACAAAAATACGAAACGATGTCTACCAAGGCGAAAATGTGAGGCAAGTAGACGCGCGCTGTCGCGCGCTGGCGCGCGCCTTGTAGCGTCAGACCGCCACCACTCGCCATTACATGCAAGGCGCGACGGCGCTATCTTTCACGCGCCCACAAGCGTACGTGTATCTTGACCTTTACTGTCGAACATGCGCAATTTTATTTTCGCGTGCTTCTTTTTTTTTTATTTAGTGATCGAATAACTTACCTTTGCATGCGTCCAATTTCCGTTATTCTTTTTGCGTTGAACTCATTACCTTACAAGTAATTCCTTTTAGTGAAATTATTCGCTCTCAGAATAACGCTGTATAACTCCTTTAAAGACCTTTGTCGACCTATTGATTGCTACGGATACTGATCCAATCACAAGGTCAGGAAAAAAAAATGAAAAAGATACAGAAGCATTATGGCGTAAAGGAAAAGGAAGGCCTGTATATAGGGAAAAAGAAGACGCCATTAACATCGCCCCAATAATAAAAAGGAAGAAAGTGCATGTGCAGCCTTGGGCATTTATAATATTATCGCCCTAGCGTTGACCGCATGACATGTTGGCGCATCAAAACGGCGAGAAGCGGTAAAATCGGTGAGGACGCAACAGTTGCGCGGCTAAGGCGGTCCATCTGCGATTCGCGTCGTATGTTTCTTTCGTGTTGCTAGAGCTGGGACATGTAGGAGAAGATTGCTGATAAAGTGCCTAATTTCCCAGCCTTACTGTTTTTCCTCTTTGTGCATCGTAGGTTCTAGATCTCATTAGTGTAGCAAAATGCGCCAACGTTTGCGCACTCTGTGACACTAATTGTAACTTTTATGGCACTAAACCCCGTTGGTAAAAACCCCAGTTGGTACGTAAAAACCTCAGAATGTTTAACTTAGTATTTCGCATTTGTATGCATCAGTTCCGTACTCCGCAAAAAAGAAAGAAAGAAAGAAGAAACAAGAAGCAAAGCACGTGCAAGATGCCGTTGAAGATCGTGCACTATTTCTTTAAGAGAATCGGTGTGCTTTACATATATACCCTTAAGCCGAAATTATATGTATAGATATTATGTTACGATTTATTGCTAGATTACGCAGAACAGAGATGCGCTAACTGGCACTATTTGTCGGTCAGCTTACATTCAGCGCGCGCGTGCGCGCACACACGCACAGACGCACACACACGCGCACGCACACACACACGCACACACACACACACACACGCACGCACGCACGCACGCACGCACACGCACACACACACACACACACACACACACACACACACATGGCGGTAAGAATAACACAATAACACAGTCAGGTCGTTTAGCCCCTTGAAGGGAACAGCGTCGGAGACGACGCTCGCACTGAAGAGTGCTTTTTGCGCTTACACGTCCTCTTGGCGATATCGCCACTTCAAGCTATAACATGCCGCGCGGTCAACATGTTAGCGTCTCCTAATTTCAAATCTTGCGTGATCGACGCCTGCGCGAAAGTACAAATTCCCGAGAATGCACAATTAACTACAAGGTAGCATAAGAAACTGTTGTACGCGCAATTGCACGCGCGCAATCGTGGACGCATGCGTACAGGCACGCATATTTACACGGGCAAGTAGCGAATTAGTGGACTCGCGCAGACAGGTCCTTAGCTTCCCCGAACTTGTTTCTAACAGGAATACATACTTCATATGGTTATGTAAATACCACGGATGCTTGCTACACTTTCAAACTAGATAAAATTTTCTGTCTGGTTGTTCTAGATAGAGAGAGCGTACATAAATTTAAGGGAAGTGTGAAGTAGCCAGATTGTTATCACCTACTTTGGGCGAGGTGGAAATATGCATCTGCACGGAACCGCGTGCCTCGGAGTCAAAGACGTTTGCAAGCTAGTCTACCTCGCGAAATACAGCAGAGCTTTCAAAGCATCGTGAACCGATGAGTATCGAGTTCATTGTGTGCCTGTTTTAGCACGTCGAGGAGTGAACGCAATGACTATAGTTAAACAAATTTTATATTACAGAATACTGTGCAAGCGTCTTGAGTTCTAAAGAAATAGCTGTAAGTCGCAACACCTGGTCAGTTCGACAACCCGTGGCATGAGGTCCTGATTTGAGCATCACGCCCTTGTAGGCGCTGGCGGCACTTCCTTTCTGAGACGCGCCTGATTGCTCACAGACGTCGTCACTCGCTATCAGCGAGCGCAGGCAGCCGTAATCTCGGCCTCCTTGGGCGTTTCTGGCCGCTTTTTTATAGAGCGCGGAAAAAACCGCGCGGGTGACGTCAGCGTTTCAGAACTTCTGCCTTTAAGTTGTTCCTTTCAATTCTTCCGCAGTTTCCAGAGAGGGAAAATTCAGCACACTGCTGTGTTGGAACTGTATTGAATTGAATCCTGCGGATTTAAGTGCCAAATCCGCGATTTCATTATGAGGCACGCCGTAGCGGAGGACTCCGAACTGATTTTGACCACCAGTGTATCTTTAACGCTGTGTTGAAATTGTGATTAATTAACCGTGACACAATAATTAACCAGCCATACGCGCTGCAGATCGTATGGCTTGTTCATTTTCTTTGTGGTTATGGCTACGGTGCACAGAAGCGTTTCATTCTTTACACGCAATTTCATTCGCTGTTAGAAACTTGCGCATGCGATGGGCACGCTAGGCTGTGTTCTCGTGGCAAGGACAGGACACGAGATCATGTGAGCAAGGGCAAATTGTGCGGTTCACGAAGCCAATGTCGCCTCTCGCATTGTATGGTCGGCAGTTTCTCGTTCGTGACGATTCCGTTACATGGTCGCAGTTTTTTTTTTTTTTTTTTTGCTGATCTTCTAAGACCAAAATGTAAGTGCTACCAAATTTGCCCCTGCCTAAAAATGTGATCCTGTTTTTGTAGATATTTGTGTAATCGTGGAGAGAAAGCCAAGCTGCTGTTCCTTTCTCGCTCCATTGTTCTACGGAGTCATCATTTTTAAGTTTTATAGAAGCTTTAAAAATAGCTTAGGAGCAGTAAACAGCGCTAAACAACGGGACAAGGAGAGGGACACAGACAACAGCGCTGGCTAACAACCAAGTGTCTTTCTTCTTTCAGTCAGCATATATATATATATATATATATATATATATATATATATATATATATATATATATATATATATATATATATATATATATATACTCCGCCGCTATCTCAAAGCACCGAATCAACAGAATTCAGCATGCGCAGTGGCGAAAATTGCAATTAATGCGATAAGAAGGCAATATCCTTCGGAAGGAGAGAATTAGAGCGAAGGGCTTACACATGCTTCGCCGCTATTATGAATGTGGAAAGGTTCGGAAATAAGACGTGCGCGGTCATCGCGGTATTTTGATAGATATAGGGCACATCTTTAAAAGACGGCTTGCAGCCACATTCATTGCAATGCAGTGATATAGACCATCTCTAGCTCGTTTTTGAACTTTGAGCGTTCGCGTATGCGCTCATTGATGCCCTGCCCCGTTTGACCAATATAAAAACGCTTGCATGAAAGAGGAATCTTATAAACCACACAGTCAACAACAAAGCTCTTTCTGTGCTGCTTTTTACAACTTTATTTTCTGTTGTTCTCGGTCACCCGATTGGCTTGATGGCACAGGTGACCTAACTTATTTCTGGCAGTGAACAGCAACCTGACGCCTGCCCTGGTGACAACCTTTTTGAGATTATGCGCAACCTGCTCGCTGCTCGCAGGTTTCCCGTTACCGCTTTTAATAATATTTGGGGTTTTACGTGCCAAAACCACTTTCTGATTATGAGGCACGCCGTAGTGGAGGACTCCGGAAATTTCGACCACCTGGGGTTCTTTAACGTGCACCTAAATCTAAGCACACGGGTGTTTTCGCATTTCGCCCCCATCGAAATGCGGCCGCCGTGGCCGGGATTCGATCCCGCGACCTCGTGCTCAGCAGCCCAACACCATAGCCACTGAGCAACCACGGCGGGTGTTACCGCTTTTAACTAGCATCGCTGCAAGCCTCGCAACAAGCCTTAAAAGAAAGCAATCGGCAGCTACTCAATCTGGGAATCACTCACGTCAAATGGTTACGGTTGTCGCATATGTGCACCAGGTTGCGCATAATCTCAAAAAGGTTGTCAGCAGGGCAGGCGTTAGGCGCTGTTCACTGCCAGAAATAAGTGAGGTAACATGTGCCATCAAGCCAATCGGGTGACCGAGAACAACAAAAAAAAAGTTCTAAAAAGCAGCACAGACAGAGCTTTGTTGTTGACTGTGGTGACTGTGTGGTTTATAAGATTCCCCTTTCATGCAAGCGTTTTTATATCGGTCAAACGGGGCAGGGCATCAATGACCGCATACGCGAACGCTCAAAGTTCAAAAACGAGCTAGAGATGGTCTATATCACTGTATTGCAATGAATGTGGCTGCAAGCCTTCTTTTAAAGATGTGCCCTATCTGTCAAAACACCGCGATGACCGCGCACGTCTTATTTCCGAACCTTTCCACATTCATAATAGCGGCGAAGCATGTGTAAGCCCTTCGCTCTATTTCTCTCCTTCCGAAGGATATTGCCTTCTTATCGCAATAATTGCAATTTTAGCCCCTGCGCATGCTGAATTCTGTTGATTCATGTGCTTTGAGATAGCGGCGGAGTACATATATGCTGAATGAAAGAATAAAGACACTTGGTTGTTAGTCAGCGCTGCTGTCTGTGTCCCTCTCTTCGTCCTGTTGTTTAGCGCTGTTTACTGCTCGTAATAATGAACCAACCAGCCCAAATGCGTACTTTTCGGCAGTTTAAAAATAGCTTGTGGCAGATAGCGTAATTCGAGGCCATAAATTGGATTATTCAAGGAGGCGGACATTACTTGGACGAGAAATGAAAACACACATCCAACTAATTAACAATAAATTACTACCTAGCTTCTTATTTATTTACGTTACGGAACATATAGGAATTTACGAGTTGTAGCCAGTGAGCTTGCAAGGCATATCAACTTGGAATTAATTTCCAGGATGACACCAGTTTCGAGATATTGGCCATCAAACTCGCCGTAAAAATGCACCGTTGTTCCACTTACTTTTTTAACAACATGCTCCTTTATAGTTGAAGCACAAAACTAACTGGAATGCCTATGTTTCTGATCCCGCACTTTGGGAATTAATATCACGCAACTGGCGTCATCTTGGAAATTCCTTCCAAGTGAATACGCACTGCAAGTTCACCGGCTACTATTCGTAAATTGCAATATGCGCCGTAAAATAATTGGTTAGGAAGTTAATTAGCAAATGTTTGTTAATTAGCTTAATATGCTTTTCGATTTCTCGTACAAGTAATGTCCGCCTCTCTGAATAATCCAGTTCAAGGAGTACAATTATGTTATCTGCCACAGGCGAGTTTTAAATATTCTTTAAAACTTGAAAATTATGACCCCGTAAATGGTGCACGTGTGTGATTATGATACTGCGTGTGCGCCTGCCGTGCATTGTCGGGGCATTGCTAGGAATATTGCTTTTTCATATCTTTGTTTGGCGATTACTATATTTCGATATTTGCAGTGATACAATGTTGTGAAATTTGTGCGCGGTGTTGATTTTCCAGTACTCAAGGTGATATTGCGTATTCATTTCTTTTATTTCGCGCTCAAATCTCGGCGCCTTCCTGTAAGTACGCACGAATATTATGCAAGAAAATATCTACAAGGAATGCATGAAGAACAATGCAATCTCTTTAAGGACAAAAATACATTCGTTCAGGGATGGCGCCAGAAAGAAGACACATTTCTCCTCAGTTATTAACTTGATGTGCGCCGGAAGTTTTTCAGAACGCTAGACTTGAAGGAAATTGGAGTTGGAATTAACAAGGCGACCTATTCAGCGGACTGCTCTCTTTAGCTAACGCTGTTTGGTTAAGAGGGGAAGGGAGAAAGATTCAAAGATGAGAAGAAGGAGAGAAGTTCGCGGTATGCTCGGAGACACGCGCAATGAAGGGTTCATTGCTCAGTTCATCACTAGCGCTTATGCAGGCTGGTGCATCTCAAAAAGGGCAGCACGTGCTTTTCATAAGAAGCCAACAAACACTAACACTCGTGACACTGACACTGACAACAAACACTGGTGTCAGTGTTTGTTGGCTTCTTATGATATTACTAATAAATATCGGGCCCCTCGGTGAACCCCCTTTCTTCTAATTGAGCACGTGCTTTTGTTGCTTTGCGCATAGCAGACGCACGCGGCCACGGTCCTAGGATCTTTTTCTGTCTAAAAGGTCTGTCATCTAAGTGTCCTAATGCTGTTCGGAGGGCAAGCCTCTCATCCTCGTATGTTGATCAGTCACACAGGAGGTGTCTCATGGTTTCTTCTACGCCACATGTGTTGCAATTGGCACTGTTCGCCATTTCAATTACGAATAATTAGGCCTTCGTGAAATAAACGCCTACTCGCAGGTGACATAGCAGTGTTTTTTTTTCCATCGAGTAAAGCCGAGTAAAAGTGGTTTTACCTGGCTGATTCTGAAGAGCCTTGGGAGAGACATCCGTGCTGCAGTCTACGTGATTAGGCTTCGCTGATCATCGTAAAAGCTAGCATTATGTATCTTGCTATAGTTTCACCTGCACATTTATTTATATATTGCTTGCACTCGAATATGTTATTGCGCATTTATTTTGGCAACATTAGCCCACTGGTGTTCTGACTGCATTGCCTCTGCCAGCGTAATTATTTCTCCGTGCGAGTAAGAACACTCGTTAAAAGGCACGTTGCGAGACCCCGTGGCGCAGCGCAGCTGCTGTTTATTCACGCTCCTGGCGCGTGCTCAGACTTACGTAGCCACCTCTTGCCGGTTCCGCTGTCAACGTTGGTTCGAAGGTGAAACGTCCGTCGCAGAAGCGGCAAAAAAAGGGATGTCACTGGTTGCTTCCGCTGACAGTGCGACCCGGTCAAGCTTGCAACCGAAGCGTAACTTTCCCGCTCTCTGAGTGGCTGGAAGATTATCGTCCTTTACGGCCGATATCTTTGGAGGGGTAGGAGACACAAGGCAGAATCCGAAAGGCAGAATCTGTTTTGCCTGTGTCCGCTCGTCCCGTACCTGAAGTGAAAACACGGTTCTAATGTTAGACGCGCGCATAACAGTCTCCCTACCAACAAAAGGGGTCCTACTACACTTTAAGGGGGCGAGAGGCGCTCCCATTTGCATTTGTAGCACACAATACGTAAAAGGCATACATATGTGCAACACGATAGGAATTCTCGCTAAACACACAACTTAAGAGTTGCGGAATGAAAAAAGACTTGCTTTTTTTTCTTTTTCAATTCATTAGTCACTAAGGATAAGAAAAATTCCAAATAGTTTTGAAGATTAGAAAGATATAATCATAAAGATGACCTCGCTAATACCGTAACTCAAATGCGGCACGTCGTAAGTGACGTTGACAAAGCAAAGTGATTTATGAATTTTTTCGAACTTGTGTATTCTCTAAATGTACACCAAGCCATTTTCCAGACCTCTCATCAGCTCCCTTTAAGCCCATGCAAGAAATTTGCATTGACAGTCGCAGTATATTACAGCTACTACAAATTCTAAAGCCGAACCTGGCTTCCATTTCCTCGCGGTAGGTAACCGTCCTTAAATATTTACTAACAATACACAATTCATCTAACAAGATTAGCATTAACGAATAAATGGAAAATGGGCAAGGTCGTGCCTGGTCACAATATGGGGAACATGGACATAGTCTCAAATTAAGACATTGTTTCTTTAACGAATCTTCACGTAAGGCGTTAAAGCATTTATTGCAGACAAGTATTTCTAATCACTTTCACAACAACAGTTACATTGTGGAATAGGAACAAGCATTCTGATCAGGCCACTCTTGGGCTACGCGGTAGCTTCAATTCGAGCGAGACTTGACTTCCTCGGGTAAAGGCTCCGAACCGGTTGCGTTTTTATTAATTGAAAGAAGCGTTTGATAAAGGTTCGCATATTATCTTAATACAAAAGTTATCACCTCTTTATATATAAGAAAATAATTGCTGGATTTACCAATACTTTAGGACGCTGTTTCGAACAACTGTAGATTACGGAGGGGAATATTCAATTGTTCCTGTATCATCTGGCACCGTAACGGTCGGACTTTATATCTCAGACATCTTGATAATTTGAATTGATAATACAGAAGATAAAAACTGTATAATCAGCCTCTATGCTGATGTTGCTTCTAACATAGAAATTAATTATAATATTGATCGATTCTCGCATTTTAACGTCTCATCCATGCGGTCATTTCATTTATTTTTTATTAACTTATATCCTCAAGGCCCGAAGGCATTACAGAGGGAGTGGTAGAATTCAGAAATGCGTGAGAAAGTATTGATTATGCAATCTTAGTTAATAATTTACAAAAAGAAAATCTATTGCATGGAGTTCCTGGTTATACATGTAATTTGTGGTTATACAATATTAGCTCATGATTTAGGAAAATGGACAATGTCTTGCATTGAACTGATTGATCCGGGAAGTCAATTCCAGTGCTCCGAGGTTCGTTTGATAAATGAGTAGAAGTAAGCCTTTGTGCGACATGTGTTTATACCCAGTTTATTATACGTGAAAGGACCCCGTGTCGCTGAAAATACAGTGTCGGCGTCGGCGGAGTTGTCCGTCAGCGAAAATTTCCGTATATATTTTAGGTATATGTATGCGCGGTATATCCGGATTATATTTCCCCACCATTCTATCGCTAAGTTGTCGTACATTTCTGACAAGTTATTTCGAGGAATCTTGAGAATGACAGCCGACAAACAGATGTCACGAAACAAAACTACGACAGCGCATGCCTTTTATGTTAAATCTTCTCAGACTTAAACATTCAAAGTGCGAAACAGTAATATATATATAGGAAAATCACGTAATTCTTTTGGCGAGGCTGTGTACAACCTCCGGGATCGGCCCACGCTAGAGGCCGCGTTTCTACCAGAAAGCTCGCTTTCGTGCATAGCGTCCGCCGCCAGCGTTTCCCGGTAAACATTGCGTTGCCAGCTAGGAAGCGTGAGGAGCAGTCAGGGATCCTTGAATGATATCGCGTTACACTCTTAAAAGCGAAGCTTAAGTGTCCTCCAGTTTCCTACTGTGGTCAACGCGTGAAGGTATATAAAAAGCTGGGGAAACTAAATCAAGTCGGTGCTCTGGGCTAGGGAATAGATTTTTTGAAACAGAGAAAGCCTGGAGATATTGCGGCGCGATGCACGTGAGGGCATGTTCGAGGGCGCTTTTCACGCGCGTGACACTCGCCGCGCAGTATTTTCCCCGCTGTCCCATTCTGGGAGTAACTTCCCCATTCGATAATCCAAGTCAATGCTATCATCAAATTTTGCAATATTGCGAAATTATGTTATGGTCGAAGCTACTTTCTCCTATTAATCTTTAGATTTTTTTATTGTTGCAGCTACGTCCGAGTAGCGCATCGTGTTTTTGGTATATGTTGTTTGCTTTGTTACTTCTTACATTCTGTGATCTGCGTATCTGTTAATTTTTTTCTTGTAATATGCGTTGTAGGAAAAAAAAAAAGCTCGTGTACTTAGATTTCGGTGCATACTGAAAAACCGCAGATGGTCGTAATTAATCCGGCGTCGCCCACTACGGCGTGCCTCGTAGTTATATCGTTGTTCTGCTACTTAAAACCCCAGAATTTGAGTTTATTTTAAGCTTCGTATGTGTTACTATAGTTACTGTAATTTATCACGTTCTCACTATACTCCTTATGCGCGCATTATACGTACAAACATTTTAACCAAATTCCATCGGTGGCGGCAGCTGGAGCGTCTCTGAAGTGCAACATGCACTTTGGTGCTCAATTGCAGACCTCACTGAACATGGGCGTTCGATGTCTGCGCAGATCGCTCCTGAAGGCATGTTCAAAATGTGCTGCCATTTAGATGACAATTCCGGCGCTGGCACGCCGCACTCGTGAGTCGCTCGCAACCACTATACGTGGACAACCTTGTGCTCTAGTTTAGTGCCACAGAACATGCAGAGTTCGCAGCCTATTTCCGGGCGTTAAAAAAAAGAACCGCAGACTTCCACGTGTCTCGCAACTAGGCGACACAAAGTGCGCCAATGAAATAGCTTTGCCTGAGCAATCGCATTTCTTTCGGAAGACGGCACCCATATATGCCAAATTTAATTACTTGTAGATAAATACCGCAATATTGCGATGCCTATAGATTGCCAACTCAAGCTCTCTTTTAAGTGTTTCCGTTCTTTCTTTTTTCCTTTTTTTTCTTTCTTTCTTCTTCCGGCATGTTTAAACTAACAGGCGTCAGGCTCCAGCTTGCCTGCTTACAGATAGGCGGTGACACGATGACTTAGCCACTGAAATTACAAGCTTGCATTTTGATATCCTGAGAGTTGACCTCAGCCCACTTTGTTTTTTTGTTTAATGAATTACATCGAAATCGGACAGTGCATTGACCGGAGGAGCTCTCCGACGTCGACACTCCCTCCACGTCCTCGCCACCCGCTACCTCTTTCCAGGGGAGAAAATGTTGCCTATACTTTCCGGGACGACTGCGGCACGTGACTCCATTGAGTCACGTGCGCCGAGTCCAAAGCGCGCACTCGATAGCGGCCTTCCGCGTGCCGCTCGCGAGCGCAGCCGACCTTCAGTCCGTGTCGCGTGATAAACGGGCGAGGAATTTGTTTCTCACGTGGGCGTCTCAGATTACCACCTTTGTGCAAACCGGCGAGTCAGCCGAGCAAAATGTTTTCTGGAAGCGCAACTGAAGGCTGTAGTACTTTGTTCGTCGCTGATGGCTCGAGATAGAGCCTGCAGTTGTTTTTTTATGGCCATTCTGAAGGCTTCTTTTTCTTTTTTTTTTTGCTTCCGCTCAAAATGGCATATATCTAATCGGAAGGTTTACGCCCGCGCTTTTTCGTCGGCGATGATTTAAACGCAACTTAAGTAAAACTTGGTAGTGGTCATGTTTTATTTCGTTTTAGCTCGGTAAACCGCGTCCATTTCGAGCCCGCAACGTCATTTTAGTATGAGAGGTTTTTTAATAAACCAAAAGTGCACCACTTGAAAGCACATGAAGATATCTTAGACTGGTAACTTGCTTCAGAGCGCAAGGGAACACACCCACATACACGCACTCTCTAACATACACAAGCTCCCCAAGAATGGACACCTCCCCCTCCCCACACACACACTTTTTTCACACAAACGCTTTCGTGGACCAACTACAAGTTCTTCTTGCTTAGAAGTTCTTCTAAGTAGACTGGTAGTACAGCTTTGGTGAGAACAAACCTTTCGCTTTCCCCTATGTGAGGATCCGCCTATATTTTAGGCCTATTCGTTATACTTGCTAACACTTCAAGAGCTTTACATGATCTTTGTTCTGCTGCGCAATGCTGCCTAAAAGTGATGTAAATATATATGAAAGCTCGCTTAGTCGGGTATTGTACCCATGATGTTTTCTATGAGCCACGCAGAAGTTAACGGGCCCGTGGCCCGATATAGGCTCTGCGCTTACTTATACTTGATTATTATATTTCATTCTATGTGGTCTAACACGGAACCGTCATGTGTCTGAAAGGGTTCCATTTTAAAGCCATATGACTGACTGCGTCATTGTCCTTAGATTCAGTGTGTCACACGTGCTACTGAATATGCAGAGTGACCAGTCGAAATTTCACCAACAAACGAATAGCCGTCACGGAACAAGACCTACTGAGTGTTGGGGTGTCCACAAGGAGGCCACTATTGGCCTCGAGCTCCACCACTGGAAAAGCTGGCGCCACCGTCGGCGTGACGTGCTAGGAGGGATCACGTGGACATAGCGGCCGCGTCGGCTGCTTCGGGCGCGCCGAAGCGAGCTGAAAACGAGAGTTTAAATTCCCTCATGCGCTGCGGTCCTCATTTAGTGGCGAGATTTTCCCGCTTCGAGGGCCTCCTTTACAACGCTTCAAAGCACTACAATAGGTAGTGGCTGCCTTTGAAGGCGCACAACATGGTAGGCTACTGCTCGGTGCCGCAATGCCGGAGGCACGCAACGGAGCACGGTGTCAGCCATAGGTGTCAGCCTTATTCACACGTAGCCGCAGGACAAGAAGCTGTGTGAAGCTTGACTCGCGAAACATAAAACCGGCAAACAGTCATCGGCTACAACTCGGGTATGCAGCAAGCACAGACGCGAGGAAGATTTTTGCTACGGCGCCCGGTCTGCGATGTTCTGAAAACGCTCACTGAGACGCTCGCCCGAGTCCGCTGACCGACTAATGTCATGACGGTTTGGTCTGTGAACCTGTCGATGCTATAGAAACTGGCAAGTTCAGTGGAGTGGAAAGGCAGCGGTAAGAAGCACATTTAAAGAAAGCATGGCATATGGTCATATTTGTGTTATGAATTAATGCACTGGATTACAAAAAAAGGGAGCAGCGGGGAATTTCACGCTGAGAACACCGATAAACATACAGTGCGACGCAACTCGAGAAATAGTATTGAAAGGTCAAATAATTTAGAAGAAAAAAAGATTGAATCGTCACGACGGCACATCACAGTCCCCGTAGGCGTCGAAGTCTCTACGATGAAATTATTTTTGAACAGCTCTGATAGCGCCCACGCAACAATGGTTGCTTGTATACTGTCAAATGCTCATATTCTGCGGCCTAAAGCTCATGGCACGGTGCGAAAACGCGCGCGCGGAGCAAGCGAAACAGTGCGCGGACAAGCATGCAGACGCGCAGTCGGTCGCTGCGAATCTGCGCGATCGCTTCATTGAGGCTTCATGCTATTACGCTCCATTTAGTTATACAAACACTATAAGAACATATTTCAGATAGTTTGCTCTGAGCGTTTACCTACCTTTCACGCAAGCCGGTTCGGTAGACTCCATCGCGGCGACCGCGCGCAGTGGCGTTCACTGTACGTATTCGGTAAAGAGATAGCGTCTGTAAACGATTGTGTGCTTTCAGTTTGCCCAAGATTATTATTTAGACAGTAAGAAACTTCTCTCGCTTCGAAAGTACTTACAGAAATGTCCGGGAGAGCTCGCGCGTGGTGTTTTCAGTGAGCGCTGACAGCAAAACCTATGAGGAGCGCGCCACGTGATCCCTCATACTACGCCAGCGAGGCGCTTCCGATAGATGGCGACTCCGTAACTCCTCGCCGCCAATAGGCCAAAACAAAGCAAAAATATGATCTGAAAAATTAATCTACAAATTGGCTCGTTCTAAATAAACATGTACTCTGTACCTAAAACAATCATACATGTTTTCGCTGATGCTCCAACAAGTGGTCACATATGTGTGATGGAAATATTGTAGTTGTCTGGTCGACTGGTAAAAATTTCTCTCTATTCCCTCTTTGTCGACCATTTTTTTCTTTCCTTCATATTTTGGGAGCATAGTGGATGAGCCATTGTTCTCTTTCTTAGGGGAGAAATTTTGTTCAAAAAAGTACTACTGTTTGAGATAGCATAGTTCGCCAGGAAAAAAGAAAGCAAAAAAAAAATGTTCAGGGGCCCGTAACTTTCTGGAACACGATTAGAAGCGCAGAAAGTAGAGCTAGTTGGTAGGGATTCATCGTGAAAAAAACGTAAGGCCTGCATACACGGGCACCAGAGAAGATAACCAGACAACACAAACGCCGATTAGGATGAGCTCAGGACTTAAATATCAGGATTGCTACTGAGGCATTAACAATATGTAACAACAAGAACTGATTCAAATCTTCACGGGACACTTAATACACTAAATATTTTATTTTATGTAAACATCGCATTCTCCAAAGCTAGGTTAGCATGCGTTTAACTGGCCACATGACGGAGAGGGGGGAAGCAACACGCCTCCGTATGCCCCTCTTCACGTTTCAGGAAAAAAAAAAAAGTAGGCGTTATAAGCACTAACACTTCATAAAGATCCTAAGTGTTTTTCAGTAAATAAATGAACGAATAAATAAATAAATAAATAAATAAATAAATAAATAATGAAAGTAGTGCGCATAGTTAAACGGCCATAGAGCATTCCAATGCTGGTAAAATTGAACTAATGATTGCTACATAGTGAGTTAGTAATGACATATTAACTTCGAGAAGGATAATATATGAAGCAGCAAACGTTTGAAACCGCCGATATTGAGAGCCATATACCGGGCCATGGACTGTTAGGGAAACGCCTAATTAATAGTCATGCGGTAATGACACTTTTAACTTGGAATGAAGGCCTGCAGATTGATCTGACAGCCGCGTATGAGACAACATATCGTACGCATTTTTCAAGGAAAGTAAGAGCGACGCTGGAGATATAGGTGGCAGATACTGAAAAAGCGCTTTCCCCAATAGTAGACGGCCCTGTACGGCCCATGTCAAAAGGTACGAAGCCACTGCACGACGGAAAACAGCTATCGCCAGGTCCTATATGGCGGAGCCCCCTTAACGCTCGTGGCCCACCTCTTCCCGAATAGGACGACTGTGCTTATTATCTTTAAGAGCTTTGTACCGTCAGAGATGGCACCGCATTACCTGGCCCTGCGACTGGTTTGGTCCCAAAAACAAAGCCTTCGACACTATTGGCAAAGAGTGCGTGTTACATTTACGTTACTCCGGTGCTTTCTGAGCCGCCATATTTTCGGCATCCGCATCGTCTCAGCCATCGCAGTGATAAAAATTGCCCACATAATCCGTATCTACAGATTAGTCTAGGCACTGTTGCTGCTTCATCACACGCGCTGTCGTAGATGATTGTGTGTATCGTAATGATGATTGTGCGGACGGTCCTTAGTGTCTTTCTACACTTTATAGTTTTTTTTTTTTTTGCGCGGCTATTTTCACTTTGGTGACTTCCGCTAGTAGAGTACAACACATGAAGAGTATAACACATGAAAAGAGTAGAACACATGAAGTAAACAAATACATCGACAAACACACAATATCAACTGACTTTATGGTGACCAAAGAAACGGTTCTCTATATCTGCATGCTTCTTTTCTTTTTAAGGCGAAGCTTTCTTGGCCTTTTCCCCCACTTTGGGGTCCGTTTCTAAATGCTATCGACTTGCTGTGAGTGCACTTCATTCGGATCACACATTCCGCATCCTTTCCGCATCCCTAACTCTCATGAATATCTAATCAGCCCGGGAGAAGTTTCATGGTAATCGCAGCTCCTATGATGAATCAAGCATGCACAAACGACAGCTGCAATACTCGATCCGGTGTCTTCCAAAGAGCCAGCGTGATGTCGCGAGCAATTTCGTTGAAGTTCCCTGGCTTCGTCCGTTTTTGATAGTGGTATGAGCTTGGTCTGTGCGTTATATAGTTGGCTGATCTTGCAGCTGATGGTGTGACGCTATACTGCTGTGCCGCCCACGACTGGGTGTTTCTATCACAAATTCATGTTCCTTCCTCATTGGAATGGCTGACTCCCCTATACGCGACCACTGTAACTGTGAGAAGTAACTGTAAGCGACCACTGTAACTGCCACTGCACCCGCTTCGACGTCTAGCGGCATCCTCTTCGGAGCGCATTCAGCCAACTGGACGGTAGACTCTTTAGGGAGGCAAATATCTTTTGTGCTGAGCCTCGTCAATCATCAAGCCAGAAAACTACGCGTGTTCTAGTGACTTTTCTGAAATCAACCGACCTGAAAAGACGCCTATGGTCACTCTGCGTCTATGGCTACTGTGCGCGTGAAATACCTCTCTCATTTGCCTTCTTTTTTCCCTCGTCCCTTCTTCCCTGTGCAGGGTAGCCAACCGTAAATCCGTCTGATTAACCTTCCTGCCTTTCCGTGCTTCTCTCTCTCTTATCATCCCCGCTCGACCGCGGCGTTTGACGAAAGATTGTGCTCTAGATGTGCTTTTAGTTCACTCGCCTAATTTATGACGCATGCGCATGGTAGCAAGCGATATAAACGCACGGAAAGATCGCCAGTACGAGGGCTTTCGGCAGTAGCAAGCGCAGCTGTGTTTCACAACCATTCGCCGGTATACGCGATACCCACAGCAAAATTCAGTCAGATAAGCCCAGGTTGACTGTGGCATTATTTGTCTAAAAGTTGTGCGCTACACGTGTTGTTAGTTCACTCACGTGATTTATGACGCATGTGCGTAGTAGCAAGCCATGTGAACTCCTAAGAAGCTTTGGCGGGTCATAATGATGATGATGATGGTAATGCAAAATTCACTTTGGAATAATTTTTTAGTCAGTAGTTAAATGCCAGCACACTGAGTTGCTTACACTGTGACTTCATTTTCAAAATTTTCTCCTATCGTTTTTAACTGTTTGCTGTGCCGCGTTTAGGCAGTGGGAGTTATGCAGCATAAAAGATTGCCTTCAGAAAGAGTTAAATGTGATGCTAAACGCGTGGAGGCAGAGAAGCACTTCGGAAGGCACAGCTGCACGTGCCAGCCGTGAAGTGGCTCAAGAGGGCAGGACGGGGCACGTGCTTCGACCGATGCCAAGGCACGCGTATTGCATTGCTAAATAGAGAGTCCTCTCATCGGCGACACCCGAGCTATACACACGGCAGCAGCGGTGCTCTCTGGGTACCCAACAGCTGCTTCCTCCCTGTCACTGTGTCTGTGACGTCGTCGTCGGCTCGCGTGCTCTAATCCATGCGACCGCACAGCCACCGGCAGGCTGCAACCTCTTTGCTGGGAGCATGGAGGGAAGAAACAGAATAGGAGAGGTCCTGACGTCACCTTTTTGAAGCCAGCTACGCAACCATGTTGGTGTGCCATCTCCCTTTGCGCCTCCAGTCAGCTCGCCGGAGCAGGTAGGCGCGAGCTTTGAACTTGAATTGCAACGAAACGCCGGTAGTGTGTGCTGCCGACGCGCGTCAGAACAAGGCCTACGAAACTTCTGTAACAGTTTTAATGAAGCAGACGCGCTCCTGTGCTTTTTCCGTGGCAGGTTGAAGAAGACGACGAAGACCCGCGCCGTAATTACTTGAGTGTCTGTATTGCTGGCTGACCACTCACATTCATAGACCCTAAACACAATTTTCAAGCTTACACACCACGCTCCAAAGTCAGCTTGCCTCGCGAACAGAATGTGCTGCGAGAAAGACTCGGGCCGAAAAATCTTATCTCACTTTTCAGAGGCCGAGAGCAGTAGCGAGAGCTTCGGGAGCGCGGTTGCTAGGGCAACGTTGACGTTTGGGGTACCAGTCCCAGTGCTCCTTTGCGAAGAACGGCACGTGACTTCCGCCAAATTTTCTCCAACACGTCCGTGCTGGCCGGGGCCTCTCTTACGCTTTCCTTCCTCCATGAATGGGAGAGAGTGTGCACGTCACCACTCCATTGAGGGTCTGCGAACAGCGCGGGTGACCTGGGAAACGTGAGCCGATAAGCGTCGTCGACTAGTGTGCCCCGCCGCGGATAGCGGGCCCAATAAAGCCGCCGCTCAGCTGCCCGGCCGTCGTGGTCGCGTACTCGCATCATCGCCGTTTTGCAGTGCCATGCCTTCACCGCGGAGGAGCTTTTTCGTTAGGAGCCTCCTGCGTCAGGTGAGCAGCTGGGCGTGCGAGCCAACTTTCCTCGCGTCTACAAGCGAGCGCCCTGTTGATGTGCGCGCGCAGAGCGGCGCGCTCGTTTCACGTTTGCGCGCGCTCCATGCGTCCAGTGTGCGCTGGGACTTCCGCATGCTTTCCGCTAACGGTGACGTATTTAGGAGACTTGATAGCTGGTTGGTTAGAATTCTGTCCAATGGGTTTAAGCACTGCGAGTACTTGTAGGACATAAGCAACAGAGGAACGGCGAAAAGCATATATCCCCGTCCTCTTTTCTCACTTATGTCTTATGTGTATATATTCGCGTTATTTAGACTCGAGACAATTATTCGGTTCGCCACGCTCAGCGCCTGACGCGCATATTTTGGTACTACTGTAGTGAGTATTGTTAGACATCAAAGTGTTGTATTATAGGATCAGCATTATGCGAGTTTGCTGCAGAGAGCTGCTCTCTCGGTGACAGGGTACGAACCGTGGATGATGATACGCCCTAGCTGGTACCGAGCCGAAGATTACTTTGAGCCAATATATTCGAAACTATGAATTAAGTCCGCTGCTTAAAGGGTGCTGTTCTAAGACAGGGCATTTTGTGCTTCTGTTCTGTTCTGCTGTAAATTGGTGGCTGGAGAGATATTGACAAAGAAAATACCCCGGCTACTCCATTACTCTTCTTTCTATAACAACATTTTTTTCCACTAATTTAAGGGAGGTAATCATAATCGATACGCAGCAGCATGACATTATACACTGCTAGGCTGAACCAAAAGAAAAACATTTATCGCAGAAACCATCATGATTTTCAGTTTAACCGAAGCCGAATAGCTTATGCGGACCGCAGAAATCAAATGGGCACACTATTAGTAGTTATGAAGTTTACTGTTCATGTTTAATAATGCTTGGCACAAATTATTGTAGACACGTTTTGTTAGATCGACGCCGTGACAGCGTGAAGACGAATACGGTGGGCTGACGACGGAGACGATGACGGCGCGACGTTGACAAAGGCAGCATGACCATGATGGCGTAACAACGGAGCTACCGTGTCGTGACGACGACGATGACGCGACGACGGCGGCATGACATGGTCCTCCGACTAACCGCTTTAAAATAATGATGGCCCCATGCCCTGTGGGATCGAGTCGGCCTAAGCGAAGCTGTGGTGAGGCGGCAAGACGAAACGGCACATCTCGATAACAGAAGCACAGCGGACTCCTACAACGGTTGAAACGCGCAAACATCGAGCTAGGGGGCGGAGAAACGCAGCACAGCGCCACCGGCGGCCGCAGCTTGCAAAGTTTCGGACTTCAGTGTGTCTAGATGTGTGTCTGTGTGCTCCTGCTTGCGTCGTTCCTTCAGGTGGTGCTCTTCTTAGTCCTGCACGGCCTCACTCAGTGTGTCAAGATACATTTCGAAATGGGTCCTCAAGTAAAAACACATGACGATTTGCATTCATACTGAGCTTAGGGGCAGTAAAAATTACCTGTACAGGGTAGCTTTCCTAGATTATGTTAAACACGTCTATATAAAGTCGCAGTCAGCCAGGACAGTCGCAGACCAAGCCCAAGGTACTTGTCATGACCTTCGAAGATGTGCTCATGGCATGGAGACGCACTTCTCTGCATGTGCTTCCGTATTTGTCCCTGCTAATTGCTGATTGCCGACGTTATCAACTAGCGTGTCTCTGTGCTGAATACGACGTACTATTCTGAGGCGGCTTTCTGACATTACCCCCTAGAAAAGACATGGCACAGACGACGCACGCACTTGCTCTCACCCCGTTCTTCTATTCCGTGCCTGAATATTTTGATAGCTATTATTATTATTATTATTATTATTATTATTATTATTATTATTATTATTATTATTATTATTATTTTATACCCAGGAATATTGAACATTGCCCCTGCGTTCATCGGTCGATCTTCACCGCAATGCAACAACCTAACGCAATGGGCAGCATTCTTAAAAATGATATTTCAAAAGGGCGCCCGAATTTCAACAAATTTCAGTAAGCAACGTCGATAGGGTAAATCCTTCTAATAACACGCATATTCACGGCCCTTATTTGGTACTTTCGTGCTGCGATAGAGCAGTATTTTAATCCAGGCCTAAACACTGCTTTAACGCAGAAAGCACGCTACGACTAAGGGCTGTAAATACGCGTGTTAATAAAAAAGGCGTACCCCTCGGCGCTTCTGAATGAAAGTTGTTGAAAATTTGGCGGCCTTCTAAAAAATCTTTGGTTAATAATGCTGACAATTGAGCTACGCTGGCGCACTGCGGTGAAGTTCGACAGATAACCTAAAGGGCAATGTCCGAAATTCTTGGACGTGTTATTATTATTATTATTATTATTATTAGTAGTAGTAGTAGTAGTAGTAGTAGTAGTAGTAGTAGTAGTAGTAGTAGTAGTAGTAGTAGTAGTAGCAGTAGTAGTAGTAGTAGTAGTAGTAGTAGTAGTAGTAGTAGTAGTAGTAACGCCGTGGTAGTTCGGCGCTTCTTGTGATTGTCCTTTTGTCCGTTGTTTTGTATGTGACCTTTAGAAACATCTGAGCTAAAGGAGCAGCGAGGTATGTCATAAAAGGACATGATTTTAACGGATAGGGGCATTTTAAGGGTTACTGTCTTCATAACATATCCTCTGTAGTGAGTGCCTTTTTGCCGAGCTTGGCTCTATTGTGCCGAAATCGAATTCCCGCGTTATTTAAACAGCGAGAAATCTGATTTTCTGCCTGCATGGACGAATAATAAGCAATAAGCAGTTTTGTTTAGAAGTTTCTTAGGTGTCATTTTTTGACCTACTTTTCTAAGAAAAGGAAGCTCTCTTCAACATGTTAACGTTCAAATTGTGCAATGTCCTTAAAGTCCCTTCTGTGTTATGTTGGAGCTTTTCCAAACTTAGCCAGAAGACAAACATGCACCACATCTAATGAATTACAGGCATCTCTGTATCGCTGTAGGCATATGTGTTTTGTTGTGTTTGCTAGACGCTGATTGCCTATACTTGCACGAAGACAAATTGACGTTAGAGGTAAGAATACCCGCCGTGGTTGCTCAGTGGCTATGGTGTTAGGCTGCTGAGCACGAGGTCGCGGGATCGAGTCCCGGCCACGGCGGCCGCATTTCGATGGGGGCGAAATGCGAACACACCCGTGTACTTAGATTTAGGTGCGCGTTAAAGAACCACAGGTGGTCGAAATTTCCGGAGTCCTCCACTACGGCGTGCCTCATAATCAAAAAGTTGTTTTGACACGTAAAACCCCATAATTTTTAGAGGTAAGAATCTCGGAGCTTTCATGGCATCATATGCATTACACATTGCGTGGTGCATAAAGGAGAGATTGATGACGTACAGTGACGAGCTGTGGGACTAGGTTCATAATGTAAAACATACTTTCTGTGACGTGATCGATGAACTTAATCCTGTTTACTCTATCTAAATTTCGAGGCCTATAACATCGGAACCATCATCCTCTATCTGTCGAGAGAAAAAAAAAAAACGGCAACACACAGCTGTCAAGTTACACGATGCTCTGCGGTTGCATAAATACATTAAAAAATTACTGGAAAGACGGATCTTCTTTCCCAGAACTGCAGTTCCCACTGCATTGGCCGGTAAATAAGTGTGATTGTTGAAGCGAATTTTAACCAATTTATGCGCAATGCTTGAAACAGCAAGGTGGAGCTGTACGTGCACAGTATTTTCCATTATTTATGCCGTATATAAGTACAGACTAAGGCTTACAGATTGGTAACAAATATCTGCGTTTGAAGCGTGAAATTCGCGCCGTTTTTCTAGATTCTACTTCATTTCGCGCGTGAATAATATTATTGGTGTCACTTAAACCACCTCGTGTCACTAGGCCGTGTGCAATCTCGGATAAGTGCAACAAGCAGATGACATAACGGAAGCATCCTTGAATTTGAAATCCCATACCGACGCAACCGCAAGTTTCGGCCACTATAGTGGTGCAAAGGCACACACACTTTGGGCAATGGAGTTGAGTTTATAAATAACAAAGAAATAGTAATACCTGCACAGGAATCCGAATTTCCTCATAATGGACGGCATTTCTATGTGTACTGTATTCCTTCATTAGTTGGCTCATGCTAAGCAAAGCGATTAACGTTCCTTGATCGAAATTTCTCATAGGAAATGAACAGACTATTGTTGCTGCAAGGTACAACAACAACACTTAAGCATAAATCCCATGCAAGCGATCTTGCGCGCGACAGCGACAAGAGATGCGATGGAGATGGCTTTCGCGATCGCTCGTCGCCTACAAGTCGTACGCCATGCGAACGACGACTTTGAGCGACGTCTCCCCGGTGTTGCCGGTAGGAGGGCAGCAAACACGCGTCGAAACTGGGGTAACGTGTGCTTGAGTAATTTAAGCTGATGTGTCTTACTGTAAAAATCAGCATAAAATACTTCTGAAGGTCCTGCAGTAAGTAGGCTCGTTCCGTGCGACAATCGGTAGTGCTTGAGTGATGTGCATCCAGTTCCGGATTCGCACTACTGGCTAGTCGCTCATAGTAATTCCGAGCGATCTGTTCAAGCGACGGCCCGCTTCGTCGCTCGTCGCTATCGCGCACAAAATCGCTTTCATGGGGTTTGGCCTTTCGGCGCCGACCGGTCACAATAGTGTATCTTGTGGAATCAATTACAGGTATAACTCTTGTGCTCTCGGCCCTGTCGTAGCTACAGAGGAGGAGACGTAGTTAATTCGCACGAGTGCTGCGTTCAGGCAGGCGGACGTTAAGTTCACGCCGAATTAAGAGGAACGTTCTCGTCTTCACGGGCGCTTCATCAAAAACAAAAAGGTTGCGCCTACCGGTTCAGTGACCGAGTTCTCGGCAATTTTTGGCCAATGAGAGACAGAGAGACAATAAACTTTATTCAGAAGCGCTTGCGAGCGAAGCGAGTGTGGGTAGCTCCTCCACTTTGCAGTTGGTGGTCCCTTCAGTCCTGGAGTCGTGCAGCGGCCTTCTCAGCCCTTCTCGCTCGGTCGACCAGTTGGAGATGGTTCGCCGAGTCAGAGCTGGACAGCGCTGCCGGGACGCGTTATGAGTGTGCGCTCGGGTGTGCTTTGCCGTGCCCATGCAATTTGGTAAAGCGGTGCGCATTTATCACAGTGGGGGAATTTATGAGAGCATAGCGCAGGTGCAGACTCAAATGTGGATACGTGTTTGTTTGTAGTGTCCTCTATACCACGGCTTCCTCTCGCGTGGCAGTGAGAGGCGTCTCCTCAGACTGAATCGGTCGTCGACCCTTAGCGCGCGCTGAGGACTTCACATCAAGCGCATGCATGCGGATTGCCGTCGAAGCATGCATTTCGCTGCCAAGCTACACGCGTGGTTCTTATAGCAAACGACTGCATTCGATTTTCATCAGATGGTGAATTTGGTTGACTGGATGCCACTCGCAGTGATTGACTTTAAAGAAGACCTGGTTAGGCTCAGCGATGTGACGTCACGCACTCTTCGGACTGCCTCGGCAGTCGCCGTTTGCTTAAGAGATGCTCAATGACTATTGGATCTCGGCTACACCGCGTTTAACTCACAATTCTATCCCAACAGCAAGGCGTATCATTTTTCACGCTATTTCCCAAGTGTCAGTTATCGGAAATACCATTTGCCGTCACGCGTCGTGGGAAATCAAAACAACTTGCGAAACAGCACTCTTACTATATCAGCTGTTAACAGGCGATGTATGATGACTGTTGTTTCAGATGCTCTTACTATCATGGCCGCACAGTTCGTTCGCAACTGCTGAAACACAAGAAAAAAAAAGAAGCTAAACTTGGCTGTGCTATTGTGTTCGGAAATGAAAGCCGTCTTATCTCGCGACGTGAGACGATGCCGCTCTCTCTATTATGCGGGTACGTTGATGAATGAATGAGTAGAGACGCGCTCGCCCAAAGCCATTTGATATATCCGCTTTGCGAAGTGCGGCTTTGAAGTGCGACGTATGCGCGTCTGATGAACACAAACTACAAGAGGGTTTTGTTATTTTATTTTTTTTATTGTGAGAAAGATGAGGAGGAGGAGGGACAACGGCGAACCGTAATTGAATTCGAGGTAAGCAGAGATGAATCATTTTAAGGCACATGAGATGCGATAGCAAGCCTTATTATTTTTTGATGAGAAATAAGCTGCTGGCAAAATAAAGGACGCAATCTATGCCGAAAAAAATCCCATATAATTAGTTTTCGAGGTTCTCAGTTTAAACCGAAGGCATCTAAAATTGCCTACGAATTTATTTTTGTTAATTAGATTTTAATTAAAAGGTCAGTGTTCCAGAATAGCTTCGCAGTGAAACAGAGGTGAGTGAGTGAGTGAAACAACTTTATTTGGTCCGCTATAGACGTAAGCAAACTCAACGTCACCTGGCTAGGCCCACTCGGGGACCATCAGGTGAAACCTGACGGCCCTCTCGCGAGCCCTCTGGACGGCCAAGATTTGAGAGGTCTGATCCTGGGCCCTAATTAGTCTGCGCAGCGGTAGGCATTTGGTGTTCATTTAAGTAAAGCGAGAGAAATGCACTTGGGTTAATTACAGAACTGCGAGAAATTATCGGCTTACTCTGACCACGGATGTGCGAAGCAATGCGAGAACTCTCTGCACCCTCCTGCTGCGTTTAGTAATTCTCTAGTTGAACAGCTTAGCGCATTAGTCATCACGTTGCCACTCGGCAGTGCTTTACTGCTCATTTTAAGAACATTACTTCACTGTTGGCTGCATGGATACTACGCACGACGGTTGCGCGTGACTGATTCTGGTGCGCATCGCTGTATAATAGCGCCCGTTTCGTTGTATAGCGAGCCTGGCGCCCACATTCTGCTGTTAACACGGCCACGTTGCGGGAGCGTCATAGGACGCCCGGCGTACAGCGGGCGATGTCTGTGACGAGCCTGGCGCAGTTCGCCAAGAAATTGCAGAGATGTCGATCAATCAAAAGATTGATGAGATAGCCTCAGGGGCGACCCCGTGCATTACTACGCATGCATCTCTTAAACCTATCGCTTCGTTGCAGATTTGACAATGAAGCTTCTAACGGCCGCATATCGATGGAGGCGTAATGTAAAAACCCCCGTCTCCCGTCCACCGTGGCCACGTTAGAGAACCCCACGTGGTCAAAATTATTCCAAAGTCCCCCGGCTACGGCGTGCCTCATAATCAGATCGTGGTCTTGGAGCGTAAAACCCCAGACGTTAATTTTTTGAGCAGGATAGTTAACAAAAGTGCAGCGAAGGTGCCGTCGGTGATTATGCATGTAAAACAGGTTGCAGTTTCCCTTAGTTTGATGGGCGCGAATAACCTTGCGGGCGCAGTTAGCTCAATCAGGGGAAGCTCCGCTAGCAACGAGTTACTTCAAGGCAAAATATTACTAGGGGCAAAGTTTGCAATTTTTTTTTATAGCGTAATATCGCAAGATAAAAAAAAATAGCAAAATATAAACGTTTTCTTGTTTTTGTTTTTGCGAACCGCGAGTATACACTATTCGGCCCTCTCCGTTTCAGTGTTACTCTTGTTTACAAAAAAGCAGGGTGTCATTATCACAGTCCGTGGAAATTGAGGCCTGTCGTTGGGGAAATTCTGCGATATGAAAATCCGGGGCGCACTGGTAATTTTTTATTGTCCAAGATGTTTTCGGAAAGCTGCCCAGAATAATGTCTTCTCACCGGAGATGGTTTTGAGGAAAGGCTGCTGTTGCTGCGCTGCTATGGGGGCCATCACAGTAATAACACGTTGTTCTATCTCGGAGTGTAGACAGTTATTTCACGCAGAGAAACGCCTCACACCATCCCCTTGCATACCATGCCAGGGAACTCTAAATAAAGTGGCGGCGGCATGTGCATGGTCAGGATTAGCCGATCATTTGAACTCTGGCACTGCGTCAAACCTTCGAGAAGCGAGCAGACGCTCACAGCGATATCTGGGAAGGAGGTCTGACTTGTTTATCTTTCTCATTTGCTGCGCGTCAGCGACCTCGCCATGAACGTCCATTGCGGCGGATTCACTGATACGCGCTTTTACTCCACTTTTCTTTGACCTTCAAACGTGGACGCAAGTGGACAACCATATACCGCGGCCTTTGTATCGCTAACCCGCACCCCGTCAGCCTACGATTGCTTTTGAGAAAACCAGTGCGCGGGCTCCTCGCCACGTGCAGATTGCGTCAGCAGCGGCCGATAGTATATTCGCGCGAGCATACTACATGCAGGTGCGATAGAGCGATAGCTCTGTGGAACGAAAACACACCCTTGAACGGGGAGAATTCCTGCGCGACCCCGTGCAGATTACGAACCGTCCTTGCGACACCGGTGGCGCCACTGGTGCTCGCCGTGCTCACGTCCCGGCTGCCCTGTTCCTCCTCGCCGTTACCACTCGAACGCGCGCGCGTATGATACGTTGTCACCAACGCCGCGTGCAGCCCTGCGAGCAGACAGCAGCGCGCGACCGCACAACGCACGTGCTTTTTTTTTTTCGCTTCTTTCCTCATGGTTTTCTTTGTTTTATCGCGCGCAGCACTTTCGGCAGGACAACTCTGGTGCAAGTCGACCTTCTGCCGCAATAGTAACGGGCTGTTGGATTATCCATAAGGCGTACCACGAGATGTGTCAGCCATACAGTTTCACGATAAAATTACCACTGAGTAAATCTATCGGCTGCAAGTGCGTCAACTACTACGAGAATCATGGGTATGGCCGCGTGGATTATTTTCGGCGATTTCGGCACGGCTTCGTTGAGAAAACACATTGCCGCTTCTTTATTGCTGTTTCAGTGCTGTGTGATTCCATCGCAACGTTTCTTTAGCCTAGTGAAGCGTTGTCCACTGACGGCTACACTTTATCGTACGATATCTGTCATGGCACCAAAGTACGAGTGTCGCTTAAGCCTATAGATCACATTTGAAGAGCAACAAAAATCCCTGCGTATATTATTTTGGGGTACTCTAAACACTTACTGTTTTCCGTAGTGTTCTGAAAACAGTCTAGTGTTTGAAATTAGAGGCAGAACGACGGCAATCGTTCCCATATAACGAATTCTTTAATAAGAAATATGCTTCAAGAAAACTAAATAGGAGAGGACACAAAAGTGGTTGAAAGCAACAAAGAAGAGAAATACAGAGTGAGAAAAGCGAAGCAAAAGCAGGGAGGTTAACCCGAGGCTATCTCCGGTTGGCTACCCTTTACCGGGGAAGGGGAAGAGCGGTGCTAGTGATGAGAGGAAAGTAAAAGAAATAAAAATACAAAACTGTCTCTGTGGACGCTGTCACACTGTGTGCGAAGGCGCCGCATAGTCATACAGAGTCTCAACGTCCCACTAAGACAGTCAACGTCGCGCAGTACGCAGTCACAACTTGTCACACAGTCCAGTATCTCTTAAGTAACTCAGCAGCGCCTTTGTAGGGACTCGTTTCCGGGTAGGCCACTTCCCAAAATGTTTACTTTCCGCGCGTGGGCGCTTGTCCAGCTGGTCTAGAGTGGCTGAAAGCCTTGTCCTTTGCGGGTTGAAACGAGGAAACTCGCAAAGGAGGTGCGCGATCATTTCTATGCGCCCTCGGAAGTCACAAAATGGGATATTTTTCATTCAAAAGCTAAAATAGTTCGCCTTTGGAAACGCTACTCCAAGCCTTAGACGGGCTACAGAAGGGCGGAGTGACGTCATGGGAAGTTTACGCAAATTCATATACCATAGACGATCCCTCCAGTGTTGCCTCAACCGCTATGCAAGAGCTCCATACATACGCTAGCCACGATACTTTCCTCTGGTAAGTAATCTGTACAAAATACCGATGAATCTCTGGTGTTCTCTTTAACCTCTACGTAATAACAAGAAAGTGTGAAACTTTTGCTGTTAGGAGACAGTGCATGTTTGTTAATTGGGTATTTGCTGGTTCCTTTCTTACTAGTTCTCTCACCTGTCCATTTCATTCTGTGCACCTCGGCGTGCAGGGAAGAACAGTCAAGCGCTTGCGAAAAGGGTGCGCATAGCCTCAATGCGCGATAACTAATTGTCGAATCAAGACAAAACTTTGCCGTGTTACGCAAGGCGTTGTGCCTCACCGGAAGGCGAAATTATAAACATCTGAGTTAACCATGTCTCTCTTGCTGCAAATCGCACTCCCTTCACGTTTGGAATGGTTGGTGTAAAAGAACTAAAGGGCGAATCGGAAAAGAATATCGAAGGAATAAAGCGGGTGCGCTGAAAAACTTACTGTAGACGGTTCAGAGATGCGGAAAAGTTAAGGAAGTCACAAGAAATTATGAAAGTCGCAATATGTTTTACCAGACCGCGTAGATCACGGAGTGACTATACCGATAGGAGCATAAAAACTGAAAAGCAGACAGGAATGAAATTTGACGAGAACAGGGAGCAAGCAGCAAAGCATCCGCGGGGGGACTTTCAAAACGCTAGGTTAATTTTAACGAGAAGAAGGGGAATGAGGAGCCCGATTTTCTTTGGTCCCAACCATATGAACCTAACAGATAATGAAAACGAAGAAAGCATAGACAAAATTATTTGCCGAGTAGAATTATAAGCCAAAGAGAAATGATGGTGGACGAAAAAACAACTTGTCGCCTGTGGGGGCCGAACCCACAAACTCTACATAAGGAATGCGCAGAGGGCTGCAGAACCCTGTCTATAGAACGCTGTACAAAGCGGTGAATTTAACTGAAAGTTTATCTCAATAATTAGGGCGAATAAAGGCGAAATAAATTATGTTTAATGAATTAAGTAAGGCTATGCGCACCCTTTTCGCAAGCGCTTGACTGTTCTTCCGACCCATTTCCATAACGTCAATGTAAGGCTATGCGCACCCTTTTCCCAAGCGCTTGACTGTTCTTCCGACCCATTTCCCTAACGTCAACATTGTGCAAGCTTGCTGAGAAAATGCTAGCCACACGACTGTTGTGGTGGCTAGAGCACCACGGTTTCTACCACCCTGCTCAAATTGGCTTCCGTCCATCCATAGGTACTGAAGATGGGCTGGCTGTCTTGGCATCCTCGGTTTTATCGTCAACTCCTAGCCACAGTGTCCGTACTGTCCTCGCTATGGACGTCGAAAAGGCGTATGATAACATCAGTCATGCTGCCATCTTGGCTTCAATTGACATGCTGCATTTTCCCCCTAGATTACGGAATTTTGTCAAATCTTTCCTTGAAGACCGACATATTGCAATTCGCCTCAGTGGTGACGCCGTCGGCTCATTTGTCCCTCTTCGTGGCGTACCCTACGGATCTGCATTGTCACCCACATTATTCAATATTGCTTTCATCCCGCTTGCATGGCGTTTACACGATGTACCCGACATAAAGTTCTTGTTGTACGCTGATGACATCACGGTATGGAGCACTCATCACGACCTGCAGACTCAAGCCACTGCCCTTCAATCAGCTTTAGATATCACGGCGACTTACGCTTCTTCGGTCGGGCTTAGGCTTTCCGTCAGCAAATCTGCTTACATGTCAGTCGCCAATCGCTGGGGCCGGCGTAAACTCTCTGCAACACCCATTCGTCTTCACCTATCCGGAACCCCTCTTCAACAATGTTCAACTATAAAAATTCTGGGTCTGATGGTACACGAGTCGGGAACCGGAACTGCTTGGCTCTCCAGCACTAAAAAGCAGGCAATTCAAACGTTGGGTCTGATTAGGCGCATTGCGCCTAAAATGGGCGGCGCCAGCTCACATGTTGCGCGACAACTGGTGAAGGCGGTAGTGCAACCACGCCTTATTTATCAAGCCCAATTCCAGCATTTGACGAGGGCACAATGGGATCGCCTTGAGGCTGTTAATCGCGAGGCAATGAGGGTCATCACTTGCCTTCCCCGCATCACACCGACCGTGGCTCTCCAAGAAAATGCACAGCTCAACACACTAGATGAGCTGGTGCAGCAGCGACGTGATGCTCGCAGGCTTAAGGCCAGCCTTTCACACGCAACGTGTGCTCTCAGGGCTTACGCTTTCTCGAACTCCCTTCTACCACCACCATCGCCAGTTCTTCCTCCCTGGAGTTTTGTACAGCTGAGGGATAACAAGCCAACTGATATACATCGCCCGACATCAACTCACGCGGCGGCGTCGCTTCGTGACCGAATTATAGCTCAAGATGCCCACCTTTCGCTTGGCTCCATCGTCCTTAACGTTGATGCAAGCATTCAGCACTGTGAAACAACCACTGCAATTTATTGTCCATGCGCACCTGCCCTTAATAAGACGACCCGGTTTCAAGTCCAAGAACCTCCTTCCTCCTTTTGTGCTGAGCTCCTTGCTGTCCGAGAAGCGTTGTGCTCTGTGGCCGCCTTTCCAATGGTCCCCACGGCCCGCATCGTCATCCGCACTGATGCCCTCCAGGCGACGCGGCTTCTGCGACGCGTCAGTCGCAGCCCTGACATATGCCAACAGATCCATCTTCTGGCGGCACGCATCCCGCAGCCAATATCTGTCGAGTGGATCCCACGCGACCTTCTAAGCTTCCAAAGCCGTGCGGATTCTTCGACCCGTCTAGCGACCTCTCCATCGTCACTGCCTCAACTCTTTCACCTAGATGATGCCACCCTCCTTTTAACAAGAAAGAAGCACCTACGGCGCCGCACACGTGCTCTCATACCTCCGTGTGCGGTAAACCTCCCCCGCGGTCTTACCCGTGCAGAGGAGGTTGAGCTTCGGAGGATCCGGGTCGGGGTTGCCCTCACTCCTGCCGTGACTAGGAAGTGGCCGCACTTTCGCCTGTTATATCCTCGTCCTGAGTGTCCACTCTGCAAGTCGCGAAATGCTGAAGCCGACATCCACCACCTGCTGTGGGTTTGCCCTGCACTCCGGCACCTCGCAGCAGCGGGACTTTCGCCGCATAATCCGAGCAATTACACTGCTTGGACGCAGGGCCGCATTATCGATCCCTCTTGGACTTCATTAGGTCGGCGAATCTTTTTTCATTCATTTAATCATCCTTATTTACCCCCATCCCATACCCCTGTATGCCCGGAGACATTTATCGTCGCATTAAAAAAAAATCGGAGGACAAAGATTTAGAGGGGAAACATTGCACTTTGCATCGTTGAATGACCCTACGCGACGACATGGACACTGAAAATGGCTTTACGTAATTGGAAACGTTAAATTAAACGCGTTAATCAGAGCGGGGTGCCTTCAGACACGGTGATAGTGGATGGCCTCACATGAGCAGAGCGTGTTTCGAGAAATAAACAGCGTTTAGAGGGCGGGGTGCTTTAAGCTGCCATAATCATCTCTGGCGGGAAAGTGTGACAGCATCGCTGGTCTTTGATCAACGATTCTGCAAACTCATATATAGGTGTGCTGAGAATTTTAGGGATGGCTTCATGAGTACAGTGTCGTAACATTTGCGTAGCATAACGGTAACAAAAATTTCAAGGCGAAGAAACCGCTCTGTGCGTTCTGTGCTGCGAAAGGCTCTGTACTACCGCCTGTCCTTCGAAATTCAAGGGCTAGCCCTTCGCACCGCTCTCAACCAGCTAGATGGAAGACCTTTCTCGCTGAACAAGATTCGTGGACTATGACCTCGTATATCGCCTCTGTAGAAGGCCATGGAAGCGCTGCTGCGTTTTCTTGAGGTTATCGGGCTGAGCGTCGGCGACATCAGCACGGGACTTCCTTTCCTTCTCTCGATGTTTTGATGAAAATTGCCTTTATTTTTTCACACAATGAAATTCTGTAAGAACCACAGACGAAAAGCTACAGAAGTGTAGCTTGAGTGCGCCTGAGGCCCCTTTGCCCAGTGCAGGATATGCAACCCGGCTCAGCCCACAGTCGTGGCCGTGTGTGACCAAGGCACTGCTGTTCCTTCGGAACTGGCACGTCCGTGCCATATCCCCCTCTTCCCCCCTCTTTCCCTCTTTAATTTCTCTACCCCTTATGCAGCTGATAGACAGTTACTGCTCTGCATTATACCCCACTTCTCACTCCCCAACCTTCAATTTCATCTCTCAGTCTTGGATAACCTCCATGCCTTTCATTTATCCTGTTCTCTCTATCTCTCTCTCTCTTGAATGGGACTCGTTGATAGAAGGCAATACGGAAAGTAGTTTGCCCTGCGAATGAAGCTTGCCGTCCATCACCATGCTGGTTGCTCCAGATACATCTTTCATTTCCCCTTACCCTCCCCCCAATGCAGGGTAGCAAACCAGAATCGTATCCGGTTAACCTCCCTGCCTTTCCCATCCCGTTTCTCTCTCTGAGCGCCACTGTGAGGCACATTCCGTATGTAGTAACAAAAGAAATAAAATCTCTAATATTAGGAAAGCTCCACTGCGTTACCGCAGCATAATGCGCGAGAGAGATGTGCTGTTGTGTTTGTAATCATCGAGGCTACTCATGTGAATGCCCGTGGCTGCTTATCACTTGTAGTCTGTTTGAAAGGTATTCTAAATACACTGAAAAACGTCAAAGGTTGGCCGCAACGCTAAAGTCGCGCCTGTAAAGGCGGCAGCCTTTCGTGTCGTTGCATTATATTGTTGCTTTGATTTCTTTTGAGGCCATATTGCAGGATAACGGCCCAGTGCCCACGTTAACTGAGCTCCT
This sequence comes from Dermacentor variabilis, assembly GCF_050947875.1. Taxonomy (NCBI): domain Eukaryota; kingdom Metazoa; phylum Arthropoda; class Arachnida; order Ixodida; family Ixodidae; genus Dermacentor; species Dermacentor variabilis. Next base: position 60,226,201 of record NW_027460280.1, on the reverse strand, counting down.
AAGGTCGACGTTCCGTCCGAAACGATGCGTGCGTCGGTATGCACGGCGGAGTGCGTTGCAGCTACGCCTCCGCCATTACGCCTGTAGCCAGCTGCGCTCTACCTGCCCTAGCTACGATACGTTTAGTGACGCGTCGTTTCCCTTCGTTGCCGAAGAGAGATCGCGCCCTTTCAGGCGTGACTCATCGGTGGAGGTCACGTGCGACGCGGCAGCGGTGGTCGTCGAGGGCGCGCTTGGCTTCGCGTGTCGCAACTCCTGGCGTCAGACAGGATAACGTCGGCTCGCGATAGCGGCGATGCGCTCGCTTGCACTGCGCGGACCGCTGTCGCCTGGAAACGTGTACCGGGAATAGTTGTGAAGAGCGCCACTCCCACCGCTGCGCCGTATCTTCCTCTACTCGAGAGCGCGCTCAGGAGAGCTCGTGTTATTGCAGCTGTAAGTAGCGATCGTGCTCTTTGTGCTGAGTTTCGCACGCGGGACTGCTTGTGTATACTGCGACGCGCCAACGGAGCTTTTACTGTCGGCGTCAGCGGCGCCTGTTGCTCGGGCGGGCTAAGCTGCGCGGCCGAGCTGCCCCCGTGGTCGTGCTTTACAAGCAGCAGCTACCTTCTCTGTGTTTCACGGGGCACTGTCATTTCGTTTTTTTTTTTTTTCGTTTGAGCACTGATAAGAATTGGGCAGCTATATACGCGCGTAGGGGGGTAAAGTACAGTCTGCGGCATTCGCACCAATCTGGCAGTCGCGCTGCAATAATGACCGCTGTTTCCGTCTTATTATTATTATTTTTTTTGTTATCATATGGGCCCTGCAAGTGCCGCTCATTGCTAAAAGTCATTGCGTAAAGCGTGTAAAATTTCGTCATTCTCTTACCTAGCCGCTGTTTGTATTGTTCAGACATTCTGTTTACTGCTTCGGTCGCTCATCTTATGACGGGAAGTGTAAGGCGCAGCAACCGTTTGCTGGACATAAGATGTTAGGGGCACAACTATCGGTCTTAACTTCGAAAAGAAAAAAAAATGCCCCAATATTTTAGGGAGCACGTAATTATTGTTTCGTGAGGAAAGCACAGTTTTGACATTGAGGATTCTTGCGGGCTCTACTGTCCATTATGAAACATTTCTGAATCGTCCCTGCGCAAAATCAATGCATCCGAATCAGTTGTGACTAGCAACAGTCTCATGTCAACAGCGGCAGCTTCACTGCTGATTCAGAGATGGCCATGGTGCCCAGATGCGTTAAACTGAAGGAGCTGTAACATAGGATGAAGCACGTCTTCATTTGTACAACACACTTGCAGGTTAGTCAGCCATTCCGCTGGTTGTGGTTTCCACATATCCTTTAAAAAAAAGCGGTGTTTACGTGCTCGGTCATACTATTTCGGTAGTCTCGAATTCTAAAAGCGTTATCGTTGATAAGGCTTGGAGCCATAATAAGGCCCTCTTGATCAGGCGTTGTTATAAATGGTTGTTGTAATAGAATGCTGAAATTAAATGTTTCATACTTTGTGTTCGTCCGGAGTAAAGGGATCTTTGTTTTAGTTTGCTTTTCAATGCAATCGGTACCATCTAGAGATGAATATGGCAGTCAGGTTTTGATATTCATCATTACTAGACTGGAGATGACCTCCTAAAAAGAACGCTCCTGCGCTCTGTGCCATATTGCACCAAAATGCATTCACACTTAGTCAGGCATTCATTTGCAGTCATGAAATGCCCCTCGGCATCTGTTTTTATTTCTTTTTAGGCTTTCAAAATGAACTGAAGACTTCAGCTCTGCACGCTGTTTTTACAGCGACTGACTCGTCTTATTTGGAATTAGTGTCAACCGTCTTATGCGTGATAAAATCACCGTATACAGTTCATAAGTTCTAAGAGCAACGGCGGAGCCTGTTCTGATAGTGTTTCGGATATACTTACAAAGACACACTTATCTTAGCGCAGTTAGTCGCGACCGTATAGAGGGCATCGCGATTGAGGATTGTTTTCAGATCGTGGAACTCAGGGCTAGTTCAAATAGCTTGCGAGTCCTAAAGAAAATAAACGCAGGATGAGACTGTAGCTTCGAGCCCTGAATGACGATCTCATTTCCTTGCTCTGCTGCAGCACGCCAGAATGTCCACTGACACGACCCTGGTGGAGAAGTTCGAGGGCTGCCTAGTGGGCGCTCTCCTGGGCGACTGCGTGGGTGCCCCCTTCGAGACGGATTTCACGGGCAGTCATTTTCCGACGCAGCAGACCTTCTTCCAGAATCTGCTGAAACACACCGTAGTGCCCGGTCCCAGCGCTGGCCGCAACTTCCGCGCTTCCAAGGGTAGGTTATATCGCACTATAAGAGTATCATAATTAAGCGTGCCAACCGGCTTAATTGAGGTCGGGTGGCGAAAATAAAACAGAACAAAGGCAGGGTACGAGACAGAGCCGGTCTGTGAAAAAAAAAACAATTCTGATGAGAATCGAATCCAAGCAATGCAAAGAGTTTATATGAAGTGATCTAGAGTGAGCAAGCAAGGGAAGCCTTTCCTCGTTTGGCCACTATTAATCACCTCTCAGGATGAAGTATCCTTCCTCCAGTTGCTTTTATCTGCCGTGTAATTATTGCTGAAAAGACAAGGGCACAGTGCAGAAATGTAAAGGTCGCGAAGTTATATCCTGTAAACCTGTCAAAAATCGTGTTTTTGGTTTTGCTCCGTGCCATCATTTTTGCTAAGGAATGTTCCACTTGCCTTAAACGTTCGCCTGTGTGAGCTTCTTACTGGCACTGAGCGCAGTGTAGCTTTGGTCCTCGAATCCCTTTGAGCCGATCACAAAACACGCACGGACCCCCCTTGACGGCAATTTTTGTTTATTTCATGTGCAAGCGTACGCCCCAGAAGACGGGCCAAAATACAGCCATACTATACTCATACTGGTGTGGTTTGTCGCTACGATCGACGCTGTGAATCTACATAATACAGCTTTTGCGCTCGTGTCCAAAACGAGGATGATGAGGCCAGCTGAAATTGAAGGTGGTCGAAGCCGGAAGTCCGTTTACGCACCACTTTTGTTTCTTGTCCTCGATTTCGTGAACATCATGTCGATAGCGCAATTTCAAACGTATAGCGCTTTTAAAAGCCTCGCTGGAAGCCACGCTCCCTTTGAACTGACAATTCCCGACAGTGCCACGTCTCGCAGGGGTCCTCGAGGACATCTTTGACCTCTCTCAAGGACCCCTAGTGGTCCGTGCGCCGAACTGTTGGCGATAGACTGCCATAGGGCATGTAGTATTCCCTACGTGATGGTGCTAGGAGCTCATTTTTTGCGGATGCTGTGATAGCCCGGCCTGTCTTAGAGCCTGCTTTAGTTGATGAGACAATGAGTAGTGGGCGCCACAAGGCGCCAAGTTCTCTTACTCATATCAAAAGAAAAGAAAAAAAAGCCCTTGGCCTTTAATTTGTTGGGCATACTCTTCACGAAATCGAAATATTGCTTCTCGTTAGTAAGGAACGACAGTGCTTTCGCTTCGCAGTTCACCCTGGCCATGGCGAGTACCACTACACAGACGACACTGCGATGACGATGTGCCTGGCTAAGTCACTACTTGCCAAGCGCCGCTTCGACGCCTTCGATGTGGCGAAAAGGTGATTCACTTGTTTACTTATACTTGGTGCACTATATACTATACACCTTTAAACGGTGCGCAAAGGAGCGCGCTTTTAGGGCGGTGGAAGTTCTGGATGCGCAGCTTTTTCACAGGCAAAGTGTAGAAGACCCAACGGGGCGCTGCGTTCGCACTTACCGTCAGCGCACGTTGCAACTCTGACTGTAATGAATACGTTTGAACATCCTTATGTGTGACTACTTCAGAGTATACGATGCGGCCTCGCTACATTGTCATTGGGTGATTGTAGTGTGCGCTGAGGTCTCATTACTCATACCACAATCACGAAGGTACCACACAGTGGCAGTCGTCCATGGACGGTTTTCTGTTACTACAATTTTCACGTTTTAATTTATGTCACTGATGCACATTGCTTACAGCAAATCTTAATGGGATTTGTGCCTTGGCGCATAATGGAGCTTCATTCTTCCACAGCTCCCTTTCATAGTACAAGGCCGCAAGCAAATGATCTTTCGTCTATTTCAGATTCACTACGGAGTACTTCGAGAACGAGACTCTCGTCGGCGAGTACGGAAACGCGGTTCGGGACGTATTTCGCAAGCTGAAGAACATCAACTACGAGGACCCGTACAAGCCTGGCCAGGAACAGTTTGGGGGACGTGGCTCGTACGGCAACGGCGCTGCGATGCGCGTGGCGCCGGTCGCATTGTTCTTCATGGATGATCTGGAGAAGATGGTCGAGGTAAGCGTCCTGTATTACCTGAGCTCCCTTCCCCCTGTGCGCGCGCGAGTGTACACACACACACACACACACACGCACACACACGCGCGCGCACACACACACACACACACACACGCACACACACACACACACACACACACACACACACACACACACACACACACACACACACACACACACACACACACACACACACACACACACACACACACACACACACACACACACACACACACACACACACACACACACACACACGAACGAACGAACGTACGAACATCAACATCAGTGCATGGCTTTTAGTATAATTGTGGCCTGTCTAGTCCGAGGAAACATAACGCAGCAATGTATAAACTGCTAGATCGTCCCTGCGTGAAACCACGCAAGGAAGAACCTACAAACATATAGAATGTTTTCTACATAATCTACCACCGTTTTTTTCTGTGTACTGTCGGCAGAGGTATACTATATACCAATACAGTTTAGACACGATACACAAAAAACATCGATCGCTTTCCTATACTGTTCAAGGCAAGCACCCGCTTAGGCGCGCTGTGGAGGCGTACGCTCACTCCATCATCCGGTTGTTGTTCCAGGCGGCGAGAAACCAGGCCAGGATCACGCACAGCAACAAGATAGGCTACAACGCCGCCATCATGCAGTGCATGGCTGTGTATCTGGCGCTAAAGAGTGATCCTAAGACCCCGCTGGACCCCATGGTGTTCATCGACCACCTGATAGCCTTAATGGACAAGCTTGAGGAGGCCATTGATGGGTTCAAGTGAGTGAAATATAGTTACCTGAAGCGCCACAAGTAGCAACCTCTCTTTCTTTCCTTCCTTTTTTGTGCGTGTGCTTTATATATAACGCTCGCGTGAAATTCGGGGAAACAGTTGAAATGCACGCATTGTACGGAGGGGCACATATATATATATATATATATTTGTATTCTTCGTATTGTGGATTACAACACCGTCTTGCCGGCAGTAACCTAATTAACAAACGTATATTAGATAGTACGCAAGAATGTGTGCTTTCTTCCTTAAGATATGGAAAGACTTTATGGTGTGTTCTTCACACGTTACTAGACACTTACAATGTCTAGATACTATTTAAGTACCACTTACAGAGTCTATAGCGCTAATGTGCTTTGCTTCTTTTCTGCTTTTCCACAGACCGTTGGTATTCAAGTTGATGCACATAAAAAAGATAGTGTCCAATCCTGACCTTGATCCTACACCAGCGGAAGTGGCGAAAACACTCGGAAACGACATCACAGCTCAAGGATCTGTGCCCACGGCAATCTACAGCTTTTTGAGATCACAGAGACCCTTGAAAGACTTTGAGGTAAGAATTTCACAGTGTGCACATTTGTCCCGCCGTTTCTTTTAGTATACAAGGTGCTTCAGCGAATACTTTCAAATATTTTTAAAAATTGCCTGTAGCATATAGTACAATTTTAGTCCATGAGCTGGTCTACTCGAAGAGGCGGACATAATTTGCGCACAAAAACATACAATGCATAATTTACTAATTAAGAAAATATCACTAATTAAGTTTATACCTAATTACCTTATGCATATATAGCAATTTGCAAATCATAGCGGGTGAGAGTACAAAGCTTATCCTCTTGAAAATAATCGTGTGGATGACACCATTCGCGAGATAGGCGCCGTCAAACTTGCGGTATAAAAAGGCACTGCCGTTCCACTTACTTTCTTAAGAAAACGCCGTTTTATCCATCGAAGCCCAAAAGTAACTGGAACGCCAATGCATTTCTCCGCAAAGGTTGGGAATGAATATCACGGAACTGGTGTCATCCTGAGAATTCCTTCCAAGTGGATCCGCCTGGCGAACTCCCTGGCTAAATTTGTAAACTGCAATACGTGCCGTAAGGTAATTAACTAAACACTTCATTATTTTGCGTTAATTGACCGATTGTGCATTTAAATTTTTTGTGCTAGTAATGTCCGTCTCTTCGAGTAGACCTTCTCAAGGATTGGAATAGTGCTATCTGCAACAGGCAATTAAGAAAAGTTTTAAAGTGTTCGCTGAAACACTCGGTATAGCCTCTTCGATTAGAATCTTCGAAGCGGTTATAGTGCGGTTGCATACTGCGCTCTAACCATGGGTGCCGCTTATACTTTCGCCGTTGTACATTTGCCACTGCTGAATAAAACTGCCTGCGCGCATCGCGGCTGGTGGCGGCGGTAAATGTAGCGGTAAAGCGGCATCCTAAATCATTCCATTAGTTAAGTGCAGCAACATGTCCTTGTTTTTGTTAAGGGTGTGCTTGGGTGTCGGCGAATGAGTAAAGCTGCTTGTGTTCTGGGACGGTTTCGACGGGAGTCGCTTGAGAAAAAGCCGTACTATTCTTCAAGCCAGATAAGGTGTCACGTGAGTGTGGAGACTTGAATCTATCAACGCAGGGCTTTATTACCTTTTCTCTATCCCTCCGCTTCAGTGCGATCGATTACGCGACCGGAGCCCGCACGGTTACATAATTTTCCCTCTTGAATCGCCACGGAGTGCCGCTGAAGCGCCGTTCTCACGTCAGCCGAGAGCAGGAGCTGCCACCCATCTTTCTCCATTCATGGTGGAGATTTGGAGTGAACGAACGTTCTAAAAATATGGCGCAAGAGTGAATTGCTGAACTTACCCTTGGTTTGTGAGCGAAAAAAAAAAAAAAGAAGCCGGGCTCCAGGACAACGAGTTCCAATGCGTGTCGTTATTGAAAAGCTTGCCATTCGTGTTACGCAGCACGAGAGCCCGTTCGTGCGCTGCCTGTACTTCGCGGTGGCGTGCGGTGGCGACGCGGACACCATCGCGTCCATGGCATGCAGCATATCGGGCGCCTTCCACGGCATCTCGGCCATTCCGAGCGTGCTCCAGCGTCAGTGCCAGGCCATCGACGAGGTGACGCGGATCGCAGACTGCCTCGAGGAAGCGGTGTCCAAGTGACCCTCGCTGCACCGGCACCGGCCGACACTTATTTATGTATCGAACGCGCGCCGAGCAAGCAGTCCAGCGCCTGGCGGCGGCGCGGGTGCTCCACGCCCGTCTCTCCCGTGCCGGCATTACCTATGGAGCAGCCGGGCTGTCGCGCTTCTCGATGTTTGCCTTGATCTGGATGTATAAATGATGAATGGAGGAGTAACGAGTTTTATTGTGTGTTGTGCTGGCAGTCTGCACCTCTCGCTGGTCTTGTTTTGTTTTTTGTTGTTGTTTTCTTTTGCCTCGTGTTGAGTAAACAAATAGAAACTCACTGGTCTGCTGACTTCCTTTCCACAGTCCGGACGGCAAAGTGCTTTTGCGAAGGCCTCTGTCCGACCTCCAATCGTGTTCGCCGAGCGTGACATTACCCCTTGATAAATGCCGATGTTCAGCTGCGCTAAATGTACAAAGAGAATAGTACCAATCACAGAAACACCAAAGGAACGTATTTCATATTTGTATAGTTTATTGTGAACGACGCCTCTTAAAATTTCCCAAAGGGGCAAGGCTGCAGGCTTTAGAATGCAGGGCATAGGAATTCCAGGCCAGGAACGACGTTCATGGCACCATGTTCTTTTTCTTTAGGATCATTTAAATGGAGAGAGGAGATTACAGGCCACTAACATCCCTGAACTGGCCTAACAAAGCCCACGCGGGCACTTGCTGCCGCTACTAGTTTTCACTTTTCGTGCATCTACCCATTACACGGACATCACTGCAGCTTAAGCCACGCTGCTTCCCCGTTTATTTTTTTGCTGATGTTTTATTTTCGATTTCTACTGAGCGACCTATATTTGACAGGAAACGACGAATACAAATTCGTAATCGAAAAGCCGAAGGCGAATCGCAGTTACGCTCGTCTCCAAGCAGCTGTTTTTAAGTTTCAAAATTTGACTAACGAACCTCCCAACACGAAAAACAATAGCTTACATGCAATATTTCTTAAACAAATTTCACAGAAGTTAATTCAAAGTGCACGGAAAACTAAAAAAAGAAAGTATATACCCATTGTACAGTGCGTGGGCTGTGGGTGATAGTGTACAACATCGCATCGTTGTAATGCGGAATCAGGCGAATCTTGCAAAAATGAATAATGGAACGAGCAAAATTATAATATAATGACATGATCTCGCTGTCACTACGTCTAGTGTTATGTACAACTGTTTTCCAGGCTGACATCTCCAGCTTTTCATCGAAGGAACCATTTCCTCTATCTGTTTACTTTCATATACTAGTCGCGCAGAATGATTCTAAATATTAGAAAATGTAAAAAAATTGCTGGCTCTCGCGTAATCGAGAGTAGATGTAAGCGCGAAATGGCAACCGGCAAAGCAGACTGATTGGAGATGATACTAGCCACAATCTTAAAGTGGGTGCACTGCATGTTCGCAACGTCGCACCCCACCACACCACACCATCACGCCATACTGCGCACTGGTCCATATGGACGCTGCCAAGACAGAAGAAGAAAACCGGCTGAAGGCGGCACGAGAGGCAGCGAAAGACGCCAGGGAGACAGAGTGCACTGCCCAGCTAGAATAAAGTCGCCTGAAGGAGGCGCCACGCAGCGTGGCGCCATCTCTCGAGGCGACGCAAAACCCGCGCCGTGGAACTCATGGACATCTGGCGTTCAAAAGAGCACATGCAACCCTGTCTCAGCACCAAAAGATGACAATGAAGTGTTATGTGCCCGGTATCTGCCTTTTGAACGTCGCTATTGTAAATGGCAAATGAAACTTCAGCGTACTGTAAGTTACAGCTTGAGTGATATTGTGAACAAACATTAGGAAGCGCTCGAAAGCAATATTTTTTGTAACTTGCTTGGGCAGTAACTAGCGCATGTAATGCGGTCCTGTACAAAGAGTTGGGGGTCAGAGAGGGCGTTTTCTTAAGTTTTGACTGCTTGCCCGGATGATCTCATTTTGGTCTCCCAGCTTGCCAAGATCTCGTTTGGGTGCACGGATAACGGCTCTGGGTTGGGCTCAAGGTCATTTGAAGGTCGCAACAACGGCACCTATGGGGAATCGGCGCTGGATAGGTGGCGCGTCGAAAAGAGTGCGTTGCACGCCGCCCTGGCGACGAAACGCTGCATATTCCGGCCGCTCGACCAGACGACACGTCCGCGGCCGTTTCATAGTCCGCACATATGGTTCGCATGTTTCCGTTTTCGCGCCGCTTCAAGTGGACAGTTTTCGTAAAGAAGCTAGCGCCATCAAGTGAAGAAATGACGAAAGAAGCTTTTTGAGCTTTATATGTTTTTCACAGTGTGTCGCGGCGAGCACGTGCGTTTATTTAACGGTTGCGCCGTGTGCCGTTCCCATGCTTGTGTGGCAGCCTGCCTCGCAAATCTAGAAGCTACGGCGCCGGTCTTGCTGCGCTATGGTTTTGGAAGTATTAGTTGGCCTGAAGACATTCCATACTTGTCTGGCTAGACATAAGAAATTCTGATGTTACTTCGCCACAGCAATCAATGGAGAAGAAAGATTTATTGCATCAGCTGACTCAGGCAAGCAAAGGTTTGAGTGCGCCGCTGCTTGATCCATAACAACCTTGGCTACATTTAGCACTTATTAGATAAATTTACCGGATGCATCTCAGCGCCGAGTCCTCATCCGCATGCGCATCTTTAAAAACACATAGGCGGCTTAGTCGCGCGTGCGCCGGCAGTATGCGCACACAACTCGTATTACAAGGCACCTTCCCTGCCACATAATTCTTGGCAATGAATGGAAACTATTTACCTTTCGTATCGTTCGCTTGGTGTGGTGGCATTGGAAGGAGCTTGGCGGTGGTATTGCGAAGGAAAAATGGTTGGTACACATGCCGGATGGTGCATGCTATTGCTCATGTAGTTTCCGACGAAATGCCGACTGCAGATTCTGCTGTTTGGTACTGGTTGGCACGGCTGACCGTCTTCACTATCGAATAAACCAAGCACACACGCGAAATTCGATTTAGAAACCAGCCCGACACCGCTTGACAGGGCGACAAGACGGGAACTTACTCCGCTCGCCTGACTGCTTGGATCCAACGCCGCCTCCGTTCTTGTTCGTAGGGTTTAGATGGAAAGACGCAGAAGGATACATCCTCCCTCATTCTGACGTAGTTGTGACACTTGTATACGCAACAGTACCGTCGGCGACCTTTTGTTTTCCTTCGACTTTCAGCGCACGCAACGCCGCTACCAGCAGCAATTTTCGTCCGCGGCAGCGGCTGCATTGTGCACGTTCTGACCGCCAGGGTGGCGCTGCAGACGTCGCGAAAACTCCAGCGCTGGTTCCCCATAGAAGCATTTCAGGTTTAATAAACAGCCCATAAGCACGCTAGAGGTTATGGGCTTAGTACACCTCCAGAGGTTTACTAGATGCTATGGGTGACGAATTTTCTAGAAAAGAAAGCCATACTTGTTCACATGATTGTCGCAGTAACTTCCAGTGCACAAAGCCATCTTTACAGCGTAGCATTTTACGCTCGAAACGAAAGTATGTGCGTCTTAGCTGAAAGTGTTGCCCCAAATGCTAATGCACGCTGGGGCGTGCCATATAATTCGTAGCATCTGTAAGTGACCAAAGACAGCCCTTCTTATTCCAGGAAAAGGAAAAAAGAAAAGTTACGGCTAAAATATGGGCAGCAGCAGTTGGCAAACGCACGCTGCAAAGGACGTTGCTATATGCACAGCTCATAGTAACAATGTAAGGGACGGTCCTTGGTCCACTAGGCGGCTGTGCGCGCATATGGCCAACTTAAAGAACAACACGAGAAAGGAGGGATAGCGTTATTAAAGTACGTATTTTGTATTCAGTGCGACGCGCAAGGAAAGTTTATACAGTATGCATTGATATCAAATGAAAACGGATCGGAGCTGTGAGTTTCACACGTGGCGTGCATTATTACGCCGTAGCCGACAGAAATTGGTATTCAGGAGTGTGCCACGGAATCGCATCGGTCCGGGCAGGGACGGTCGGGCACAGCAGGAATAATGGGTCCATTCGATTAACTCCGAGGCTGACAAAGCACGCGGGTCTATCCGGCCACGTTCAGTCTGCTCGCGCTCGCGATCCTGGGCGCCGTACAAGCGAACGGGTCAGTGCTGTTCGAGCGGGAATTTCCCTGTCCTCTCGCGCGCTACATTGAGCCCGCGGTGTTGGGCTTCGAGGTGAGGAAGCCGGATAATCCATTGAATTTACCGCGTAACCCTGCAAGATCTGTGGAAGAGAACGCCAAGATAAAAGCTCACGCGTTTCGGCCAGCGAGAGCGATATTCCTCTGTACTGCGTACGTGCGCCTAGGTGTGGTAGTAGCACTGTATATTTGGAGGCTATCGGGAAGAATATAACGACTGACACGAATATCCTGATATAAGCGAAGAGAGGAAAGAAAATTACGGATGGAAATGAACCCCTTATACCCGATGTCCCACGTAAGTTGAGCTCAACTTTAAAAATGCCAAGTAGCTGGACAGAACAAAGGTAATGTTGTTTTACGTCGCTTGGAGATACTCAGATTATTTTTTTTGCATACCACCTAATTACATAATTAGCCTTAATAAATTAATCAAGTTCTCAAATAGTATAATTAGATCGAAAGCGTCAATGAGAAAATGGTAGAGCAACATGAAAAACCCGATACAGCTGTCTGTTGCTCAATACGCGCTGCATGAAAGTGTTTTTTTTTCCAAGAATGAAAGAACCACGCGAATACACGAAAAATTGCTGCGCGAATGGCCGCTCAAGGCACTTTCTGTATATTCGAGGGAAGATAGTTAGATACAATCTTAAGTAAATGTTTAGAAGGCGGGAAAATGGCTAGATACAAACATTGCTAGATAGGTAAAAAGATAGCCCCCAGAAAGTGCGTGAAGCATCCTAATAATGCTAACGCCTGGAACATGTCAAGGCAGGCAATGCTATTCGCGTTGAAAGCAAACGAAAAGCACCTCCGACAAACAAGAAGAGCGTTTGATTGGGCTGTTCAAACAACGCTGCGGATCACTGCCCGATGCTTGCTAATCGGTTACGTATATTTGCAGTCAGGAGGTTGAAATAAAGTCAGAATGGAATAGTTTTACGTTATACAGCCCCGGGCCAGTTCTGCCTCGTTCGCCTCTTTCTAGCACGTGCCACCAGCGCTTGTGCTCTCCCGCCATGCGCGGTCCTTCTCTTCACAACAGCCTCACACTTGTCGAAGAAAAAGTATGACACGGCAACTAAACTTCTTCATCGGTATGCCAATGATGATGAAAGAATTTTGCTGGATTTCGCCGGCGATGGCTTCTGCCGCGATTGTCTGCCCGCCTTGACCATGGATCGTTGACTAGAGGCGAGGGGGGAGAAGTTTGGGGCGCCTCTCGCTGGTTGCTGGGAGAACGACTGGCCGTGGCGCGGTCCGAGTTGTTCGTGCGCATTGTCAGTACGCCTAGCGGTCAGAGTTAGCGAGCTGGTTTCGCAGGTAGTGGATTAAACCTTGGATGTTGTGGTCTCGGCGTGTTCTTGAGGGCCACAGTCCGAGAACCCATTTTCCAACCGATTTCGGGCTCTCCGGTTTGTTTGTTTGTTTGTTCGTTAGTTTGTTAGCATCTAAGAGTGGCTCATACCCACTATGGAGGATTGGTAAAGAATTGGGTGACTTAATACGAACAATTAAACGAATCTAAAAAGAAGCACCATTGAAAATTTTGAACAGCTGAAAGAATGAAGTCAGATAAATATTATAATGTAGCAAGGGAATCGTCCTGATTCAGGGATGTATCTTACAGCAGCTGAACCAGCATTCCTATGATAGTGTCCCAGAAAAGAGGCTCCGAAAGATAGAATATCAGGAATCGTTATATTCAATCAAGCACCATGAAATTGCCTTTCTAAAGTATGTTTTCTTAATGATGAAAGATGGTGACATGCAGGCACGTACCCAGCCCCCCACTCCCCTCCCTAGAAATTGGGAACCTATTCTATTATCGGGTAGCTAATCCAAGACAAAATAGCCAGAGATGTCAACAAAGCAGGGTTTCTCGACGTGCTAGTAGGCGAAACATCGGACATATCGCAAACAGAACAATTTTCATTCTGCGTGTGATACGTTGACCCCAGCACTATGTGCATTCGAGAGAATTTCTTGTCCTTTCTAGCTGTGGAAGATGTCAGTGCTTCTAGCTTTACTCACACGCTGTAAAGTGAGCTTGTTAAACTAGGTCTGCAGCTGGAACACATGAGAGGCCAAGGTTACGATGGTGCGGCAGTGATGAGCGGAGCATTCCGTGGCGTACAGGCGATCAATCGCAAATAGTTTCCAACTGCGTTGTACACGCACTGCTCATTGCATTACCCCAATCTCTGTCTGAGCGACGCCTGGAATGTTAAAGACATTCAACGTACCTTCGGCACGATTAAAGACGTTTGCGCTTTCTTCAGGGGATCGCCTAAAAAATCTGCGGTCCCGAAAAGACGCCCGCTACGCGCTAAGAGCGTCCTGCAGGACCATAATAAAGTTCTCTAGTCCAGTGCTGAAAAGGCACCTTGAAAGTGCCTCGAAGTCCTTCTGCTGCTCACAGCGGTATTGTGAAACCAGGTGGGTGGAACACCACGAGGCGATAAAAAAGACGTTCAGCGCGAAGGGCAAGGAGTGCGAGAGACGACATACACTGCGCTGACTTCCAGTACAATATTTTATTGCGTTGGCACATCATGTGTATATATGCAAGATGGGGCATGCGGAGAAAATGGAAGGCAGTCACGAAGGGTGTTCTAACAGCAAGTAATTGTACTAAGAACATGGTCACTTGAACACATCTCAAGGTTTCTCAACATGAACTCAAGGTTCTCAACATGAACACTTCCCAAGGTTTTCGCTTTTATCATGAATTACCAACTAGCCCAAGCAACCACCCTAGTTCACTATGGGGTCTTTAGTGAGGCATTGACCCAAATAGTCGCCGTACGAGAAGAGCTCATGGAAGTCTCCCGCGACGCAACAAATGCTTTCCCCGCGTCTGCCCTCCACCATCAAGTATGCTACTTCAACTTCCTCATATGTCTTACTGTTTGCGACAGCTTCTTAAGCTTAACACAACGTTTGTCTGAGCACTTACAGAGCACGTCTATTGACATGAACGTCGCTTTAGACTAAGCAGTCCTCGTATTGAATAAGCTAGGAGGAATGGCTGTTAATTCTGAGGCGGAGTTTTGCAAAATATTTTCCCCATGTCAAAAGACAGCGGATGACTTTGGCGTAAACTGTGAAATGCCGCGACTGGCTGGCACGCAGAAACATCGGGCTAACTTCTCAACTTCAGCAGAGGAGTACTATCGACGAGCGACGTCTATTCCCTACATGGACGATCTTAGAGCTTCCCTCGAGCGTCGATTTGCTAGCCTCGTGGCAAGTTTGCATAGTTTGCATTTCGTTCTACCAAAACACGCCTCTAAGTAAACTTTAAGTCTGTGCAGCCGGCATTCCAATTTTACGTACACGACAAGCAGACAATGCACATCCCTGCACTAAGGGGAGAGTGGGAAATGTAGAAAGAGGAATGGGAAGCAACAGGAGTAGAGGAGACGCTGCGCTATGCCACTGACGCAATAATGAAATGCGACGAGAGCCAATTTCCGAACGATCACACACTTCTCAAGGTTTTCGGAACGCTCCCAGCGACAACTGCCGCTGCAGAACGCAGTTTCTCGACATTAACGAAGGTTGCGGTGTATACCGACGAAACTGAACCGCTCAGGAGCGCCTTAACGGGTTAGCACTCGTGTTAATTCATCGGACGCCATGTAGTTAGCGTTGAGAAAATTATTTCGACGTTTATGAAGACACCACGGCAAATTGTCACAGCTTGAAAAGTATTTTCTTTTTCTAACCCACACCAGAAGTACAGCTGGCAGAGAGGAAAGAAACACATCACTGTCACATATAGCGCATTTCTTCTGATTTCTAAAATGCCAGTAACGTAAAGGTGTAGTGTTGATGCTAATGCTTATTTGTAACAGTGTATAGATTCTGTTCTGTGTATAGATACTGTATAGATTCTAAACTGTTCCTTTTGTGACAGGAATGTTTACTGTTGCGCGTGCACTGCGCAATGATTTGTTGTCGTTTCAACAGCGTATATGTGTGCGCGGCTGTCTCGGTGCGTATTCTTAGTACCGGCTTCCTGCGTGTAACTAGCGTATGTAGTAAAGATGGTGCATACTATTTCACAAAGTAATGTAGCATTGAATTTTGTTTTTATTCTGTGCAATTTTCAGCTGAATCCAATCTGGACTTCGTGCTTGCTTCATTAAAGAATTTCGTTACGATCTCGTGTGAAATAGGGTAGGAAGATCTGTCTTCTTTTTCTTTTTCTTTGTCCCAGCATTTATAATTGGCTCGGTGTTTCTTTTTCGTCTTAATTTGCGCCTGTGTAAACACGACGATGTTGCATTAACCGATTTCCTAGTATGAAACTTCATCTGTGGCAGTTATTCTTGTCCGTTCCAGAAAAAAAAAATATGGTGGAATTTTGCATAGGCTGTATAGTATACCCCTATGTGCATTCCGCTGCCCTTTTCACACCTTTTGGATGGCGGTAGTTATCGGCATCTCCTGGGCTGTGAAGGTCATTTTTCTCATCGATTCGGTGCCCGCGCGATTAACTCGAGATGCATTTATTTGTCACCGTCTATTGCAACGGTCACCCGCATCGCTGTTGCTTCGTTAGTTCTTTGTTTAGACTGATCCAGGGACCAGCAAATTGATTCAGTTCGTAGTCAGCTTGTCTGTATGCTCGTAGGACGAGTTGCGGCCGGAGGAAACGCCCGTTGCATTGAACTTTTCCTTTTGCTTCGTTATTTCCTCAAGTGACGGCTCCTCGCGACACTGGCAGATCCTCGTAACCATGTACCCGTGATATGGGTTGGATAAGGTGGAAAATAAGATCATGCGAAACAGCGTCCATCATCAAACTCTACAATAACCGCTAAACCCATAAGCAATATGAATGTCACCCGTTACCTCGTCTCGTTTTTTTCCCAATGGGGCGGCTATTTTCGTGCAAAATTGGTAATGGGAAACAAAAGTTCCAAGAAGTTGAGAAATTAAGCAATCTACTAAGAAAGAGAGCCGAGGCAAAAGCCAAACAGGAAGGGAAATCAAAAATTAACAAATTTAACCGTTGTTTGTGAAAGTATTTATGGACCAGATCTTTATATTTAAAAAGGAAGTAGAGAAAACGCCGCCGGAAGTGGAGTATGATTCCGTGTGTTTTGAATGACGCTTCCACAGTTATCAGTCGAGCCGCCTGACGTGGACACTTCTCTGCTGTGCTTATGTGGGTCTTTTCTAAAGTTCCGCGGTGGGCGCAGTACGTCGAGAACCACAGCGTCCAGCGCTTTACGTGGTTGTACGGGACTGGTGGCCAAGCATAGTTACGCAACTTCCCATGTGACAACATGAGTAGGTTTTGGCACTTGGTAGAGCAGTAAACGAAGGATCCAAAAGAACCTGTGATTGTTCCGCAAATGTATATTTCTCTAGAATCCTTGCAGAGCTAATTCAAAAAACGCTACCAGGTATCTTAATTTTACACTTCCACTTGTCCACTTGTTCTTGGCAATGTCCTTCCTGAGTTTCTTTGCTACGAGAGTCCACTTGATGTGGTTACTTCATTCTTTGCCAAGTGAAGCAGACATGTAGCTCACAAGGCGTACCTGAAAGATACACATTATTTCATTTTTCTTTTGCGGGTTCACGCGCCTTTATAGCGAACGGTGGGCATTATTCACGTTTGTACTAGTTCTTGTTCTAATTTATATTAATGATATTGGTTCTGGAATAACATTAAAATCAGGCTGTATGCTGATGACTGTGTTGTATACAGGGAAATTAAAAATGATTCAAACCGCTTAGCTTTACAGTCAGATCTCAATAGTATATCCCTTTGGTGTCAAAACTGGCTTATGTCTCTAAATGTTTCCAAGTGCTGCTACATACGTATCACCAGAAAGCGTAACACAATGCAATCGAATTGTCACATCAATGGTCAGCCCCTCGCCGCAGTTAACGAAGCTAAATACCTAGGAGTTACCTTTTCTTCAGATTTGTCATGGAATCGTCACGTTCAATGTATAACTCAGCAGGCAGCTAGGTCGCGTTCTTAACATTATTAAATAAAGAAAGTTCAAGCATGCCCCGCAACACTTAGGGAAATACTATATGTAAGCAATGTCCGGCCTACGTTGTGTGGGACCCCCACACACAGCTTCGCACAAATAGCTTAGAAACTATCCAGAACCGCGCCGCACGCTTTGTAGCCATTTGTTACCAATTTCGCAGCAGCATCTACGATATTAAACGTCGAATTAACTGGGTGGACCTTTCCTTGCGCCGTGAACAATTTCGCCCCGTATTTTCGCGGGACGCACTGTACAATGAAACACCGTTAATTAAAAGTAGATATTTACCGGCACAGAGTTACGTATTCTGAGCGACGAGATCACAACCCAAAGATTAAAGAAATTTTTCCCGCACGGCTGTTTATAAGCGCTCGCTTTTTCCGCGCACTATCCGTGAGTGAAACCGGCTGTGTCCTGTCATTGTTGAAACTGCTGCAGATCGTGCAAGGTTTTCCGATATGCTTAGTCAGTATGTGTAGCTTGTTCACCTTTCTGTGTGCCCAGTGATTGATTGCCCGTGTTTGTTGCTTGTGTGTATTTATTAATTTTTTGCAATGAAGTGTTTATCTATCTTGCCACACCCTTTACTGATATGCCCATCAGGACGCTGTATTTTATGCCTGTATTTATTAAATTTACAACTTTGGTGCTGTCAAGTGTTCCTTTATTTTGCCTCGTCCCCCCTACTATAATGCCCACCAGGGCGATATGTAGGCACTTGACTAAATAAATAAAAAGAAGGCAACCCCCCACTCATTTGCATAGAAAAGTTACCTTCGGATGCCACCCCCTCCCCTCCCACCGAAAAAAGATCCTCAGTACGTGCTTGGCGATATAACAGGAAGCAGGGTTCCATTGTCTCATGCTCACCACAGCAAGAGGAGCACAGGGAGGAGGGTGCCAGACCAGATTGATGCAGATAACAGTTTAATGTAGGTATTCGACATCTAAACTTTGTAAACAGGGCTTCAATTTTTCTATTACGGCAGAAGTTTCTGCTGCAAGGAAATAGGAGGTGTCGTTAATCCGTTAAATTTGTTAATGGTCGTTTCAAAGTCTTGCATGGCTGCACGTTTCCTGAACCCAGTAGCAGTTATGAAAGCTAATACAGGAAGGATCGGAATAATTGGATCACTAAGGGCCGCTCTCGCCAAGCTGTCCGCTAATTCATTAATAAGTAATCCTTTGTGACCAGGCATCCATACCAATCTAGTTAGTGCTAAGTGAGAGGGTATTAGACAATGGAATGTACGCGATAAATGTGAGCCACTATTTGCAGTGAGAGCTGAACATAAAGATAAAGAATTCGTTACTACTACAACTTTCGAGATTTAGGAGTTCACTTTTCGTAAAGACAATGTCACCACCAGAAACTCAGCTAAAAATACTGGTATGTAGTCAGGAGATATTAAAGAAAACTACCTGCCTTACGTGGTTTTTTTCTTCGCAACCGCCGTACAGGAGCGCCCTGCAACCTTTAGAATATTTGAAGTGGACGGAAGCATCAACCCGCCAGCAGTCGAGATAAGCAAGAGACGTTTAGAGTATTGGTAGAAAGAAAAAAGAGAAGAGGTTGATAACGACCGGATCCATTACAGGCATATGTAGCAGTGCAAAGTAGATAAGTTTCGATGAAGCGAGAGAGAGAGAGAGAGAGAGAGAGAGAGAGAGAGAGAGAGAGAGAGAGAGCTTTAATGAGAACCAGCAGTTTATTCGGCTGGGCCTAGGTCTCCCACGATGGAACGTCGAGGTCTTGCCTCTTCGCCGCTTCGTAGGCCTGCTGGGTAGACCAGAGTTGGTCTTCGAGATGGGAGCTGCGCAGGGCGGCGTGCCATCTCGACGAGAGGGTCACGGGATTAAGGTCTAGATAGTGATGTTTGCACTCCCATAGCATGTGGGGGAGTGTTGCTGATTGAGTTTTACAGATCTTGCACGTGGGGCTTGGGTAGATGTCGGGGTATATGATGTGATAGCGTGTGAGGGAGGGGTATTTATTGGTCTGTAACAGGCGAAGGGTGGTTGCCTGTGCTCTAACTTGCGGTGAGGGATGGGGAAGGTTCTCCTTGCGAGGTAAAATGACTTCACAAGGTCGTTTTATCTTGTAAGGCGGTCGCGCCCTGCCGGTGCACCTGCACCGTCTCCGGCACGGTTGAGAAAAAATTATTAAGGAAATGTATACAAAAATGCTGGAATGAAAAGCATGTACAATGTACCTGATTAACTCAAGCAGGATAGGTGACTATACGTCACCTATTCAAAGGAGATGCCAATAAATCATCATCATCATCATCATCATCATCGTCGTCGTCGTCGTCGTCGTCGTCAAGAAGCAAATTACAAAGGCCATGACGTGGCACTCCTGCTGCGTGTAAGCGGAGTTTGCCTTTGGGACCAATAAGATGGAGGTGAGCAGAGGAATAGAGAAAGCTGCGGGTCTGAACTGAAACTTCACAACTACAAAAGCTTTCGCACGGACTCTAGAACTTCACCACGTCTTACCTTAAAACGTTTGTTTGTAAGCATTCATAGTCTAAGGCGAGTTTCTACTATCAAAGCAAGAACAGGCGCTCGAGGATTTCGTTCATGTTCAGTAAAAAAGCCTCTGTGTATTATTTCTAGCTATTAACTGCAGGAATTTTCCCGAATCTCGAGAAGTTCGCTGTTGTTGCGGCGTGTACGGTATAGTGCGGCACTTGTAAGCATCGAGACTTCGAGTGGGTTCATTAAAGCAGCGTGCAACGGTTAGAACGGGGCCAATGAGCCACTGCCGGAGTCCGAACCAAGGCAACTTGCACGTGCCAGCACGGTGGCGATGTTGCTCCCGCAGGAATGCTCATCCTTCCCATTAGGGCCGACTCCACTACTAGAATGAAAACGTCGGCATGCTAGCGAATGAGGCGCGGACATGACGCACGCCTCAATATAAGGCTTGCGTTGGGTGACATGAACAATGCTACGACTACGAAGTCGCTTATCCGAAGTTGTGAATGCTCCAATGTGATATATGAGGGGAAGTGGGTGTTTCAGAGCACGGTATAGCGTGTCAATGTTATCGCGCTCAGTATGAGCTAGAATGCGCGACCGCTTTGACACGCGCATACGCGCTATAGCTCATGCTGAGCGTGATAGTACATTTAATAACGTAGCCAGATAACGTAGCGCTTTCGCGTATTTACTACGACGAGTGCAACACTTCACAGGCAAGCGCCGCGCGCCAATTATGCTGCCGAGAGATCGAGCCCGTGAACGTTTGGCTGGATAAATAAACGTGGCGGCACCGACGTGGCCTCCGTCGTACGGTCGTCACTGTACGCACGTGTCGCTGGGAGGAAACGTGAAATAAATGATGCTCATGCCGCTGCACTGGGCAAGATACCCGAGACCAGTGTAATTGCCGCGTGCAGCTTGTACCAACATTTGTCGAACCAAACTCGTGCACAGCGGCCCAGAGTTCACTGGAGGAAGACGGAGTAGACGGGCTGAGGCGACTGTCGTGCGTAGCCCAGCTGCGTAAATACTTTTCGTCTGGCAGCAGCACTTTGAGACCACAGTTGCGTGTTCGGGCTTTGGTTGTACCACAGCCTCAAAGTGTTCCGGTGAGCTGCGGACGATCACGTGGCCTTCGCCTGCTGAAGTTTCGCCAGTTTCGCTTTGTCGGCGCCACGACAACGTCACCGCCGAAGAACGCGAGCTACCAGCGGTAAACCGCGCTGCGTCTTCTGGGAATATTTGTGCTAACATTGAATTCACGTGCTGCAAATAGTGTCGTGGTAGTTCCGCACAATCACGCCGCCGTCAGAGCTTACGGTTGGCGACTGTACGCTGGTGGCAGCTGATACTGGAGTGTCCCGCTTCCATTGCGCAGCGCGCGTCGCTACCGAGGGGCCACCATCCATCTTCTTGGTCCCCGGTGCGCGACCCTCGATGGACCTCAGTGGTTGTGCGTCCCGACACGTCGAGGATTATCGCGGCCTCCTTACTTTTCTGAAATGTGCCGACTTGGCTTCCCGCTTGTGGCTTTTATTTTTTCTTCGTTTGCGAGCGACAAGATCTTCGACATTATTTTTACTTTTTTTAGCATCCTTTTATTACAGCGACCTGCAGGGATTTCTTTTTCTGTTTTTATTGCCATGCTCTATTCTTTGTCTTTGTCTTACTTTATTTAGTCTTTGTGGTTCTGCTATGTCTTTCTTTGTTTTTTTATCTTTCCTTCTTTTCTTAATATCTTACATTCTTATGTTTCTCTCCCCCTCCTTCCTGAAAAGTAGGCAGGCGTAGTGACCCTTCCGGTAGCAGTTGCCAGCCTGCCACCTTGTCTTCTCTCTTTCAACTGTATATATGTTTTCAAACCAAATGATAATAATTAGTGGTTCTAAGAGAAGAAAGAATAGATAACAGGAAAATGATTCGGAAAGACATTTACCCTATAAGTGATTTTTTAATTTCAGTTACTAATGCCAAAATAGCTAGATAAGAGACCTGCTTTTTGGCCACACGTGAATCAGTCTTGTTCACTGAACCACGTGCGATAAATCTACCAAATATATTTAAAAAAATACATCAGCGTCTTCACCATAGCACGGGACAAGGTGTTTCAAGGAAGGTTCATGGACGCGTACATAATGGAAAAAGCAGCGCAAAGAAACATAACAGATACACGTGAACGTGAACGCATGCCAATAGAAAATGCCGGAAAAAAATAATAATGCAGTTGAAAGGACTGAAAGCTAAAAGCTAATATTGAGCGCAACGAATAGCGATGAAGTCAAACGTAACAACAACCATGCAGTAAGAAATTATCCGGCTGAGCAATGCCGGTTAGTTCAGGTAATCAAAGGGCGCAGCCTGGAGGACCACTTTTTCATAACTGTTACGACCGCACGATGGTGTCAAAAGTTTCAAAGCATCTACACGTCATCGGACTTGGCACCTGCTGCACTTTAACGTGCACTGCAATGCCATGAACACGGGCAACAATGCTTAAATTCTCTCTTTTAAATTTCGGAGTGACGTGCTGCGAGCTCAGTGCCGCATCATGCCCCATCCTGTCTGTTGCCCTGCCTTTAGTTCAATTTTTTTTTCATTTGCGCGTTGTCCACTTTCGCACATGCGCCAACCAGCTCAATTCTGCGTTACAAGGACACCGCCAATGTGCCAGGCGGCAAGCCTCGTTTGTCGCGGATTCGCAGCTGTAGTGCACACGCGCATCGAAATTTCTAGCAGTGGTTGTGCCCGGTATAGCGCAGTCAACCGCGAATAAACACGCCGCTCTCATCTAATCGCAGTGACGCACCCCCTCGGGGTAATCCGGAGGCATAACTGTGCTCGTAAGCAACATTGTAACGCTGGTATGCAGGTATGAGCACACGTGCCTATTAAATTTAGTAAAATCACACACCACTGCATTCCGATCCCCATCCAGCACTACCTTGCGGAATTCACTAAGCAACGCTGTTCGTATGAAATTTCTTCGCCAAAAACGTTTTTACGCTAAGGTAAGGGTACAACCCAAGTGGCAGCGCATTTAACTTACCGCGTCGTAAGAGAGCGAGAAGGAAGCAAAGCTCGGATTATTAAACAGGAAATGAAAGAAGTGCGGTCAACTGAAAGCATTATCGCAGACTATGCATTTATAGTTGAGGCTACGTATTCTCACAGTTAATCAATGCACACCCGTATTCGACAGCTTCCTTTTCCGGGCGTCTGCTACAGCGCCGACAAGCACAGCCGCGGCTCGGCCTTTCAGGGCAGTGCCGCCAAAAGAATTACAATTGAAGTGTTACTCATTCCTCTGAAATTTCTCCGAGAGACAGGACTGATGGACACATGGTGACATATTTGATGCGGAAAGAGACACTCAGTAGGAGCAATTGCCAGCCAGGTCTGTCAGGCTAACCCCGCCTGTATACATCACCACCACCACCATCGTATTGCAAAGCGAATAAATGTATTTATTGAAATATTAATTACGGAAATGAAAAAGAAAGCTCCATATTATATCTATAGTTCGTGTGGCCTCAAGGCACTCAAGCACCCGTACGTTCACCGGTATGGTACGTGATCGCGCTGCACATGGTTGCAGGTTCTAATGCCGCGCAAGGGCTCAAAATATCAGCTCTTAAGAGGCTTAGATAGGAAAGTTGGTTTCTGGCTTGATGGAACAGGGTTACAATGGCGCGTTTTGAGGATCGGACACAGAAAGAATGCACAGAGGACAGTCGCTAAAGTAGTGTGCCCCTAGTGTGTCGCTAAGTAGTCGCCCTTGATTCGTATGACTGCGTGTGGGATCGTATTAACTGCGAACGCAGTGAAAAGTTCAGTCAGCGCGTATTATGAAAACTGGAACCCGCCCTGAGCAAAGCTTGCGCGGGAAATAATCGACGGTGGCAATGACGCTTGCTTTTCGTATTCAAGACGCTGGATACCATGCGAGAGTTATAGGTGAAATAAAATGAACGTCTTTGTGCTAGCGGCAGATGTGGCATCGCGCAGAAAAACTTATGTTACCTTAATTCGGGCAGGCGAAGTGACAAGCAGCAGGCGCGGTATCAGGCTCAGTGGAAGGGACACCATCTACTGAGCTGTGAAAATGTGTAGTAAATATGAAGAAAAGTCTATTGAAAAAAAGAACTGAGAGTCACGATCTGCTTTAGGAAACGCCGACAAGCCGACGAAGGAGTGTGCAGGACAGAGGCACAAAGAACGCCCTTCTTGCGGAGGTGTAATAGCGCGGACGCAGCAGTGAACTTGGCAAGCATGGCAGAGATACGGAGAGACTTGGTTCGAGCTTTTTCTCTTCCCTTGTATCCCACACTGAGAAGGGGCTCAAGTCACGTTCGATGAAAAGGAATTCTTAGAATGAGACGTGGTCAGCACTGCTATAGCGGCAGGCGTTGCTTTTTGAGCAGGCGGCAACTTTAGCGCGCTTTCCGCGCGAAACAGGTGCGCATCTTCACGAATAGCGATTTACAACATGAACGGCGCTCGCTTGGCATTCCATGTCGTAAGGGCGACGCCCTCGCTACATTTCGCGGTATGTTCTCGCATATTTTGTGTACAGAGTGCGCAGAAGTTAGCGTTCTCACGCGTTACAAGGCGCGAGGCTGCAAGCAGAAAGCGGGAGCCCTCGCTCGTCCCGGATGCATTCAACACTTGCGTTCATGCGAAAAACTGATTTGGCCTCCCGTTTATAGACATTTTTTTCCGTGTTCCCACTTTCTTTTGTTCGTGCCTCTGTCATTTGTTTATTTCCCATTTGCTTCCCTATTTATTTGTTTCCTATCTTCTTCTCTTTTGATTCCCTCCTCCCGAAGGAAGGCGTTGTGCCCCTCTCGGTGGCAGTTGTCAGCTTGCTCCCTCCCTGTTTCCTTTGTGTGCTTGTATGTTTCCATAGCTGCTGCTGCTGCTGCTGCTAATAATAATAATAATAAATAATAATAATAATAATAATAGTAATAATATTAATAATCCTTCCATCAAAATACGCAGGAACGCGAAATGTGTTCCACGCGCAAATTAGGCGACCCCCCGGCGCATATTACGCGCGCCACTGCCGTAATGCATTCCTAGGCGCGCTTACGGGCAGATATTTCTGCTCCTCTCGCCGGACCAAGTTGCCCGATGGTCGGGGAGGAAAGAGCTAGAAGACCAAACGTGTTGAGCGCGTTTCGTTTTCTTCGCTCGGCTGATGGATGGAGAAAGGGGACGTGACCGCCCAGCAGAGTGGCATCCTTGCGCATTTCGGGATCCGGTCGTGCGTCTCTTTTCATCATTACGCTCGCATTCGCCGCATCGTATAGGTGAACTTGGTCCCACCGACATCAGCGGCAGCTGCAGCGTCAACGTTAGGGAGTAGGCGAGCGTGCGTCTCCTCCTCCACGCTGGCCATGGCTATGCATGACTGTCCGTGCGGCTGGGCCCATACCCGGACCACGCATCGTATCTTGGATGCAATCTGCCGCGGGCGCAACACTGGCGAGCCGAGATGGCTGGTGCCTTGAAACGCGCTGTCCTGCCGCGCGCCTATAGTGTTTTACGGGTTCCCACACGCGGTGAAGCGAGAGGCAGCCCAGAGCGTTTGCTTGTGGCATCCAGCGTTCGCTGTCATTAAGTGAGATCTATTCATGTTTGCCTGTGCGCGAGTGTCACCATGCTTCTTAATTTCATTAGTAAGCGAATGTTTGCTAAATTTTATGCGAGGGGTAAAACTGCGAACCTGACTTCGTGTAGTTAATTATTTAATTATGGGGTTTTACGTGCCAAAACCTCTTTCTGATTATGAGGCACGCCGTAGGGGAGGACTGCGGAACTTTCGACCACCTGGGGATCTTTACCGTGCACCTAAATCTAAGTACACGGGTGTTTTTGCATTTAGCCTCCATCGAAATGCGGCCGTCATGGCCGGGATTCGATCCCGCGACCTCGTGCTCAGCAGCCCAACACCATAGCCACTGAGCAGCCACGGCGGGTACTTCGTGTAGTTGTCTATAATACTTTGCTATGGCTATCCCTGCTTCACCTTTCGGACAAAACTGCTATTTTTTATTGCCGTTTTTGATCATTCATTCACAGCCATTTCTTTCATTGTGCTTCTGAGCTCGCCAACTCTCGCACGGGCAGGGCGAAAAATTGCGTGGTCGTGCCGTGACTTGCAGTAAGAGAGGGAGATACAGGGAAGAGACCACTTGACCACGCTAGTCCTCGACACTTCATTGCGCACATTTTTCTTAATGAAATACGCATAAGCAGCAAGTATTATATTGGAATAATCTCAGAAATATATATATATATATATATGTTTCATTTATTTCATTTCATTTATTCAACCTTAAGGGCCCGAAGGCATTAAATAAGGGGGGGGGGGGTGCATCAAAGTTGCACAGCTTCATAAGTAAGTAACATAAGGAAGTGCACATTGATTGTTCTAGGTACAAAAAAAGAAAACGGAACAGATACACAGTACCAACGAGGCGATCAAGATCGCCTCGTTGGTACTCGCATTATCAAAATCGTTTAGTCTTTTGTGAAATATTTTGCGGTCGCTGCACGAAACAATGTTATCTAGGAGTGCGTTCCACAGTGTTATGGCATGGGGGAAGAGTGAGCTGCTCATCCCCGTCGTCCGGCACTTTATCGTCGCCAACGGACGAGTACGAGATAAACGGGATGATGTTCTGAACGGGCGTTTTAAGAAGGCGTGTCCTGATTGGGTGAAGTAAAAGAAAGTGTGAAGAAGGCAAAGACGATAAGTTACGCGTCGTGAAGCAAGCAATGGAAGAGACAAAGTTTGTTTTAAGGTGGTTACGCTGATATGTCTTGAATATTGTGACGTAATGAAGCGAGCAGCGCGGTTTTGTACGGCTTCTAAGTCATCGATGAGATAAGCTTGCGAGGGATGCCAGATGGATGATGCGTACTCTAGTTTAGGTCGCACATACGCTAAATATGCTAGTTTTTTTTTTTATTTCAGACGATGCGGATTTTAAGTTACGTTGCAAATACCATAGGGTGCGTAAAGCTTCACAGCGAATTGTTTGAATGTGTTCAACCAATGAAAGTGATGGCGCCATATGAACTCCTAAATTTTTGTATGTACGCGTGTGGTCAATAGGAATAAAGTTACTGCGATAAGTGTGGTGTATGGGGGTGTGTTTGCGCGTGAAGGATATTACTTTGCATTTAGTAAGGTTTATAGGCATATGCCATTTTTCGCACCGAGAAGCGATAGTGTCAAGGTCGCGTTGTAGGGCCACTGTGTCATTAGATGTGTGAAAGGGGTTATAAACAACGCAATCATCTGCAAAAAGCCGCAGCTTCGTTGATATGTTAGTGGGAAGGTCATTTATGTAAATAAAAAACAATAGAGGCGATAAACCTGCGCCTTGGGGAACACCGGAAGTTACACTGGTAAGGGTTGACTGAAAATTGTTAGCATAGGTAAACTGAACGCGTCCTGTTGAAAAACTTTCAATCGATTTGATAATCTCAGGGCGGATACCGAGGGAGGATAATTTTGCAAGGAGATGCTTGCGAGACACGCGATCAAAGGCCTATGAAAAATCTAGGAATATTGCATCTATTTGAAGGTGATTGCCCATGTGTAGTAGTGGGTCGTGCGTGAATTCGGCTAGTTGAGTTTCGCAAGACAGACACTTACGTAAACTGTGTTGTAAAGGGTAAAAAAATTTGATTGATTCTAGGTGATTCATTAGGTTAGATGCTATGATGTGCTCAAGGAGCTTAGATATGACAATGGTTAGAGAGATCGGACGGTAATTAGTAGGGTTATCGCACCTTCCTGCTTTAAAAATGGGAACTACCTTCGCTTTTTTCCAATCGTCGGGCACGTTTCCTGTGTTTAAAGGGAAGCTGAAAGGTTTTCTAGAAAAAATGAGTGAACATGTGTACATAATGGTTTTCAACCCTCCGAATTCGAATATCGTATCGAAATTGAGCGAAAGAAAGCGCGAATATATTTTATTTCGACGAAAAGTGCAGCAGCGGACACGCCCAGCTCGCGCGTCTCGTTTCCGCCTGTGATTGGTCGGGCGCCTCGTGACGTCAACTCTAGTGACCGACCGCTGCCGCTACACATGAAGCGCGGTGCCAGGTAGTTTGGCGCTGTAATGGAAAATTAAGAGGTAATGGAAAATTTAGAGAGACTGCGTTTTTCTGAGGAGTTCGGCGTTACTCCCTACATGTACGAGCCGATTGCGAAGAGCCGGCCTCCCGAAGAAGCAAACGATGCTGGTGCGAGCAGTGCTTTCGACGCGAACGAAAGCGAAGTCTTGGGATCTCCTCGTGTTGGAAATGCTCTTTGGTGAGTATATTTTTGCAAAGCGATCTAGTGATCTCGCCGATCTTTCGCCGATCTAGTGAGCTCGTTTCCGGTCAAACAACTGTAGTGTTGTGTTCCTGTATGCCTCCTCGTGGAACGTAAGCGGGGATGCGATCGTCGGCATTTGTGAGCTGTCCAAAGCTGTCGGCAATCTACAAAGACGGTTTAAACGCGTGAAAAGCTTTCCGGTTCATGCAGTACGTGTAGTGACCTTCATCTGTGCGCCATCCGCACACTACTCGTAACCGAAGTCGTAAAGGCGGCGAATTCCGTCGGCTACGTGAGACCACTCTACATACACGCAGACGCACCAACAAAGGAATGCAGGGTCGATCGAAGCAGATTACGATGGCACGCACGCAGAAACAAGCACGGTCAGGCACGGTCACGCAGGCTGCGAAGGAACAAAACACTAGAGTTGACGTCACAACACCGCGGTTTCCGGTCTCCGCTCGCATCGTCAGCGTCAGCAGCAGCGCGCGGCATTCGACGGGGGGCGGAGCTACAGCGCAATTTTAACCGAAGATTACGTCGCTCCTTTTTGAAAAAAAATCCCCAAATTTTACCTACATGGTTTATAAGGTTCCCGCATCCGTATATGAGCGTCTTATTGAATTCGACAGACTATTCAGCTTCCCTTTAAGGATTGATTACATATAAGGTACAAAAATTTAGTAGAGAGAGTTATAGTGCTTTTAAGTAATTTGGTGTTTATGTCGTCGCAGCCACCTGAGGATGATATTTTCAGAGAGCGAATTAGATTAGATTTACCATCCGAGTTTATATGCACTTTAGCCATTGTTTTTGCCGAGAAGCTAGGTAAAGGTTCGATAGTGAAGGGATTAGGGACGTGAAATACCGACGTGAAGAATTCATTTAGGGCTGCTGCGGAATTGTTAGGGCTTATTAATTCATCATCTGAGTGAACGAGATTTATTTGGTTAGTTTGTTGTTTCGTGGAGATGACACGCCAGAATTTGTTTGGGTTTGAGCGAAGCATTGTAATCAGGTCAAAAGAGAAGAATTTGTCTTTGGCCTCGTTTAATGTTTTAATATATTCAGTGTCACAGAGGCTGTGTCGTTCCCATGCTTCTGGATTACTTTTACTTTTGGCGGTTATGTAGAGGCGTTTTTTCCAATTAAGCAGTGATTTTAAGTGTTTGTTAAACCACGGGTTATTTGAGTCGGAATTTATAATGATTGTAGGGATATATTTGTTTTTTTAGGCTCAGCAACATGTTTTTATAGCGTTCCCAATTAGCATTCACAGAACGGGTTGCGTAGGACTTTTCAAGGTGTTCATAAAAGCGAGTGAGTTCATCATTGATTAGTTCAAAGCTTCCTCTATTATAGTCCGTGATTAATTTCTCCGTAGGTGATCTCCTTTTTAGTGGTATCGAGAGGGATATATGAAGAAGTTTGTGGTCGCTAATTCCGGGCAGTATTGTCACGCTTGATATGTTAGCAGGGCAGCTGGTGAGTAAAAGATCAATTGTGTTATCTCGTCTAGTGGCGCTGGTTATTGTTTGATGGAGGTTGAAGTCTAGCGCCAATGCTAGGAATATATATATATAATCTTTATGAGCTCGTGCGTCTGCTAATATAGGGCGGTGGCACGTCATTAGCGCGGCAGCTTCTCACGCCGACTGATGTTTGGCGGAGCCCTGAACTGAACAGCGTGTGCTGGACAATGAGTAACTTCTACTAAATTTCTTGTAGATGAAGCGCGCAAGACGAAAGGGAAGAACATGCGCATGGGATTTCTCCGTTCCGGACGCTGTCGCCTGGCCTCCTGCGCTGTCAGCTCTTAGATTGACGCACACGAGTTTATCACTGTGCAGTTATAAGGTTTCATCGATTCAGACAAAAGTGCACGGCACCACTAACAAAAGGGTGCAGGGGGTGCCAGTTATGGTGTGCCGGGCTGCACCCACTCGCTACAAGGTTCAAAGGTGCCACTGCACTGTGGCGGCACCCTGCCTTGCATCCCGTTCAACCGAGCACGAGGGTGTAGGGTGCCACTGCACCTCGGGGAACCGAAGGCCCAGGTGCAGTGCACCGTGAATAGGTGCAGAAGTTGCAGAGAAAGTTGGCTGAATCGAATGGACCTATATTTAACAGAAGGCAGAAGCTATGTCAGATCAGTTCTGCGGAGCCCGCAAGGTGGGGGAGCTTTACGACAAAAGTTGCTGAGACGTTGCTCACCTGCAGACGCATCGCGATACTGTGCTTATGCACACAGTTCCGCTTTCTTCTTGTTTTAAGTAACGTCGTTAACTACTAGACAAAAATAGTAAGCTGGGCGAGTCGGTATTGATTCACGTTTGCAGGATAGCGCTAGAGCTCACACGGAACGAAAGTAAGAAAGACCACAATGGACAAAGCGCTGACTTTCAACAGACAGATTTTATTTGGCAAACGTTTATATAGATCACATGCTAACCGCATGACTCACTAGAACAATAAGCAAAATAGCGAAAAACTAAACCGGCACATTATGTCGCCACCAATGTTATCCACTGCTTATACGCTATGCCGGCTTTACCAAATCTCTCTCTCTCTCTCTCTCTCTCTCTCTCTCTCTCTCTCTCTCTCTCTCTCTCTCTCTCTCTCTCTCTCTCTCTCTTCAGTTAAGGATTCTATATTTAACAATTCAAACCGTGTGACTACACAACTGGTCCATAAGTCCTTTTGACTCAACGCAAAAACATACTGTGTTCCCCACCATGACAATAAGCACATCCTATGTCGCAGACATATATTAGCTGACTTCATAGTAAGTTTGTGCCGCTGTACGGATAACTGTTACAGCCGTAAAGTCCAGGCATGATCTGATAATACATGAGCTCCGCAGATAGCGTGGCAGCACAATTCCACATACGCAAGCGGCGCGGCACAAATGCTGCGGCACAGCGTAGAACCTGGTAGTACAGCGAGCACAGCTGGAATATTAGATATTAGGCACTGCTGTGCAGTCTTCGAAATTCAAACGGATGCCAGTGGAAATTTGGGCGAAATAATAAAAAAAAAGAATCACGTGTGGAACGCAAGCACAAACGAAGTGCAACAGTTTTTCGTTTAGCTGCGTATAGTCTTGAGAGAAAAGACAAAGAAAACCATAACAGCAATGAAATTAGACAGGAAGAAAGAAGCACTATAGATAGGCAACGCTCTTGTCTCGAATTCTACATGACAAGGCGAGCTTTGCTACTGTGCTTCCTTACAGTACTGGCAGGCACTGTTGTCACATGCACGGTCGCCCTTCGGTCGGTCGTTTTCTATTCTTCAATCCCGAGACTCCAGAGGATGCCATCGGTTTAAAGAACACCAACACCAACAAAACAAACAAACAAACAAACAAACGTGCACGAGCATTCTGAAGACATCGTAACGGGGTGTGACCGACGCAACGAAGAGAGGATTAGGCATGGTTTAACGCCGAAGCTCCAATGTTGTTGTGTACTTAGAAAAAAAGAAAGCATTGCTGAGAGTCTACTACCGGGACGCGCGTTCCGGGCAGCGTAATTTATGGCCGGGTCACGGATCGAGTTGCCGGCTTCTCCACCAGCTGCGTCGCATGTTTGGCGCATTATTCCGCATCAGGTCTCAGCAGTTCGCAGCTGCCAGCGCGGTACTCGGCTGCAACACGCGGTTTACGCGCGGCACAGCTATGTGGAAGCCCAGTTGCAAGCGTAGGCGATGCTGGTTGCTAAGCAGTGGTACAAGCTGCTTCAAAATTTTACTGCCTACTTCCCGCTCCACGTACGAGTATAAGTCGGGCGTACCAGCTATTGCAAAAGCCGAATTGCTTCTGGAGTTTTCTTCGATGAGGCGACGACGCCTAGGAAAGCTTTCGATTCTCCAATGTGCGTTACTGCCTTGTTTGTGGGGCTAAATGGCGGTGTCTGTACGTGACATTACGCTTGCGACTTTCTCGATTTAGTGCGCAGGTATAGGTGCGACAAGTAAGGCAGACCAAATCTGCGCGAACACCAAAGTAAAGCAGGTATAGCCTTTCGGTAAACAAAATAGAACGCTCAGTCAGTCGCTGAAAGCTGACTTTTTTTTTAGAAGCAGAGGTAAAAAACATGACACCGCAAAAAAACAAAAAAAAAAACAAACGAAAAGCAATGGATGCTCGCTGAACGCTCTCGGTAAGCTTGTTATATGTTTCAAGCTGTCTGCTTAAGCTCTGCCAATATACGGCTTTTGGCGGCGACAGTCCAAGTTAAACATTAATAGCAAACCGAAGAGGTTGAGGCAATAGTGAAGCGCAATTATTTATAACCCTATAAGCTTTCGATGATACCTTAAACGACATTACAACCTGTGACGACAAAACCACACCTATTTGTGCAGCCTTGCAAGAGCCTCCTTCCCCTTCCACTGCCCTCCTCGCAAGAGAAAGTAAATGAAGAAGAAAGATGGCGCATATGTAAAAGCAAAGTCGCGAAATGAAATCACACCGATTCCTAGGAAAAACCGCTTAGACAGTTGCAAAAGCAAGAGCTGAGCTGGAGTTATAGGTTTGCGATGCAGCTACTACTGCTCGTATACTAACGTACGTACACATTTATTTACTTTATTTGAATATACTGCGGGACATACACTGGCTCAAGCACAAGTAGCTTCGCATAAAAAGAAGGCACAGCCAAGATTGAGTACAGTAGGCACGTGCACGATGAAAAATAAGCAAAAGGAACAGACACTAATGAAGCTTTGTGACAAGATTTAAGAACAGGAAATAAATTTGCTATACAATGCGAGGAATACAATATTTATGCAGTTTTACACATACACAAAATTATGTAAGAGATTACAAACATTTCAGCATAATATGCAGACAACTTCAAATGTTTGAAATTTGAATCCAAGGTGTGCATAGACGTCACAACTTGAGGAGTACAAGTTAGCTGGACAGTGTGGTAGTAACAGCAGACGTTGACAAAAAATCCAGGGCACGGTGTGTGACTACCCTGGTTAACCATGGCGTTTAGACTCGATCAAGCACTCGATCAGCACTCAATCCAGCAATTACATTTTGGTCCATCACATAGAATAGATGCACTAGTTGACATCTAACGCTGTACATGTGATAGCATTTCAGTGGCTTCCAGCACATCGCGTAATAACACGTAATGAAAACGCAGATGAGGTATCCCATAAATGCCATGATCACATAAAATTTATAAAGGTGTACTTCACTAATATTGGGGCTTAAGAAGTGTAATCGCAGAAAGGAATAGCAGCTGGTGTTCACCTTCAGGCAACGACATTTTTTTTTGTACAACTTGACTAAAGGCTACCACAATCAGATTATCGAAGCGGGACCGAACCGAAATTCGAAAACTGTGAAAAGAAAAAAAGAAAGAAATAAGTTATGGTTGCTTGAACCGGAACAGAACCGGAAGGTTTTCTTCTTTTCTTGCACTCAGGAGCGAAAGCGAAAGGAAAAAAATAAGGGCTTTCGGTTCAGGCTAGCCACTTTTTCTGGATCTTTTCATCCATGCATTGCCTGCACTTGTGGCTCAACTATGCGATCTCATTTGTAGATACACACCATGTTGCCATGACTTTTAAAGTGACAGCACCGTTAGTACGGTTTTCAGCGCATTACGTCAGTGGGCAGACTAGGTAGTGCGTTAACGTGACAGTATTTGAACCGCATCCGACGCTATAGACTTTGATGGATTCGCTAGACGGTGATGCGTGCAAACTACCCGAGATGTGGAGCGCATATACTTGTTCCTTGTCCCCAGGATGAATTTGAACGACAGGCATTGATCTCTTCGTTAGAGCCACTTAACAACAAGCCTTTCAGTGAAAAACTAAAACTGTGACTGGGCCATTGATCTGACATATCAATGAGGGAGATCCATTAAGGCTTTCTTAGAACGCTTAGTTAACACAGGCCTAGATTCAAAGCTGTGGGCGGGCCCTTCGAACACTAACGTATATTCCGGGTAATTATTTTAAAGTTTTACATAATTTTTAAAAATCTCCTGAGGCCGATAGCATAACTTTAGTTCTCCGGCTGAATTACTTCAAGAAACGGACATTACTTGCACGCCAAACCGAAACACATATGCAACTAATTAGCAAAAATTAACTAATTAACTTCCTAATTATTTTACGCAGATATTTCAATTTACGAATTGTAGCTGGTCACATTACAAGAACAAGTGGTGGCAACTCGCAAAAAAGACATTGTCTTCACAAACCTGAACAACAGTTTCTAATCAAAGAGAGAGAGAGAGAGAAAGAAAGAGAAGTCATTAACAAGGTCCTCGTTTCATGAATGGCCTCTTCTCATCTCAACAGTAAGGCTATTTCGTCATCCCATATATAAATCAGACTAAACGAAGAAATAGTAGTAGAAGAAATCTTCACTCAGGAGGGCTTTGCAGATGGTGTTCCTGCACATGGACGTCTGCGTAGGCGGAGCAGTCCAGCCGCAAGATGCACGACGCACGCTTTCGCATTCGTGCGGCATAGCGCACTCGCGGGAAAGGTTACGAGGGTTTTGTGGGAAAAAAAAGAGCGTTCACGGCAACCTTTAGCGCAAGCGACTCCTTTGGTCAGTCTTCGTTTCTTTGATTTTTTTTTTCGGATGAGTCTGAAAAACGAGGACCAGGCACGTCGTGACAAGCAGCCACCTCGCTCGTCGTTTTCCCTCCTCGACGTCCGAGCGTCTCGGTGGCGTACTGGGTTGCAACGCGCGCGCTCCGCGATGGAGTGGCCCGGGTGTCGGCCAAGCTCTGGCGTGCTTCGAATGCATCTCGCCAGCGGCGGCCGCACGCTGTCCTGCTCGTCTTTGGGGCGGAATTCCTCTGACCGTTTGGTTACGTTGTCGGTGTATGTATTATG
This sequence comes from Dermacentor variabilis, assembly GCF_050947875.1. Taxonomy (NCBI): domain Eukaryota; kingdom Metazoa; phylum Arthropoda; class Arachnida; order Ixodida; family Ixodidae; genus Dermacentor; species Dermacentor variabilis. The sequence continues at coordinate 60,191,016 of NW_027460280.1, read as the reverse complement.
CAGGCTGACGATGCTGGACCGCCCGTCCTAAGAGGGCTGCCGGCGCTGGCTTTTTTCTGCAGGGTGGAGTTTGCAGCGGCGGCGGCCTGAGGCGCGGGAGGCGCTGCGGCCTCATCAAATATGCAGCGTCGAGCGGGGCCCTCCTGCTGATTCGGTGAGCACGAACCACGAAATGGGGTCAGGACCCATCGATGGTGGCCTCTTGCTTTTGGGCCCGGCCCACCGCGCGGGCCAGCAGATTCGGCGGCGCTCTTCGTACGGTCGCCAAGTGGGCCGCTCCGCACCGCGCACAAGCAGCGACGCGCCACGTGGCCTGGAACGCAGCCACAAGCGACGTGCGCCTCGTTGCTAATGTTTGTACTTCACAGTGGCGTCCCGGGCCTTCGTAAGAGCGCGGCAATCGCCCACTCGAGCACGGTGCGCTCCCGACCGACGAGACTGCGCGCACCTCTACCCTCGGTGTCGTCGCTGGCCTTCCACTGCACCGGCACAAACACAGCTGCCTGTCGGTTACCTCGACACGCTTACAACAGTAGTCGAAAGAGTGAGACGAGCAAGGGACGAAAATGCACGACTCGGGCTCGGTGCAACGAGCCTGTGCGTCGGTCACTTCAGGACGATTTACGAGAATGCGTCTCAAATTCCAGTGCGCTTTCGGCTCTTCATCGAGCTCAGCTTGCGTCCTTCGCCTACCTAAAACAGCGCGAAAGGCATGGACGAGTGGGTGAACGACATCAGCGCATCTGTGGTCTTTTCACTCGTCCGTGTATTTTGCGCTGTTTTAACTAGAGAGATTGATCGACTGGTCCCAAGCCAGCACCTCTCTGCCTAATCCATAATCAACTCCAGTTGTAAGCACAACGAATACATACGCGCATGAATTATTGGTCCACGCACTCTGATTTAGTCCTTCGTTGCCATGTCTTTCCCACGGCGTCGAAAGCGTTGCTCATAAGTATCATCATCAACATCATCACCACCATCATCATCATTCTAATCATCATCATTTGCTCCAGGTTCACCGATGTACCTGCCGCGGACTCTCCAACGAACGGTTTAAATGACGTGCAGCTAAATTAGAAATACTCCTGGCTCAAGGTGGCCACATACATACTGCAATGCAACAGAACAGCTCAACTACCAGAAACCGCGGAGTTCCTGTGTGAATTTTTAATAATTAACGCGAGGCAGAACTGTCACGCATACAAGTGATATGCACAGCATGTAAAGCATGACGTCACCTAGGAACACTGTGCGTCCTCAAGGAAAAAAAACAAAGCTAAAACAAAACGAAGTCGTTATGGAACAATTAACTAGTTGGAGTTTATTGCGTCCATCAGTGCCTCAATCCACGCTTTTAGCGGAGTATGGGAAAGCAGGTTGATATTCAGATAAGACGTAATGCAGTAATTCAACTTTTTTTCTTGTAACATAGTACAGGGATTCACAAAGCATTTGGCAGTTATAGCAATTTTACCGCGACAGAATCAAGACAAAAAGCTTTTGGCTTCATTTTTCACCTGTGCTCTAGTTACCAGGCTGCTTATAGCATTATGTTTAAACGTGCTTTAGACGTCTGAAATAGAGAAAAAAAGTTACAAAACCTGTACAAGTGTTTTCGAGTGGTCTTCACGTTTCCGCAAAGTTTGAAGCGTATTTTTCTCTGTGTGTTCTTTTAGTTCCTTCTCGTTGTAATGACATTAACTCATGGTAATATCTCGGCAGCTTCACTGATGTAGCTACGTATTAGGCAACAATGAAAACAAAGAGAAACTGTGAAGATTACAACAGAAAACATGCAGCATCGACAACTTCTTCACTTATGCAGTTGCGAACAAATATTGTGCAATATTTACTAAGCCCCCTGTGACCACTGTATGGCTTAGGGTTTCCACGCATTAAAGTCACTATCGATCGTCGTAAATTGCCTGTGTCGCATCCTTTTAATGTTGGCTTACCCATTGCTTACATTTTGTTCGTTTCTAGGTTAAGATTTTTGTTGTTGGTGGTAGTGGTGTTGTTGCTGCTTTTCACTCCATTGACAACGTAGGCTTGGGAAACTATTCAAACCAATTAATAGTGGCTTTTGGCCACTAGATTAACTTGCGGGTGTCAAATAAATAAATAAATAAATAAATAAATAAATAAATAAATAAATAAATAAATAAAATTGGCTTTACCGACGGCGTTTGATAAGTTTAGTTTTTTTCTTTTTGGCTCCCACTGCATTGATAGCACAACAGAAAGTTCTGTGTGTTTTCGCAGTGTTCAGGCATGCAGAGCTAAAAAAGGAGGTGTGCCGTTAAAGCAAGCCCTTGGCAACAATTTAAAAAAAATATGCTTAAGTTAATATTCTTCGTAAGAGCAGATGTAATCCAATCATGACGCAGGCCATGTCATTAGCGGAGGTGGCCGGCCAATGGCAGACAACACTTATACACAAAAAAACCTTGCGAATCCAGCTCCAGTCGAATTCACAAAGCTTTCTTTCGCAAGTGTACTATACCACGGGCGACCACTTTCAATAATCTGATGTCCAGCACCAGGAGTGGCTTATATTTTTTTTCTTGGGAACAATTACAGCGTAAGAAGTTTTTGTGGATGCGGCACCCAATACCTAATTTCTAGCACAATGCGCAAGCGTGTGCGGTATCGCACACACTGCAAGTGAAGCATAAGTATGATGTTACATCATTCAAGTTTGCCTATCGATACTCGCACTTCAGGTACAACGGATGTAAAACAAGTTGAGCTCTTCTCGTGAACGCGCCGGGGGTAGCCGTCTCCAAGAAAGTTAGGTTGACTAGCTCGAAAGGGGGAAACGAAAATAACAAACATTGAAGAGGAAGGGAAGTAGAAAGAGAAGAAAAATAAGGGAACTCGCGGTCATGAAGGCGGGCGGTCTCGATCAAAAATGAAAGAGGAGACACTGTGAAGCGCCGTTCTGAGTCCCCGTCGACGTCTTTTACACTCCAGTTCGCTCGTAAGCAATCAATTATGGACAATCATTGGATTAGCCGGGGGTGCTCGAAAGGTTGCGTCGCAGCAAGACGCTGAGCGCAGGGCGCCACTCGCGTGAACGCCTGATGGACGGCGTAATTGCTATTGTCCGCGTTCCTCGGCGTCAGTCTGCCGGTGAAAATGACTACAGGCGTTCATTAAGACCGATAATTACTTCGCTGGAGCGGAATACGGAGTTCGCGCTTTATGCATTTCCAAGTGTCTGGTCCGGAGAACCTTGCGCACTTCAGCTTCGCTTCTGACAGTGAGCGTCTGTTAAAAATGGAGCCCGATTTGGCCGGCCCGGACACCGGCACGCATTTCAACGAGCCATTCAAGTGCACGAGAAAGGAAATGCGAGCTGTCCGTTTCAAGGCACGTTAGAGGCATCCCCACACGGACTGCGCACACAAGCGGGTGTGCCATTAGAAACCTAGCGGTGTTTCGAGCGCACTCTCTAAGAAGCCTCTTCGAAGAAGTCACTTGTTCAACAACTTAAACCATGCGACGGCGTTGTAAAAAAAGGCTATTTTTTCACGAGGCTGCCTAAAGTATATGGATTAGACCAAGCAACTTGACTTTCGGAGTTCGTCAGTATAATTAGAAAAAAAAAAGACACATGATTGTTCTAGTCAACCTACAGAAATGGTTGAATGGTGACGCTAGCAGAATAATTTTGTCTTCGCAAATGACACTCAATATTTAGGGTTAAAGGGCAAATAGCTATAGGCAGAGAAGAACTTAAAGAGGCAAGAACCTATTCCCGCCGCATGATGTCTATCTGCCACAAGGCTGGAGGTTTGGACAAGTCGGCACATCTTGATCAGCGCTACATGTGTCCCTGTCTTTCTCATTTTTGTCCTTGTTTGTCATACGCTACGTATATGTAGTTTTTTTCTTGTCCTACTTTTGTCCAGGCGTTATCTCCATGGGCGGTAGCCGAGTCGCGAACGTAATCCGTGTAGCCATTCGATGCACTCCACGTATCGAATAGCAAAGCTTGTGGAATGCTAGCAAACAAGTGTGTTCCGAAAAGTGATAATTTAAGCGAATCAATTATGGCGATGACACAGGCTTTGCAGCGCATGCGCACTTCCAGAAAACTCAGCTGATCAAGTATCCAATATGATGTGTATGATTCACGCTGGCGATGTCTCCAAAAATGAAGCTTAGGCTTCCAGCGAAGTTGTCATAGCGATATGACCATAACTCACCTTCACGCAATGGGCTGGCGAGGCAGCGAGCCAAACAAGCAATTAAGCAGGGCCAAACGAAGACACGTCATCTGTAGCGCTCGTCCTGTCTGCTTCTAGTCTGTGTTCGTGTCCCTTCGCGCTACAATCCAAGATCATGTTACCGTACCAACTCGCCCAACTTTCCACCCTTTTGCAAGACACGTCAATAACGGGCAGCGCTTGGAGTGACACGATCATATCAGTGCACGCTTGTATTATGTAATGACGCAACTGCAGTCACGCCCTTGTGCCGCATAACAAGTGCACTTGTTTTACATCGTCACATAAGTGCTCAGAACTTTAACGACTCGCCTAGTTAGAAGCGCTCGTTCATTATGACGTCCCCGAGTGAGTGCAACATTCTGCCAGCGGCTTAGCTTCGCGAGCAGCTGCCAGCCCAAAGATTATGAGTTTTGCCTGTTCTTCACAGAAAATGTCCGCATTCACAAAAAGGCTGTTACGCTACATTTATTCGTGCAAGAGAAAATTCCAAACCAACCTGATGTTCGAAATATCATTAGTCAAGGCAGTCGACGGTTGGCAAAGAGCACTTACGAAAAAAGAAATATTTGTGAATACGGGTGCTAGATGACGCGGAAGGGCAATGAACTCAACAAACTAGCTTGTTCAATTCGCAAGGTGGCATTTAATAGCATAACAAAGGCGTATAATGTGTATGCGATCTATAAGTTTGAACATACATGGAGACTGAGCTTAGAGCTGAAAGAAATTGGCCTCTTATTTTTTTTTTTCCTGAAATGGTCGCCGAGCGATTGTGCAGCGATAAGGCAGCAGCATACATAATATGTAAAGCACACATCGGCCCCTGAGTTAAGAAAAGGAAAACCAGATAGCAAATGCAGATTCTTTTATATGCGAGGTGGTTAACTGCCGAAGCAGGCTGGACCTCCTTCGCGTAGGTCTGCGCTGACGGAAACTCATTTCTCGCTATTTTTTTTCCGTCCGTCAGCAAGGATGTAGCGTCGGACGCTTTCTCGTGGCGTGAATGATGGTGTAACGCTTAGTTTGAAGTACTGTGAGAATTCTGGCACGTGACGCTGCTCTCTTCTTTTCTCTAGCACTCTGTCTCTTTCACACAAAAAAAGAAAGAAAGAAAATATGGCTGAAAGAGCGGGTTGCTTGTTCCCTTGCGATGGGACCGGCGCGGAGCGCGTTTTTCTTTTTTTCCCCCCCTTTTTTTAAATGTGTTGATAGGAGGTGTTAGCATCTAGGCTGTGGTCGGCTGCTATCTTTCGCTTAGCCATAACAACCGCAAATACGCTAAAAAATAATAACAATACGCGAATAAAAGTCGGAGCCCACTTAGCATACTTCACACAAAGGTCAAGCGAACTCATTACTAATCACAATACATACAATTTACACAGAAAGTCCTGACATTTTGTTATAAAGAAAGTGCACACGTACACAATATACATTGGAACGTCATCACCTAGCCGTACGATATAAGTGAGCCTTTCGTTGTAGTCTGACCTCATAGGTCTGGTGGCACAGCGCGTCTAACGGAGAGCAGTTCAATTACCTCGTCTTCTGCGGGCCGTTTTACGATGCAAGGTGGCAACATGTACATCTCTCGGTTTCTTTAATAACAAGGCGCGAGCATCGACCACACGACGCGTCAGCGCTTTATGAAAGCGAGAAGAGGTGAGGTTGGTGATGGTACGCTGAAGCGGTGGCCCAGTGGTTCAGCATCCGCCTTGTACGCGAGAACTCCTCCTGCATACGAGGCGGATCACGGAGTCACTGGCAAAACACGCCGGTTTTTCCCATGGTTAGAGATGCCCCCCGGCTTGGTGCACAGATGCTTGTGGGGGTTCATACCTCGAAAGGTGGGGTATATCTCGGCGTAGTTTCTGGGCGCCCCTTGTCCAACCACAGACGGCCCTGGTGGTGGAGCAGGAGTGGCCAAACTGCGGCTCTGGTTCCTTGCGGGTCCAAGTGTGACTCTCAACTCTGGCATCTGTATCCCCGCCACCTTCCCCTCCCCCCGTTCTCCATATTTGTGCTTCTAAAGACCAGCCTGCATTATGCCCTAGAAGAGACACGCAGGCAGGCTGTGTAACTTCAAGGTGTTCGCTTCACGAATAAGGAAGCACAACGCAGGGGCACAATGAGCAATCGCTGCATGAGTGACAGTCACTGTGACCACCAGTTTTGTTGGACGAAATAAAAAAATATTTGCAACGCCCCCTTGTTATTGTGGCTCCTGAGTAAAAGAGATTATTGTTTAATGGCGCTCTGCATATGTCTATCTGGCCACCGCTGGTGTCGAGCATCCGCCGCGGCTGTGCGAGGCCGACTTGAGCTGCCGCCGGGTACCTACCGGTAAAATAGGTACAAGCACACTCCCGTCATGGTGCCCGGCCACTAGGGCATCTCGACGCTTAGAAAACGGGTGTTAGTCTCCAACTCGAGGGCGTTCCCCCTTAATATGTGCTCTGGGTTGCCACATGGCAAACTGCAGCCATCAGAGCGCCCCAAACCTCCTTCTAACAAAGTTTTGTCGTTCCTACAGGTTTCGAGGGGATTTGCCTTGCGCGGTCCCTTTCCCCAGGACAGTTCACCCCAAAAGAGAGCCGAGTGGCGGTCCGCGGGAGGCCTGTGCCCATTTGGATAACCGAGCGCGCAACCGACAGCAGCGTAGTTTGGAACCCACGTCGTCCCTCAGCTGAGGCGGACACTCAACCCCGAGGCTACGGCTGCCATGCGCGCAAAGCGCACTCTATTGAAAGTGTCGTCTGTTGTGGTGGACACAGGAGGACACACGCCCTTCAGGAGGACACACGCCCTGCCAGCGGTGTTATCTTTATTTTGTTTTACTGGATCCGCGCATGCGGCAGAGGATTAAGATGAAGAGAAAAAAAAAGGTAATTCATAAGTGAGCGCAGGGTATCGTATCAGTCTAGTAGTCTTTGTGAAGCGCTGGCCTTGTTCCACGACGGCACAATCAGAAATGGTACAGTTCCGGTATGCTGGTATGATATTAGGCGTGGGGTGATGCCGACGACATTTTGGGACCGAAAAAAAAAGTGAATTCCTATGTAGGAAATTCGCGTTTTGCTTTGTCGGGAATGAATTGCACCATCATTCTCGCGCTAGAGCGAGGAAGCAACTCGGACAAGGAAGAACACAAACTAAGCTTTGCTGAAATAAATGGCTTCTTTGCGTTTCATTACACTGCCAGCTCCTCCTGACCACGGTACTATACCGACCCATTGAAACTCGAACAGCAGAGCGCGTTGTTATTGCACAACCTAGTGAAAAGCAAAGGGCGCGAAGACGTACGACCAACGCTGATGTGTCACAAGCACCACTCCTAACACATCAGAGTTGGTCGTACGTCTTCGAGGCCCTTAGCTTTTTGCTCAGCGGTGCCATAACCGCGCCCTCTGTTGTTCGAGTTTCAATGGGTTGGTAGCGTGCGTTGCGCCTCCGCACTGTTTAAAAAAGCGCATGTCCATTTCTTCCATGCCTTTAGACAAGGAAGGTGTTGTTAGTCCTGCCTTGTCTGTAGGGAGGGTCCTTGCGTAGAAAGTTTGCATTGAGTGTCTGAGCAGCAACAGACGAACTGTATTACATGCAATGTGTAGACTATGACACTCCTATGGGTCACTTTAAACGCTTTCGAAACAAACATAAATAAATTGATACAGGAAGAAAAACTGGCCGCACACTTTGCCGAGGAGGCAAATTTACGGCTTCGTGTTGTGCATCGCAGGAAAAAAGGAGCCATTGCCACATGCAGTTGTTGCTGCATCTTCGAAGCACTGAGTGAAGGGATTGGCAGCTCTTTATACGGGAAAGAACAGCACTTACTAATAAAACAAAAAACCATAGTGCTCGAAACAAGCAGCTGATTCTTTATGACTTCGAGCAAGATTGCGCGAAACAATGATCGCTTTCCCCATCCACCTCTCAAACGCCTTTAAAAAATGAAAGAATAAAAAAAACATAAATAAATAATAATGAGGATCTGCGTACGGTACCTGCTTCACAAGGACGGTACGTTGGGCACGTTGGTATTCCATACTGAAACTACTGACAGCGCGCGCAACTTCCACCGAAAGTGAAAAGAGTGGCACTGCATTTTTTCTTTTTTTTCTCTCACGTGATATGCGAGATCAAGCACGGCCAGTTCCTCCCCGCTTCGCACTGTCTCAAAGTGGTAAATGTATACCGCTTGCATAGACCTTCAAAGGCGCAAACACTACTTTATCTGTAGTCACTTGTGTGCATGGATGAAAAATTGCAACAGAAAGAGAATGGCATCAATACTAAACAGAACCGTGGCTTAAGGACTGCTGTTTGTCTCGTAGTTAACATGGAAGTAACATAAATAACCACAATAGACAAAAAATGTTAGGCGGTGAACTTATGAGACTTCATATTATATACACCAACAGCGTGACGAACGCTTAAAGCAGCACTTGTCCTATCCATACCTGATCTTATGGCGGGCTCTTTTCGCGCTGTTAAGGTTATTGGTAAGGAAAGTCCATAAGCAGAATACCCTCGTACTGTCATCTTTCTATGGATGTTTATATTGCGCTTAGGTAAGAACATGCCATAAGCAGAATACCCTCGAACTGTCTTTCTATGGTTGTTTATATTGAGTATTAAATGCAGGTGAAAAAAACCCAATACTATTATCGTTATGGCACTTTCGCTCAACTAAAGTCGCCCGGGAAGAGAGCTATTGGCGCAAACACAAGTGTATAGGAGCACTAATACAGACTGTCCGCTCTGCACAGGATTTATTTGCCATTCACTTTTGTTGGCCACATAGCAAACGAATAACAAGCAACCTTTTGGCAAGTCAAGCTGTGATTCATGCACCACTTTCGTAATGCTTAGGGGCTGCTATATTGCGAGAAAATGTTGTAGAAGACCTTCAGAAGAAAGCTTTAATGTTTCTCTCCGCCGTATCCCATATCGACTGCGGTGAAGAAGCTTGTGCGGGGAAGTGACAACAGGGGGAAAAAAAAAGAACATGTGTTCAAGCACATGTTTCTTGTTGTGCCCATTAAAAAGGGTTGAAAAATGGACAAAACAAGAAAACACAAACAAGGGGCAGAAGCCTATAATCGTTGAGACGGAAAGCCATTGGTAAGTTCTGCGCAGTCATCGTTCAGACGAGCAAGCCCGGCATCCATTATGTGCTCCTTGGCGACTGTCCTTCGCACTCGTAGACAATGCAGTGAGTCTGAGGAACAGGATGACATATCGCTAGTCTAGGGCCAGGAGTTGTGACGCCTCTAGCATTTCCTGCTCAGAGGGTCATGCTGAAGCACAACCATGCATGATAACGCAGCCAAATGCAAGGTATCTCGGGAAGTACTTCATAATTCAGTGGTCGAACACCAAGTTGCCCATGTACGGCCGAAATAGATTCTCTTTGTACTTGTTCGGAAAGGCGACTGTGGCGATTGCAAGAAGGCTACGTCCGTCAGTGATGGGCGCCTATGATAGGTGTAGTCGGATTGGTAGCTGCGATGCGGTCCGGTCGCTTGTGTCATATGTAGCCTGGGTGCACACGCCACTGAGCCGTGGCGAAGTGATAGCATCACTAGGAGTTGGGTTCAGCTGTGGCGAGATCGCACGCTGCATCAGCGCGAAATGCGTCTTGGCACATATCGCTAGTCTAGGGCCAGGAGTTGTGACGCCTCTAGCATTTCCTGCTCAGAGGGTCATGCTGAAGCACAACCATGCATGATAACGCAGCCAAATGCAAGGTATCTCGGGAAGTACTTCATAATTCAGTGGTCGAACACCAAGTTGCCCATGTACGGCCGAAATAGATTCTCTTTGTACTTGTTCGGAAAGGCGACTGTGGCGATTGCAAGAAGGCTACGTCCGTCAGTGATGGGCGCCTATGATAGGTGTAGTCGGATTGGTAGCTGCGATGCGGTCCGGTCGCTTGTGTCATATGTAGCCTGGGTGCACACGCCACTGAGCCGTGGCGAAGTGATAGCATCACTAGGAGTTGGGTTCAGCTGTGGCGAGATCGCACGCTGCATCAGCGCGAAATGCGTCTTGGCACCGGTAACGCTCACGAGGCAGGGCTGTTTCGTTGCGGCGCAATTGAGCAAGTTCAACGGAGAGATCGGATAAGCGCTTCTCGGGGACAATCCTCCGGGTGAGACGAATAAAACTTCGTCGTCATTTTGAGGAGGCTCGTAGTCGAAACCCATTGTTTCAGATTATGGCTGTCTCCTGCGCGTGAATTTTAACATGGCAAAATCGAATGTGGATTACGTGGAGCGGAGTGGCATGGGCAGGAAAGCGTCCTCGGTCAAGGCAAGTGGCAGCGAGACTATGCTGCCGGGGCTCTGCCTTTCGCACGTACTCCCCTCTGTCGTGTTTTATGCCGTCATCTCCGTTGTCGTCACTTCGCTTTGTTCGCTTGGCTAAATTCCTTGTTTCTGTGCTTCTGTTGACACTTCTCACTTCTCCTTCCGCAGCCGACTTTCAAAAGGTGCATTTGCCGTCTTCCCATAGCACGATGAACACGACCACTACAGGCGGCAAAGAAGCTAGGGCAACGTCGCGGGCACTGGCGCAGCGCGCCAGGACACCGGGCGTCCCGGCGCCGCCTTGTGTGGGCCCTACCTTAGTGCCTTGTGGGTGACGACTTGAGAAAAATGCCATCGCCGGGGTCGCTGTGTAGGCCAGACGCACAAGGTGGCCGCCGGGCTGTTCAGCTGTGGAGGTCGCCCGCTGGAGACTGCGAAGTTCCGCTTCGGTGAGCGGCAGCCGAGCCGGGGCCCTCGGGAGCTCGCGACGACAGCCGACGTGGCACGTCCAGGGACGCCTATCACGAGCCGTTCCAAAGCGACGCGCGCGCCCGAGGTCGCGTGGCTAACGCGACCCAAAAGACGACGACGATGATAGCAGCTCCCGAGATGCGGCAAATGGGTAAGACATTAAATGGTCGGCATTGTTAAAACTGACGTTTGTTGTCTCGCGGGCCGTTGACGTGGGTAAGTAAATACATTTCTTATAATTCTTCACTGCCGTGCGTTTTGGTATGTTCCTCGCTCGACATCAGTGATGCATGATTTTGCTTTTACACCAAACGAATAAAAACTTTGTTTACAGAAACATAGTGTATTAACTTATAATAAATCGCATGCGTAACTATTTTTGTCCCTCTTCGTTGTTAATATTTGCAGGTCGATCGGTATTTTGGTTGCTACGTACGGCCTCTAGTTATTGACAGGTTAATTACTTGGCGAATTTCACGTTACATTTCCAATTTCGCTTGCATTTGTAGTGCTGTGCATATCAGCTTGCATTATTTTATTGCTCATTACGCGTATACGCTCATGCTTCAGAGTCTGCACCTAAATTCACTAAGGGTTATAATAGTATGCACAGTTCTTAAGATCGGCCGCTGGCCAATAGCAGAGGCGCATGCGCTTGCTAGCAGAGAGCTTCGTTAATGCAGAAAAACCTCTCAGTATTAATAAGGGACCTGAAAGCACACATCCACCCAAAAAGAAAAAGGTGCTAGTAGGACGAGGCGAATGTTGCTTCCTGCAGAAAGACCTTGCATGTATATTTTTAGGTTCTAGCCGGTTTACAACAACAACAACAACAACAACAACAACAACAGCAACAACAACAACAACAACAACAACAACAACAACAACAACAACAACAACTCTTTGTTCTGCTTCCGGCTGCTTCGCCGAGCCCCCGTTGTGGGCACGAGCAAATGCTTGTTATCATCATCATCGCCATCAGTTTTGCGAGACTTGCCGGCATTGCAGGGTTTAAGCGAGCTCTGCTTAAAGGAGGCGCTTTTCCTAATTTTTCTTCATTCTTTTTTTCATTTTTTTGAACGTGAAAATGAAAATATCTTTTTTTTCCTGATTTCGTCTTCACATAATGTACATGAATTTTCAGGTTTAATATTTATTTCAGAAGATTGCATGAAATATTACGCCGTTTACATATACAGTAGGAGGTCTCATGGTTCAAGAACCGTAGGCGGGACCTACGGTACTTGCTTGTGATCACGACATACATCAGCTCAACTCAACTCAAATTACAATATAAAGGTGCGTCCTTCAGTGCGCGTCGTCATTTAGAAGCTCAGCGCCAGGCAAGAGAACAATATAAGGCGTACAGCGAAGCAAAACAGCAAGCAAACGGGCAAATAAGGACTCTGCCGAGCGCATAATGCCGGGCCAGTGCGCCCGCCTTCTTTAGACAACACATCGAAACAAAGCTGCTGGGCGTTACCATTTAGAAGCGAAGCCTATAACAATCAATCAATCAATCAATCAATCAATCAATCAATCAATCAATCAATCAATCAATCAATCAATCAATCAATCAATCAATCAATCAATTTTTATTTAACGTGCTCAGGAACACTACTGAGGTCTGAGTGCTGGTGCACAAATAAACAAAAACAGAACAGGTAGAATTGTAAAACTACAACCAAAAGTTATGATATAAAAAAATTTAATAGAAACAAAGAACAGTTTCAACAGCTACGTTATAAGCAAAAATGGAGCAATAACACACAATTACGGGACGGAGTACACCAACGGAAGGAGAGAGAAACTATGAGGCGACAGGAGAGGAATGAAGCTAGAAAAAAGGCTCAAGAGAAAGTTCAAAGCTTCAAACAGGAAGGAGATAACACATTTTGAAAGATATCAAGATGGAGAAAATGACAGTTATGCAGACTTTGCATTGTGTGGAGAGGCATCCTGTCGAAAGGTAGGAACGTGGAAGCGTCTATGTTCTCTCGTACTCTTTTGCGGAACCCGCAGTGAAGAAGCTAGTAGATACGAACATGCAATAATTCCGTGAATGATTTCGTATGACAACGGACGTCGGTACGACTAAGTCTGCAGCTAAGTGTCGGAAGAGTAGGATAATTATCCAGACTTGAAAAGTTGTTGGTGCATGAGGTCAGAAAATGATGTTTACACATACTCATGAACTTTTTTCTGCACAGGCCTAATTAATATGTCATTTTGATTGTTTGTGCCATTTCACACTACTGAGGCGTATCCTAGTAATGGGAGGCATATAGGTGCGAACAATTTTAGAAAGGGAAGTGAGCTACAGAATTATCTTGTAAGTCTGCAGACGGAACCGAGCGCGCGCAGACCTCGTGATGATGAGCTCTTGGAGTGGGCGGAGAAGCTTAAAGGGACACTAAAGTGAAATATGGTTTCTTCTGCATCAGTAAATTACCGTTCTACAACACCAAAAACACCACTCTGACAACGATAAGACGTTGGTTGCGTAAGCCAGAAAAAGCGCAAGAACGAAATACGGGTGGCGACGCCTACTTAAGTTCCCGCACCTGGGGGCTGTGACGTCTTGGATTTTGATGGCATCTTCTAGGGCCTACTAAATATATATAGTGGTACAGATTGACTACATTGTGTTCTAAAGGAACCAAATATTAAACATGGCAAGTTTCGGGAACCTTTACTCAGCCAACGCGGCCAAAATGCGAAAACATACTTTGGAATCCCTGACGTCACGCTGACGTACAGGCGCTGGGTTTTTGGCGCGAAATTCAAATACTGATACTTGGACCTTCATTTTCTCATCTAATAATCAAACTATTTTTTGGACATGACAGTCTGCAGGGTTCTCAAACAATGCTTCATTAGTCTAAACTGATTTATTGTTTCGCTTTAGTGTCCCTTTAACGTACTAGGCGGGCAAATGCGACGGGAAGGGGCACAACGCGTGCCTAAATTTTAGGAAGGAGGCGAAAGTAACATAAAAATGGAAGATAAAAAGTATGAATGGAAAGAGAAACAGATCTTAACAATGACAATGCAACAAATAAGAATAGAGTGTGGCTGTAGCAAGAGGAAAAGTAAGTGCAGGTCGTGCACTTTAGTTAAACTAATGTCCTAAAATACGGAAGAAAGAATCTCCGACGTCTCCTTCGTCATTAGCAAACAAAGAAAAAGAAAACGGAAAACCAAGTCAGTATTGTTTAGAAAAGTAAGGAGGGTGCGATGAACCTGGTCGCGTTGAGACGCAGAGCTACTTGGGTACAGTCATTCATACAGGGTTGTACACCGCAAGCCAAGAAGGTGACCGTAATTTTATAGCAACCTGCGCTGCGCAAGGAGGGCAGGACACTCCAATATCAGGCGGTCAAGTGTTTCACACCAAACACGAGACACGCTCGCCGGGCTGTCCGCATATCCTCGTCGGTGTAAATTTTCGCACACCAGGCCACAGCCAAACCTTATAGCTCGCGAGTTTTTAATGCTCTAGCGCAAGAAGGCATGCCTCGACCACGAACACGGCGCGGATATGTTCTATTTGCGACACGCCGGTCTGGATGCTGCTTATGGATGTAGCGACGAATCAGTAAACGAACGTCATCAAGCCTATACATAAAATTTGGGAGTAAGCATAGCCGTTATGAGCACAAGTAGAAGCCAGCGGATCAACCTCTTCATCAAACGCATATCAAACGTGATCAGCAAACGCTTCTCTTGTGGTGCGGTTGCCGTACCATATCTTGACACTTATTCGACAGGACCCGTGCAGAGGCTCAACTGTAGCTGAGCTTGTGGCTTTTGTAACCACACTAAAGCGAACTTCGCAGTCTGCGCCAAAGCCAATCGCAGTATTCCGCGGACTTCTCTTAAGCTACAAGTGTGTTTCTTGGCCAAGGCTCTACCTTCAAAATTCAGTATCATGTTTCAGCGGATTCTAGTGCGTGTCACAGTCGTTGTCAGTACTGGAGTTGATGAATCAGTAGAGGCCTTGCCTTGTCGAAGGACCTTAACTCTTATGAAAGACAGGACCTACGACAGTTACTCAGCCCACACAGTTGTTTCCGAGGGGATTTAGGAGTGGATGACTGCAATGTTGTTGCTTGTTAAGTGAGAAAAGGCCAGTCAACAACGCTTGACATTGAATAAAGACAATGTCTTCGTGGGCGCGTTAGTGCACAATGGGTGGAGGAGGGGGGAGGGTGGTCTTGTTGTGTCATGTTTTGCCATCTTAGTTATTCGGGATGGAAGAGTGGCTCCTGCAGAAGACACTGTCTTTCTCTCTTGGATTTCAACCGCTGTTGAGTCGCCTTAACTTCACCCTTCTCCACCATGCCCGGCTTTAGTGCCATCTTACTTTACGTAACCTTCACATTATTTTCTTTTTTTTTTCCAACCGCACTACCTTCGCGATCAGTCCATATTTTAGACTGCTCTCTCTCTCTCTGCGGAATTGGTTCACATATTTTGTTGAGTTAAGCTAGATTTCAGGTTCCGGTTTTAGGCACGCGCAGTTTGAACAAGCGCATCCAGGTTTAATTCCGGCCTTCTTTTGCTAATTCTGCATTATTAAGGCTCCGTACATAGCTCTACGATAATTTGGTGCTTTCTTTTTCCCATTCCAAGCTTCATTTTGACGCTTGTTTAGTGATCCTACGTGCACTGGGAGGCCAGAAATGTTGTAATTTACAATACGAAAGTGATCAGATACCAAGATCCCACAAATAACAAAATCGATCTGAACTTCTCAATGTAGAAGGCATGATTTAAACAGAAACAAAAAAGGAAGGTAAATTAGAAAAGTTATAAGGATCTCATCGCTAATAAAGTACGGTATGCGTTAGGAAAGAAAATGAAATACAACAGAAAAACAAGCAGAAAAACTCCGCCTTTAAAAGTGGGACACCCCGATAGCATTCAAACATCCCTGACTGCTTCTCACGCTTCCTGGCAACTGCAGTTTATGTAACCGCAATGTTTACCACGAAAAGCTGGCGAAGAACGCTATGCACGAAGGCGAGCTTTTTGGCAGAAACGTGGCTTCTTGCGTGGGCCGCGATGAGGCGGAGGCGAGCGCCATCTGGAGATGTTGCAATAAACCAGGCGTGCACGTGCCGCTTGGTAGCTTCGGAGATTCCCGCGCGCCGGCGCGTGTATATCTCCAATGCCGTAGCAGGTGTATGAATGGTAGAAACGCTGCAAAAGGGGTTTGTGTTTGAGTTTCCGCGTAAAAGAATTCTATTTTCTCGTATATTCAAATTAAAAATACGATGCTATTATGTCTGTAGGTTGTGTTTAAGTCGTACATTACAATTTTGCTGACTTACTTTACTTTGAAAAATACAATTCGTTCAGTAACTTCATTGCGCTACGTGGAGGGGCTGCGTGATTGGGTATGCATCGTTCGGAATGTATTTTGCCGAAATGGCGCTCTACGCTAGACGCCGATGTACTGACCTTGTTCGGCTTTTCGTCAAATTTTGTTGAACTTATTAGGACTGCCTATTCAAATATACGAAGTACAGCGTTCCTTGATGGTCGTGAAATTGCACCATTTCCTGTTACTCATGGCGTTCGTCAAGGGTGCCCTCTATCCCCAGTACCCTTTAGAAGAGAAATAGCTGGAACCGTGCAAGCAGTCAAGGGCGTCGTCTATACGGGGGAGCGTGTCGACGTCGATCAATTTCTGCGCTCAGTACCAAGAGACCCTTACGTGTGCAGTCTCCCACTGCCTGGTAGCGGTGTTGTGAAGGTGACAGCCCTCGCCGATGACACCCCATTGTATCTCAGGAATGAAGATAGCTTATCCTGCAGCCTTCGAATTTTCACTGAGTACGGAAGTATTTCAGGTGCTGCGCAAAATTTTTCAAAATGTCGCTATTGTTAATTGGTTCACCACAGAGACACATCCGCATCCTTTTTCGTCTTCAAAAGAGCGATTCTCTTCGTATTTTAGGCCTTGGATTACACCTATGATGGCATATCAGACTGTGTGTGGCTCTCAATTCTTGAATATGTAAGGGGAAATATTCAGGATGTTCAAAGGCACCATTTGCCCCTATTAGAAAGAAGGTACTTAACACAGACTATTTTGCGGCCGAGTGTGGCACGTTTGTCACGTTGTGCAGCCCCGCTTACGGGTTACTAGCTCCTGGCAGTCCCTTCTTGTTTTCTTCTTCTGGTCGAGCAGTACAGAACCGGTCTGTCGTGCGGCGCTTGCGCTACCGCTCTCTCGCGGAGGGTTCGCGTTCCCATCCGTGTCTGTACGCTGCCGGCTGCTTGCTCTGCAATTTCTGCTCCGCCTGTGACAGCGTGATCAGTGTCCTGCGCGTGAGCTCGACTGCTATTTCCTTGGCACAAAAATGTGTTACATGTTACCGGACGTGCGCTTAAATCGCGGACCACAAGTGTTAAACGCACCTGCATTCTACTCTGCGGCCGTGGCATTTTATCGCCACATACAACAGGTATGTCCTGATGTACACGTTCGCGAAAACCGTGTTGTAGATACTATGTCACCCTTACTGCTTCCTCTAGTTCCCCCACCGCGCTGCGCACGACCCAGAAATGTATCGTGGGATGCGATAACGGCGTCACTTCTGCCTGGCCACCTACGCGACTTCATGTGGCGTCTAGGGTGGCAAGTGCTTCCAACACGTGACAGGCTAGAGCTGTGTAGTGTAGTCCCATCTTCGCAGTGTCCCAATTGCCCCCTTCAAGAATCCAATAAACATGTGCTTCTACATTGCGTCGTTGCCAGGGTATTTTGGAGGACCGTGCATAGTGGTTTCCGTGGCCATGGAGTCAACCGCTTTATTACATCTGGTTGCTGCTCACGTGGCCGCTTCGACGACGATTGCTGCGGGGGCCTTTTGTTTATGGCGTAACCGGTGCGAGGCAGTTGCCACGGGACATCGTCGCCGCGCTCTGTCTCCTCTTATGGGGAGGCTCTACTCTGAGCTGCTGTCGTTTCTGTCAGAGGAGTCGCTCTTCCTTAAGGAAGAAGAGTTCCTTCGACATTGGTCATGCCGTTTCTTGTCGCTGGCTGATGGACGCGCATGGTTTAATTTTCGACCAGCCTGGTTCTTGCAGCCAGGCCATCAAAAGTATTCATTGAATATGTGTAGAACGTAGGTGCCCGTGATTTCTGTGCGTGCGTGCTCTTGTATACACATGATCGTTTTTGTGTATACACATTCTCATAACATTATTACACACTTACGTAAAGTCTGTCTGTCACATCATCATTGTACATATACATTGTGTACACTGTATATATGGAACATTATTCTATACAGGTGACAATTTATGTGTAACTGTGCCATTCCGTTGGTCCATGTGGTCATATTTTAGTGAGTGAGTACTCGGACACTACCTTGAAAACGTGCCCTGTGTACAATGCTTCGTTTTTTGTATATGTCATAGTTCTGGTGAATTGTGCCGTGATTGTGACTCAGCGTTCGTATCGTCTCTCGTTGAAGTAAACTTTTACTAAACACATGCCGCATCTTCCGCGACACGATGCCCTTAACGCTGTCGCATTAAGAAATAACGTTTAAAAGCCTGAACACACTAACATACGTATTACACGCATGTTTGCAATACGAAACTCAGAGTGTCGAAGCGAAAATTTTTTTTCGTTCAGGCTTTCTTTCCAGTTCCGCGAAAACGGTTCAGTTCTGGCTCAACTACGGAAGCGAAAATTAACGGTTCAACTAGCTCTAATTCGTTCAAGTTAATTTTGTATAACTTCAGCATAAATTCAATTTGTTAAAAAGTTCGACGCAGATGCTAAGCTGCACGGAAAGATGGCGCATATTGTTCCTCACACCGGACGTAGTTACTAGTTAAAAACTAATTAAGCAGGTCCAACACACTAATGCTGGAATCTACGTGAAGCGAAGATTTAGTGAGAGAGAGAGAGAGAGAGAGAGAGAGAGAGAGAGGAGAATTTATTGAGGATATACAGAGAGTCCTCTAGCTTGCTACTATTCTCTGCAGAAGGAAGAGAAAGAAGAAAAAAAGATCTAGGGCTGTGATGAGTGATGATGAGAATAGGCAGTAGGACGTGACTATATACGCGTTCTTGTCGGAAGGTCCATTCACAGCCTTGAATTTAAGCCGGCGTTAACTAAAAATTCTGAGAGAGCCCGGATGGCTCGCTGCGTTGATATGATATCCTGCCAAGGGTCCAGCAACATTATTTGCTTTCCTGCCTGTTGTTAACTGGCGCTACGAAGAGGCTTTATGGATACGGGACCTGGGCCGGTATTCACAAGAAGCTACTACACTACAATTGTTCGTAAAAGAAAATTTCAGTCCCTTTTTATGATTGACGTATTATTAGCGTAGGCGGTCAAAGAATGGCAAGGAGCACTTACGAACGAAACGCTTTGTGAATTTGGCCCCCGGATCCTATTCTGCAGGAACAAGGACGAGCAGCCAAAGTTTGATTAAGGAGAGCAAGGACGGGCACGGCTCTGACAGCTGCGATGCTGGCACACTTTTCCAAAGGGAAGAGTTCTTGTCATGGCGAAGCAGACACATGTCCATATCGCTTCTTCAGGTGCAACATTATAAGCATTCTACCCGCAGCCCTCCGTCCTGCAAGTTTTCAGCAACGGAGGAGGTCAACAGGGGAGCCACAGCACAGAAAGGGGATCTTGGACTGTAGTGCAGGATCGTTCTGCGAGGCGTCTGTGTCCGAAATTTTAACTTGCCCTGTGCTATTTCCCTTCTGTCTCCCATTTCTCCCCAGAATATCTCCACCAAGAGGGCAGGTCACACCGTTTAACTAAACATAAAACATTTGCATCCATTTAAAAATACCGTATACGAAGCCCACGTCAGAAGTAATATGTCATTGCTATTGCACGAACTTCAACCTGTGGGATTAAAAGCCTCCACCAAGCTAGGAAGTGCTTCTTAGTTTAAAGGGCCATATATAGGTCTCCGACTTAGGAAAGCTATTTGACGGTCACCAATTTGAAACCCTTAAGAGTGTATTACTAACACATCTGCCGCACGACGCGATACGTTGAAAACCGTACAAATGGTGATTCTACTTCTAAAATCAAAATAAGATGACGTGTATTTATAGATGAGGTGGCATAGTTCAAACAGAAGTGCTGGCAATGCACGGATAAACAGTTCTAGAAAAAGTGACCAGCCAGAACCGAAAACTTATTTCTTTTTCGGTTTCACTGCGGAGTTAACAAGTTGTAACATTCTAGTTAAGTTCCGTTTCGAGCAAAAAATAATGTATTTCTTTAATTTTAGGTTTTCGGTCCAGTTACGGTTGGATACCCTGTCGCACCTAACTACAATGGACACTGTAACCGCAGAAGCACAATCTTGTACTTGCAGAACAGCTACCATGGACGCAGCGGGAAAACTCCGAACAATCAATTCTACTTAAATGCATAAAAAGCACAAAAAAGCAGCACTTAATAGAGCGACACAATATTTGTTGTTTATATTTATTTATTTCAACATACCTTACAGACCCCTAGAGGCATTGTGTAAGGGGGAAAGTACAATCAAGCATTATAACATATACAATAGGTATAATACCCCCCCCCCATATGTGAATACTTATACAAAAAATACAGGGTAAGAAATACGCTAATGCGCTAATATCCAGTAACATAGTGTTACAATATGTACAAGGAAGAAAACATGATTTTGAACGCGACAGCTAATTCAAAAATAAGATTTCACACAGTAAAATGTAATCAATAGAATTGCTGGGCTGCTGAGCACCAGGTCGCGGGATCGAATTCCGGCCACGGCGGTTGCATATCGATGGGGGGGAAATGCGAAAACACCTGTGTACTTAGATTTAGGTTCATGTTAAAGAACCCCAGGTGGTCGAAATTTCCGGAGTCCTCCTCTACGGCGTGTCTTGTAATCAGAAAGTGGTTTTGGCACGTAAAACACCATAATTTAATTTTTTAACAATCAATAAAATTACAGAGCGAGCGGTACATTATTTGACTATATAACGACAGAAAGCATTCAGGCGGGAGAGGAGAGCGAAGGGCAATACGAAGCGTAACTTGCCCGTGGATACGTTCCGAGACATTCAACCTTCACGACAGTTTTAGCGGTGCTAAGCTGCGTTATTTTAGTTTGGCGCCAACGGGGGAGACAAAGCTATAGACAAAGCTTTCGGGAAAACGCGGTAACACAAAAACGGGTAGGCTGCCGCCTAAATCGTGACGTCTGGTCATTTCATTCATTTTTCCGCCCGAAGCAGACATTTAGCGTCTGCACACGAGAAAGTGAACCATCCAGGATCTTGCTACGCACCAGCGAAATGCGCCAGCAAAAAGCGTATTCAGTGAATTCAGTGCTGGGAGCTCACGTCACATATTCCGAGGTGGGTAAAATTGTAGTCGATTACCTCCTGCAATCCAGAAATGTCTACCGCGCGGTATTTCTTTTTGTCACTGTTCCGCATTTGCTAGTGGCACAGAACTCACTGGGACCTTATACGAACCCCCTTAACAAACCTCGCGCTTTTGAAATGAGCTGCCGCGTGGAAGATTCCCAGTCCAACTCAACTGCGACTTCCGGGGCGGCTCGCGTGCACGACAGCAGGGAGACTTCCCTCGCGCTACGCGCGCCCCGGCGCCACCTTTGCGGTGGATTAGTTAACGCGTGGCCGACAAGCGGTGCGCAGCTCTGACGGCCGGCGACTGCGGGACGAAGCCCCGGCTGTCTGGTTACCGCCGCCCGTCGTGAAAGGGGGCACGAGAGGAGAGCGAAGGGCCATCTTTCTCGGGCCTCTCGCCGACCGTTCACCATTAACGGCCGTTCGTCGACAAGCGGCGTCCTCTTCCTTTGATGGTTACGACGCGTGCTCCACAGAGCAGTTTAGAATAAATGGAGGCTCTCGCAACCGCCTGCGCTTTTCTCTCGACATCAGTTGCCAAGAAAAAGGGCCGTGCGGGAAGCCGCGCCGAGATAGCACTTGGGTGTGGAGGCAGACGCATGGACACGATTCCTTTCGTCACTCGGGTTAACGGAACGCCTGCGTATAGCCGCGCGTCCGACCCTCCATGACCGAGCATGGTTTGGGGTGCCGAGCCGGGAATCGCTCGGAAAGGCAACGGAATCTCTCGACTCGGGACGCCATCCTTCTTTGTTTTTTTGTTTTTTTTCGGTTGCCACTCGCAGTGTTTTCTTCTGCCGCCTCGCCTTACGCTATACTTACTTTCGTTACCGCCTCTTCGTATTTTATTTTTTTGCAATCTACTATTCTCTCCGGAGAACAGTTTTCAATGTCTTGACAGCTTGAGGAGGAGAGAAACGAAAATGCAAATGCATTTCCGCGTCCAAAACCAATCATTGCGCCGTATCACCGAGAGCGCCTTCTTCCTGAATTACATATTCCTTCTTTTTTTTCCTGCCTTCTCTCCCTTTGGTTGGCGCTGCGCTTCCGTTCCGTCAGCCTTCTGTGGGCCCTCGTTTCCGAAGATACGAGAAAGCGAAACCACAAACCACAGGGTATTGTATAGTTTTGAGCAAGAGAAAAGCGAAAAGATAGGCGGGCAAATAAAGCGCGCTGAATGCGAAACTGAATCGACTGCATCTTATTGGCGCGCCAGATGCCAGAAAAAGAAATGGACATAAAGAACAACAACAGCCATGACTGTTTTCTTCCGGAAACACACAAAGATACAATGACGCTCGATCATGTGTCTCTCAATCGCTCTTTGTTTTTTAACTTCGAAACCAAACAGAATCATTCCGGCGTTGTTCCATCGAAATGAGCCATGCGGATAGATGTTGTTACAGGTTTAGTTTGAGTTGATTGAACTGGGAATATGCACGGATGCCTCTATTCTAATAAGCGGCTTGTCGTAGACAAACGTCGAAACTTAACTTGGTGATGCGCAGATATAAAGATAGAAAGGCTCAAGGAGAAATCGATGATTTTGGACAAGGAGCCGCTTTGCTTTCCAAATGATCCATGCTGCTATCTTGAGTCATGCTGACTTGAGGGTCCGTTAGATCCACTAGGGCAGCTTGCATTTTGAAAGTGTGGAGAAATGTTTCAGATCCCTGGTTGTGATATTGGAGTGTTCTTACTTTTTTCCTTCTTTTTAAGCGAACCTTCCTTTGCCTCTTCCTTCAACTTTGCCACTGCTGCTGATGCTGCTGGCTGCAGTCTCGCTAAATAGCTCTGGCCGAATGCGTGGATCCTACTGAACGTATACGTCGTCAGGCCGTCATAGTCGTATAATTATCATCACCACTGGCCACTCGCCGTTGTCTCAGACGATTGGCCGGTAGCCGATGTAGGGCAAACAGAAACTGGATCGTGCCGACTGAGGTGGCCCAAGGCGGCAGGTAGCGCACGGAAGCGCGGACGTGAGCTTCAACACCAACACGCCGTGAATGTCATACCATCGTCCTCATTTTATCACCTTCACGCCATCTTCATCATTCCTTTGTTGTCATTGAGTTGTCATATCATCGTTACTACGCCCTCATCTTCGAGCCATCGTGGTCATACCATCATCGTCGTTCTACCTTCATCTATCCATTGTCATCATTCCATAGTCATCATGCTACAGTCGTCATTGCGTCGTCGTCAAAGATAAACAAAGTAAAGGGGTAAAGGTATTTCTGAAGCTATATAAATAGCAATTTCTGGCAGTGACTGCAGTGATGTAATGTGATATGGGTCGCTTTGTTTTGCTCTTTTATTACGCACTATGTTAGAAAATTTTTAACGAAGGTGCGTCAGTCAGGAAACGTTAACGTATATCTGGTTACCGAGACCTTTCGATAAAACTTTGTGCGGACATTTCGCGAATAAACAGAGTCCTCACGAAGCGATATGGCCTGCTAATTTTATAACAATGCTGTTTTCCTTTTCTTTTATCGTGCTGTACTCGGCGGAGGGGGTTAGTCTGGCTTCTGTCAGTTTAGCATCAACTATATACATTAGAAAAAAAAGAAACGAAAAAAAAGCGTTGTTCTTGACACTTGACCATCTTTATAATCATGAAAATTTGGGACGAAGCTAGAGGATTTTTCCTTTTCCCAAATGTTCGTTGCCTAGGTGCGCCTTGACGTTAACTTAAACGCAAACTGCAAGGGATTGCTATGTATACACATCTACTTGACTGCAAAAATTTTTCACTCTGCTGAAAAATATGTTTGGTTTTTGCATGACTGTACAGTTTTCAATAGGATTTGTGTTTTATCGCTTTCGTCGTCTGGTTAATTACAGATTCTGGTGGTGAACTTCGCCCCCCCCCCCCCCCCATCCTAAGAGCATACAAAAATTCTGAAGCTCCGGAGTCCTGGCGTAGAGCGCGGACACCGCAGTGAATGTACAAAGAAGAAAACGATAAAGACGCTTCCACAAGTGATCACCCCGGAATCCGAGCAGTTTGTTGCTCTTCTGGGACGGCACTTCTTTTTTTTTTCTTTTTATTGCGTCGCTCTGCTCTCCAGAAGAAAAAAATGACGTTGGAGGAAAGTGTGAGATTCAAGAAAGCGGGCCTATTTTTTTCTTTTCTTTTTCTTTTTGTTGAAACCTTCGTTTCCTTCTTCTTTCGCAACGGGCAACTGGTGCCGCTTCGAGCGCTCCTGGGCTCGGAGCTGCATGGAAAGGCGCTTCGCTGAACCTTCGAGTAGATATACTGCGTGTTCAAATGTCTCAGACAGCTAGTATTACGCCGGCCGGAGCCACAGCGAAAGGCGCAGCATTAATTTAGGCTACACGGCCTGCAGTATGGCCAAAAAGCCCCCTCACGAGGCCCATTCCTTTTTTTGTTTCTCTTTTGCCATGGCATGGCGCAGCGGACCAGTCGTTGCTACGACTGAAAGCTAAACAGACTGGCTTTTCTAGGGGCTGGCTTAGAATAAATACAACCTAACGCGAGTAAAAAAGAAAGAACGAAAGAAAGCAATGGTAGGCAGCCGGCCAGCGTTTCGCCACCAGTTGAAATCGAACCAGCCTCAGTGAGATACGCGACCCAGTTCCCGGCTGCGATGGTTCGTGAGAATTTAGCTTTTCGCTATCTGTGGTGCTATAATAAACGGGGCTAACTGGCTTGCTTGAAATCAGAACCGCAGCGTCCTGAGCCTTCTTACTGCGGATAACGAAGCGACCTTCGAATCGGCATTGCTGCTGTTGATAGGTGCATTAACGAGAAGAAAACCCTTGGCAACCCGAAACCAGTATGATTACACCAGCTTCGGCTTCACTTCTGCTGTATCAGCTGAGTTACGTAATTGTGCAACGTCGTAAAAAAAATTGGATAGCTGTGGATGGGAAACCTCAGAGGAAGTCGGCAAACATGAGACTGCGCGAAAGAGACACTCTGCCGTACTTACATTCGCTTGTGTGCGGTCGCCACTTTTCTATTAAATTCTCACGCGCCGCAGCGCGGGATGCGCACGGTGATTAAAGTGTAATCGTAACTCCTCGTTGCGAGTTCGCGAAAGCCTTGGCAGTACTTCAAGATATGAGGAAGCTGGCTTCCTTATAGTTATAAGAGCCATCTTAAGATAGAATTCGCGGGACTGTCACAACTGATCAACAAGCAGAAAATAAGGGATATTCGAAATTATAACGTGAGAAAGACTAAGGAAATCGTAAAAGATGAACGCAGAATGAAATCAGTGAGAAGGAAACTTATCATAGGAAAAACCAAGATGCATGCACTGAAAGATAAGCAGGGTAATATCATCAGCAATCTCGAAGGCATAGTAAACGCAGTGGAAGAATTCTATGCTGACCTGTACCGTACCCAGAGGAGCCACAAGACCTCCATTCGAAGCAGTAATGAACAGCTTGCAGAGACTCCTTCTATAACTAGCGATGAGGTTAGAAGGGCCTTGCAAGACATGAAACGGGGAAAAGCGGCGGGAGACGATGGAATAACTGTCGATTTAATCAAAGATGGAGGAGACATAGTGTTTGACAAACTGGCGACTCTCTATACAAAGTGTCTATCGACTTAAAGGGTCCCAGAAAACTGGAAGAATGCAAACATTACACTAATCCACAAAAAGGGAGACGCTAAAGAATTGAAAGATTATAGGCCCATTAGCTTACTCCCAGTATTATATAAAATATTCACGAAGATAATTTGCAATAGAATAAGGGCAACACTGGAATTCAGTCAACCAAGGGTAAAGGCTCCCTTCAGGAAGGGATACTCTACAATGAATCACGTCCATTTCATTAATCAGGTAATCGAGAAATCCGCAGAGTACAATCAGCCTCTCTATATGGCTTTCATAGATTACGAAAAGCCCTTCGATCAATAAAGATACCAGTAGTCATAAAGGCATTACGTAATCAAGGAGTGCAGACCGCTTACTTAAATATCTTGGAAAATATCTACAGAGATTGTACAGCTACCTTAATTCTGCATAAGTAAAGTAGGAAGATACCTATAAAAAAAGGGGTCAGACAAGGAGACACAATCTCTCCAATGCTATTCACTGCGTGCTTGGAAGAAGTATTCACGCTATTAAATTGGAAAGGCTTAGGAGTAAGGATCGTAGCTTACTCCCAGTATTATATAAAATATTCACGAAGATAATTTGCAATAGAATAAGGGCAACACTGGAATTCAGTCAACCAAGGGTAAAGGCTCCCTTCAGGAAGGGATACTCTACAATGAATCACGTCCATTTCATTAATCAGGTAATCGAGAAATCCGCAGAGTACAATCAGCCTCTCTATATGACTTTCATAGATTACGAAAAGCCCTTCGATCAATAAAGATACCAGTAGTCATAAAGGCATTACGTAATCAAGGAGTGCAGACCGCTTACTTAAATATCTTGGAAAATATCTACAGAGATTGTACAGCTACCTTAATTCTGCATAAGTAAAGTAGGAAGATACCTATAAAAAAAGGGGTCAGACAAGGAGACACAATCTCTCCAATGCTATTCACTGCGTGCTTGGAAGAAGTATTCACGCTATTAAATTGGAAAGGCTTAGGAGTAAGGATCGACGGCGAATATCTCAGCAACCTTCGGTTTGCAGAAGACATTGTCCTGTTCAGCAACACTGGAGACGAGTTACAACAAGTGATTGAGGACCTTAACAGAGTGAGTGTAAGAGTGGAGATGAAGATTAATATCAAAAAGGCAAAGATAATGATGAATAGCCGGGCAAGAAAGCAAGAGTTGAGGATCGCCAGTCAGCCTCTAGAGTCTGTGAAGGAGTATGTTTACCTAGGTCAATTACTCCCAGGGGGCCCAGATCATGAGATGGAAATTCATAGAAGAATAAAAATGGGTTGGATCGTATACAGCAGACATTATCAGTTCTTGACTGGAAGCTTACCATTATCATCGAAAAGGAAGGTGTACAATCAGTGCATTTTACCAGTGCGGACATGTGGGGCAGGAACTTGCAGGCTGACAAATAAGCTTGAGAACAAGTTAAGGACCGTGTGATGGAACGAAGATTTCTAGGCTTAACATTAAGAGACAGAAAGAGAGCGGTTTGGATCGCAGAGCAAACGGGTATAGCCGATATTCTAATTGACATTATGAGAAAGAAATGGAGTTGGGCAGGTCATGTAATGCGCAGGTTAGATAACCGGTGGACCATTAGGTTTACAGAATGGGTGCCAAGAGAACGGAAGAGCCGTCAAGGACGGCAAAAGAATAGATGGGGCTATGAAATTAGGAAATTCGCGGGCGCTATAGTTGGAATCGGTTGATGCAGGACGGGGGCAATTGGAGATCGCAGGAAGAGGCCTTCGCCCAGCAGTGGACATAAAATAGATTTATTATTATTATTATTATTATTATTATTATTAACAACAAAAACGAAAATTGCAGCAAACAACATCATAAGTTCGATATGAAGAGCAATAATACAATATAGAGAATATGTTCTAGGATGCTGCAATAAACGCAATGGTGGCGAAACCTTAATTCTTGCTTCTACTTTACTTGGCTTAGCTGAAGACATGCACTTTGTGCAAGTGTCAACTAATCTGAGTGTACTATTTTGGCGCGAGTTGGACATGGGGTCGTGTAGAAGACAGAACAGCACGGTCATTTATCATGCATACTTGATAGTACTTGAATTAACACGTCATCTAAATATTCGTGTAACGATATGATTATGTGCCAATATGCATAATGCGTCATTTTGCGTGTATGTGTCCTAATGAACTATGTTCATTTATTTCAACACTATGCTATTTAACGAACACGCTTCTTTGTGTGCATTTTATTATCCAGTGTTCCACGTTCTTCATATAAGATGGAAGGTTAATTACTGTGTGGGTGTTAATATCGTGAAAAGTTAGCATAATACCCGCCGCGCTGAGGACCGGGTTGCGGGTTTGAGTCCAAATCAAATTCTGAAAAAAGAAAGAAGAGGCGGGGGGTGTTAAACGCAGCAATGCTATTCTCGTGTCCTTTGGGCACACGTTGAAGTAATTGTTCCCAAATATGATTACTAACAGCTTTACACAATCACCATAGCGTACAGTTCTGATTCGCAGTATTTCTCTTTACGCGAATAAATATCTCTTAAACTTAACCAACGGTTAACATGAAAGGCTACACAGACTTTGATAATATTCAGACATTATTAAAGAACCACTTTAAAGACCCATGCGTAATGAATTCGTTGGCTAAAATATCCAGAAGTTTTCATACATGCCTATACATGAGCTCGACTTTCATCATAACCGTCAATACTATGCAATGAGGGGTGTGCATACGTGAAGTGTAAATTTACGTTGCCTATTCTCCTGTCTTCCAGCCAATTGTGCCGATTTTCTAGTTCAAAGTATCAAACCAGACGTGAGTCTCTGCCTGTGGTTCATAACAAAACTAATTTCTCTGCCATAACATCAGCTGCCACTTGAAGTCATCTTATTCTGCTTCTCTGCCAACTGCTAGATCCATAGATAGACTTGCCCACAATATAATGTGGTGAAGATGAAATTTGCAAATATGTATAGACTGTTCTGAGAAAAGCACACACACATATACACACACGCGCGCGCCCCTAGCTTATAGCCGTAAAATAAAGATGTCAAAACTGGAACGTTCTTTGTTGACATTTTTCGTAAGTTGCTCTAGTGCTTTCAAAACGAACAGAATCTACCTTCTGCCATAGACAAATCAGGTTCCTTTCACAACCAGTACACGTGGGGACAAACCGAATCATCGCTAAGGCGCAATCTAAAATTACGGTTTGCGGTCTCTTGTTGCATTCTGACTGCCCTGTTGGACGACTTGTCTGTGACACCGTGACCTAAAAAATTTCAGGGCTCGACCGCTAGAAAATGCTGGGCTGATGTTACTGTAGTGTACATTAGCTGTTACTCATCAGATGTTACTGTAGTGTAGCGTACAATATAGTGTACGAACTTTAGACCTTGCTTTAGACTCCCCGATGAATTTGTTACATTGGTCGAATACTATCCTGGAATGGGCCTGCGAAGAGCCTACGAATACAAGCAAACCCCAACTGTTTCGACGAGCACTAAGAATTCCGTCTCTAAAAGAGTGAACGTCTCCTGGTTAAATAGTACAAAAAGAGCTTCATAAAAAATGAGAAAGTTACTTATGAGCGAAAAGCAGACTGAAAGTTTTGCATACGCAGACTTGAGCACCAGCTTGTGTGGGCACGTATACAGTCGACCGACTCTTTAAACGGTACCGCGCGAGCCTCGACTGACCGGCAGGCCAGCACCTTCTAACCGCGCGAAGCGACGAGATCAGCAAGAGTAGCGTATGCGCACCAAGTTTACTGTTTCGTCTGCTAGACTCTTTCCATAAAAGCACTACACAGCCCCTGTCACCATTAACTCGGTGCAAGCTGCCCGGCTTGTCGCAGAGAATGGCTTCCAGTGAACTTGGCGGGCATGCGCTACTCTTGCTGATCTCGCCGCTTCGCTGTGGTGTTAGAAGGCGCTGACCGGTTGGCCAGTCAACGCTCGCGCGGTACCGTTTAAAGAGTCGGTCAACTGTACGGCGTTTGCAAGCACACTTAACGAATCCTCGGCAACCTATGGGTAAGGTTTGGCGTTTCCGCTTTTTATTTTGCAGAAATTTGGCATACATTCTTAGGTTTTTATTTCAAAAATACTTTTTTTTATTTTTCAGTGGATGTAATTACTTTAACTTTCACCGGCTTGTTTTTCGGCGCAGAACTTTTGCGTCCTGTTTACCGATTGTATCCCTCTTTTTTCTTCTTTTTTTTGTTGTAGATGTCGACACCTGATTCAATGATTTTGCTGACAATGAAGCGTGCTGTACGACAGCAGGTCCTGCTCTTGAAAACTGCAGTTGCATTCAATACACAGGATAACAAAGTTTTCGTCAAGCAATGCATAGCAAACGCGCAGCTCCATACGGCAATGTGACTACGCACGAATTGAGAGAGGGCCTTTGGTATTCGAGCTCATCGAGAGAAACTTTATTTGTAATTTTAGGCGGGTACAGTGCTTTAACGAATAATATCATAATGTAGATACGACCCAACGTTACCGTCAGTGAAGTTTTCCGATTAACCCACCGCAGTATCAGTATACGTAGCGCGAGCACTGCTGGGGCCCGGGCCAAGGCACCTCTGACACCCCCCCCCCCTCCCCCGCTTCTCGTCTCCCTCGCACCAGCAGTCAAAATGGGCGAGAATAAGACAACTGTCAAGATTGCTCGGCGGCAACAAATAAATAAGTAAATAAATAAATAAATCAAAAGGAAGGGAAGGCAATTACTGCTAACTGCACCGTAGCTGCCAAGCTTTGCCTCACCTGAACGGAATGTAGGCTGGCCGTGGCACGCCCTGATCGTCCGTCTTAGCTCTCTGATAAATTTGCTTACTGACCCTTTTCGGTTAAAACCAAATTGGCGAAAAAGAAAACATTGGGCGCACTTGGCTCGTTCTATTTTTTTTTTTTTGTCTTCAAGATTCATAAGCCTTACTTACAGGCACGAAAAATGTATATTACGGTTTCGATGCCCTCTAGCATCTATCTCAACGTCGTAACGAAATGTTTGGCAGCGCTTGCACATCAGGGTATACCGACCTCTCGACGTTCTGGCAACCATTTTCACGGTTCTTTGTTCCGTTCTTCAGAGGTAGTCATCGGGGCAATACGTCGGGATGGCTTGGCGGTTATGGCATCCAACTGCATGGTACGATAGTGTAGATTCAAATCCCAGTCACTGCGCCCGCATTTCGTAGGGCCAGGAAGAGAAACCCTACGCGTGCTGGGCAAAAAATCCAAGCTGCTCAATGGAGTACTTCATTATGGTGTGTTGCATAGCCCATTGGCAGTTGAGACGTCAGAACCCATTAGTTAAGCAACCAACGAGTCTTCGGCGCCTACAGTGTCGCCGAAACTGATGTCCACCTTCACTGGTGACGGATAAACAGCGCACGAAAGAAACATAGATTAAGAAAAGACGCGACGGGCGCTGTTAAGTTTTCTTAGCCTGCGTTTTATCTGTGCGCTGTTTATCTGCCACCACACACTATTACCAACCCGCCCAACTTGTCGCACTTGTCTGCCTACACTGCCTCTATCCAATGGAGATCCTCTGAGCCCACCCCGTCCCCTCACTTTCCTGTGGTCTAAGGTCTTTTGGTTCAATCTCCACAGTGGAACAACATGCACTGAACCTTGTTCTTTTTGCTGCAAATGTCATAGGGCGACGATCAAGATGGGTGGCGTGCTATCGCCTTGACATTGATGTCAGATTAAAGCTTATTTCGCCGTAATCTCTCTGACTGGAGATGTATTCATGCGGCCACGTCCGCGGGACCGAAAAATGCAAATCTACAAACATGCGTCAAAACGCTCCGCATCTAACGCACTTAACGGTATGAACTCAATGCAAGAAATATTATTTATTTATTTGTAATATTGCCGTGCTCAGTTGAGTGCATAGCAGGTGGGCAATGCAAAAGTGTTGCAACATGTTAGAAAGTTACAAACGTACTTCTAAGCAGTGCTCCTAAACAGAGTATCTAAACAGATAAAGGGTTCCTGAACCACCCCTCTGGCTTGCCGAAAAAAAACACAGTCCGCGAATAGCATACGCTGCTGTAAACATCTCAGTCAAACTTTCCAGTCGCGCACGGCGTGTGGTGCTCGCAAGCGCAGTGCGACGTCACCTTTTTTCTCAGACGCTCTCTTTTCAACAGAATCCTGCTACTCACTCTTTTCTGGACGCCTTATTTCGTAATATAGCAGATTCCCACACGCCGCTGCTATTGGCGAATAGCATGACTTCAGTTAAGAAGGATGTTTTGGTCAGTGCGCTTCTTCCTACTGTTACCGTGTATATTTATTGGCGCAGTTTAATAAACATGCTGAAGTAAGCGAACATCTCCTTTCGAATTTCGATAGTAATTACGTACTTCCGGAAAAAGTCGACCAGTGGCTGCTCGCGCTCGGCCCCGGTCACCCGCGTAGGAATTAAACTTTGCCCACCCTGCTTATCGCCGTCGTATACCCGTCGGGTCTCGTTAATTCCGTCTAGTCTTGAACGCTTAACTAGCACCCGCCGTGGTTGCTCAGTGGCTATGGTGTTGGGCTGCTGAGCACGAGGTCGCGGGATCGAATCCCGGCCACGGCGGCCGCATTTCGATGGGGGCGAAATGCGAAAACACCCGTGTGCTTAGATTTAGGTGCACGTTAAAGAACCCCAGGTGGTCAAAATTTCCGGAGTCCTCCACTACGGCGTGCCTCATAATCAGAAAGTGGTTTTGGCACGTAAAACCCCAAATATTATTATTATTATTACTTAACTAGCCTCGAACCACACGAAACTTCAGCTCAGACCGTACGCACGTTTGCCAGCGCCTGCTCACTCCTTGCCGCTCCTGGTTAGACGTCATGGCAGTCTTCGCTTCGTATTGAGCTATCGATAGCGCTTCAGTTGGATATGGCTACTATCCGTCGTAATGGGAACAGCGCGAACAAGACGACGACGGAGTGAAAGGAAACAGGACGAGCGCTGACTCACAACTACGTTTACTGAGACACACATCAGGTATATAAGCGACACAGGTGATCACATGGTCAATCGAGGAACGCACAACCGGGCCACGTGTATACAGGGAATTTGTTACCGTATCGAGCTATCTAGGTACGTTAATTCCTGCTGAGAAAGCGCGATCGAAGGCTGGCTAATGCACCACGTGCCCTTTCGTTCAATGTGGGCTGCTTCCACGACTAATCTGGTGGATGTTTAAACACACGGATGCATCGCCGCGTAGATACCGCGGCCGCCGCGGGGTGTCGCGACAAGTCCTCTGACTGAGCGATCAGCGGCTCGCTGAGGACAACCGCGTTTGGCGCGTCGTAGGCGCGCATATCTGTTGCAGCGTCTACGTGAACATCCAAAATCAAATTTGAACTGCGCGCCGCGGTGACTTTCAGTACGCGGAGTGCTTTGGGCACGCCCCGCTGCGCTACATGTAGCCTTCGCAGTGCAAGTTATTGAAATAGGAGCGGAAGCACCACGTAGCCAACGTTTCATTAGAGAGTTTTAGAATAGGGGCCCCCAAACGTTTTGGGAACACAAAGAAATAGCGTCGAAGCCAATGCGCATGCGCGAGACGCAAACTGCGTTTGAGTTTTGCGTTTGGAACGCTATTTCACCGATTTAGCGGGAGCCCAGACAGCGTCCCCAAAAGCTTTGCGTCAACAAACATGGCGGCACCCATCGAAGCGACCCTAGCACCAAACTGGGTTCGATTCGCGGTAACACGTGAAGTTCGCAAGCTAGGAGAAGTGACTGCGGTTATCGCTTTCTCTCAACTAGCGTGTGTTATGAAGACTGATCCATTAGACGCCGCTGATTCCGAATTCGATTGTGGATTTTATAGCTCATAGGCTTAACGCGGTTAAGCTTGGCTGGTGAAGGCACGTAAAGTTGGTTTTGTTGCTCAAAACTAAGCGCAACTAATTGTTTGCTACTTACAGAATAACCTCTAAATTGTAATTAAACGCGAATACACGCAAGTCAAAATTACTATTCCTATCATAAAATGGTATATCTTATTTAAAAATTTCTAATAGCTTTTCTTTGACGCCGTAGTGGCGCTGTCCACGCAAGATGCTATCCGCAAACCCAAAGCCCTATTTTAAAACCCACCCGCCGTGGTTGCTCAGTGGCTATGGTGTTAGGCTGCTGAGCACGAGGGCTCGGGATCGAATCCCGGCCACGGCAGCCGCATTTCGATGGGGGCGAAAACACCCTTGTACTTAGATTTAGGCGCACGTTAAAGAACCCCAGGTGGTCTAAATTTCCGGAGTCCTCCACTACGGCGTCCCTCATAATCAGAAAGTGGTTTTGGCACGTAAAACCCCATCATTTTTTTAAATTCTAAAACTCTTCCCTCCTGCGTGTCCCAACGCTATAGCACCCGCAAAGCTCTTTGGGGCCCCTATTCTAAAACTGTCTATTGCCAATGACTCCGCTTCTACTGAACGTATTGAAGTACTTTTTGCGGCAAAGTATTTCTAAAATAGTCTAACCTCAAATGCATCTATCGACTTCGATAAAGAGTGGTCCATGGCCCCTTTAAGTAGTGTTCCAACGAGCGAGCATGCGCGGCAAAGGCTATGCTGTTAAGGGTTAGGTGCAGTCTCCGACTTTGCCCGCCATGGTAGCTTAGTGGCTGTGGCGTTGCACTGCTAAGCTGGATGTCACGGGTTCGATCCCGCCCGCGGCGAGATCATTGTTTTGGCGCGTAAAACTCCAGAAGTTAACTTTGTAAGTCTACAACTTTGCTTTGAAAACGGTCATTGTTTCGGAGCTCGTGAAACTACGCGTATTCGCGAAGTTTCGCTTATTGTACATGAAAAACAAAAAAAGATTGCTTTAATGCGCCGTTGTTGAAAGAGTAGTTTGTTAGGGTGTTTTAGAGCGCAGCTCTTAGGCGCCCGTTCCTGCGGCAAGCGTCGGCGTCCTACCTCGTGCCCGAACGAACGAGCACAGCGAAAGATGAGAGCGAACGCGGAGCGCAGCCGGGGATGAAAAAAAGTGGGGAGAGTGAAAAGAGCGCGACGAGAAAAGCGGAGGAGGAGGGTATGGCAAAAGCGTGAGAAGAAAACCGTATTACCGCGCACGAGGGGCTTTGTGGCGACGATGGCTCCGAGATGGCGCCAGGGTAGCGCGCATCGTCTGTATGGAAACAAAGCGTTGCATGATGGGACGTCGCCTATGGAGTCTGCTGTTAGTCGCGCCCACGCATTACCCACGCGCTTCGTCTCGCGATCTTAGCGAGGCCGTCGTGCCACAACTAGCTCCATTTGGAACGTGCCGCACGAGGCAAATTATCCGCGCCAGCCAATACATCGCGAAATGAAAATACGTACACATATGCGCTTAAATTTCGCATTAGGGAGTATCGTAATCGCCGGTTAATCTTGTTATGCTTATGAGAAGTTGGGCGCGACTATGAAAATAATATGAAATAATAATATGAAATATGAAATAATAAATATGAAAACTTAAACATACTTAACAATCATGCAGCAAGTGGTACAAAAACTGAAGACGTAGATTCGTTGCTCTAGTGAACAGTGTCTCAATGCCAGAAGAAGCCAGAAGGTTAGTAGGATAGTCCGCGCGTTTATGCTTGGTATACCCAATCCTGATGGCTTTGCGCTGTACTGCCTCCAATTTTGTGATAATGGTTAGCGGTTATTATTGTTTGCTTTGGAAATATACATAGAAATAGTAAGAGAACAAAGCAAGGGAAGGAGCAGCCTGGCAAGTGCCACCGGAATGGCCACAATGCCTGCCTATTCTTTAGGAAGGAAGGTATAGAGATGAAAAATAGGAATAGAAGGAAAGAGAAAATAAACAACAAGAAGATAGACTACAAAGAGCATGGTAAAACCACGGCAAATAAAGAAAGATAATGTTACCTAATAACGGTAATGTTAATAACAATAATAATAATAATAATAATGAACAAAGCAAAATACACTGTAAACGGGAAGCGAAGACAGGTTCTTCTAGGAAAGAAAAGAGGACGAGATAAGCCTGGTCGCATCGAGACGCGCAACTACTGGGATAGACGAATTCATCGAGGGCCGTGCCCGGGATGCGCGCAAGGGACGAGCGGAAGGACGTGAGCGGTTTGCGACACTTTATTTTGAGGAGCTTCTGCGTGACCACGGCCTTGGAATCCACCACGTTCATTAATCGATTTTGTTTGTATCTAAACATTGCCCGTGATTTCCGGTTAACGGAATGAACCTGTAGATGAAAGAGGGGAAAATATGGACAATATTCGCAGGTGTTATACCGGGTGTTCAGAATTAAGCTTTATGGTTTACTTAAAGTTAGGCACTGAGTGGCACGCGAAGACCACCTGGGAAAAAAGGTATGTGGCCAGTGGGACACAAAGCTAGATGATAATTATCGCTGTCGGCAGTCCAGTTAACTAAAATTGAATAATGAACTTTTTCTTAATTTTTTTTTTTAATATTTGGGGTTTTACGTGCCAAAACCACTTTCTGATTATGAGGCACGCCGTAGTGGAGGACTCCGGAAATTTTGACCCCCTGGGGTTCTTTAACGTGCACCTAAATCTAAGCACACGGGTGTTTTCGCATTTCGCCCCCATCGAAATGCGGCCGCCGTGGCCGGGATTCGATCCCGC
The DNA here is from genome assembly GCF_050947875.1 of Dermacentor variabilis. Lineage (NCBI taxonomy): Eukaryota > Metazoa > Arthropoda > Arachnida > Ixodida > Ixodidae > Dermacentor > Dermacentor variabilis. The sequence continues at coordinate 60,154,339 of NW_027460280.1, read as the reverse complement.
GACCTCGTGCTCAGCAGCCCAACACCATAGCCACTGAGCAACCACGGCGGGTAGAACTTTTTCTTGACTGCAGTAAGTGGGTATGGTTGTATTGAAAAGTTAGAGGCAGTCGTGTTTCTACACATTATCAGTTGGAAAAATTCTTCTAGCGTGTCTGTGCTCCGAGATATCCAACTCCAATTTTTAATTTCGTTCGCATGATTACGCATGCAAGAGAGTGAGGATCGGAGCAAAGCTCCTCCCTGATGTGACGCGGCTGTTGCGTGAGGCGTTTAGTCTAACAGGGAGGAGGTAGAGGCAAAGATGATAACTATTCCCCCTTCCCCTCTCGGCTGGCAGAATCAAGATTTGACAGCGCGGTGAGCCGTACAGTTGTTGCTCTTGATTTCAATCAAACTTAGAATACTTGGAAATCAGCAGTCACTTTATTTGCGCAGACCAGGCAAGGACCATGCCCGCTTGTGTAGTCACCATTACGCACGCGCACTGCCCTCCGGCTTCTCCGCTCGCGCCATTATCGCGGCGTGGCAGCTGCCGCCATCGTTACAGGCTGCGCGGTCGCATGTTACGACAGCGGTTCCGGGTTCTTCGTTTTTTATTTCGCCAGCCGAGAGGGGAAGGGGCACAGTTATGCCAATGCCTCCACCCCGTTGTGTGAGACTAAAAACCGCACGCAACAGTCGCGTCACATCAGGGAGGAGCTTTGCGCCGATCCTCACTCTCTTGCATGCGTAATCTTCCGAACGACAACTAAAATTTTGAGTCGGATATCTCAGAGTACAGACACACTAGAAGAATTTTCCAACTGATACATTGTATAGACACACGACTGCATCTAACTGCTCAATACAAATATACTCACTTACTGCAGTCAACAAAAAGTAAATTACTAAATTTTAATTTGGCTGCTCACAGCGATAATTATCATCTAACTTTATGTCCCCCTGGACGCATAACCTATTTCCACCGCTGGTCATCGCGTGCCTCTCAGTGCCTAGCTTTAAGAAAACAACAAAGCTTAATTTTGAACACCCTGTATATACGTGAATACCTAGACCAAAAAGATATGGCAGGAAACAAAAAAGAAAACGAAAGAAAGAAAGAAAGAAAGAAAGAAAGAAAGAAAGAAAGAAAGAAAGAAAGGAAGGAAGAAAGGAAGAAAGGAAGAAAGGAAGAAAGAAAGTGAAGGCCGACTAAGCAAATTCACTTAGTTATTCCTCTTTAATGTTTCCTTGTCTGGAGGAATAAATTCGTCTGTGCCATAGCGACAACCACTGGCAAGACGCGCGAGGCTTGAAAACAAGAAAAAGAAAAGTGCCCCTTAAAGAACGTTTCCACATCTTCTCTGACGAGCACGGACCGTCTGACGGCGATGTCTACTCGTGCGCCGGCGCTCGCCGGTGCGATGATGTCTCTGTTGACAGCGCGCCTGCCATTCCTCCTGGGAGCGTCTCTGCCGCCGCCGGCACTACGACCTGCTTCCCTCTTCAGTTGTTGCTCCTTGGGGAAGGTCGCGGCCTTCTTTTTCCTTCTCCATACCGGGCTCAGAAAAGAAAAAAATGCGCGGCGACGCAGTTTACGTCAATGGGAGAGTACGGCGCTCGAGACGCCGTCGGAGCACAATCCGCGGCGATTACCCGACGGGAGGCACGAACTTTTTAACCCCAAGTTCTTTTCGCTCGAGCGAAAATAGTGAATAGCGCCATATAAGGCATCGCAAAGCAATGCGCACTTTACGAAAGTTGCAGCTATTGCAGCAGCAGCAGCAGCAGTCGGCGAGCTGTTCCGCAATATGATGGCTCGGCGGGTGCTGCGACAGGCGTCACTGCGCAGTCTGCGCTGGCTTGCGACAGAGCTTGCCGGGACGCCTCTTGTCCCGCTCACACCTTTCACCCCCATTTTCCTGCCCTCTGACGTTGACTTTCGATACGTGGCCGAGAAAACCATATGGGCGACAGCCGGACGCAGCTGGGACACAAGCAGCTACCGTGCGATGCGGCTCAAGCAAATAAACGCTACGCAGAAAGGGCCCACTTTGAGAGACTCAAATGTTTCGACAGTCCTTGCGCACCTCGAAGCTAATATGCAGCGTCCTCAAAACTGCTCTTTCGCAAGCGCCGGTCGCGATTGGCCATCGCCGCCGCGATTGACTCGTGATCGCAGTAGTCGTTATCATGAGTGTCGGGTGGCCTAGCGCCTGTCATGTAGGAAACATTACGTGAGACAAGTTTTGGAAATACGGGGCCTCAGCGTCGCAACAGTGAAAGCTTAGCCTGGGCTCATTGATGCTCTTTTTATCCATATTATTATTGTTGTTGTTATTGTTATTGTTATTGCTGTTGTTATTGTTGTTATTGTTGTTTGTTTGTTTGTTTTGAAAACATATATATACTAGCCAAGAAAGGGGGAGGCGAGAATCAGGCAGACAACTACTACGCGAAGTGGCACAACGCCTGCCCACTCTTCAGAAAGGAGGAGACAAACATAGCAATGGAATACAGGAACAAGGGAAGAGATGAGGAAAAAAAGAGCAAGATTGGGCAAACGTCAAAGAATTAAGCAGAACATACACAGCACAGGTCACACACAGTAAGGCCGTTCACTGCAGGTCACGCCACTTAAGAAAGTCGAAATAGAAAAAAAAAAATAGTGTCTGAGGTCGCGTCCCCCGAAAACAGTAATAGGCATAACACAGACATGTAGGCACAGGTTATTGTGCAATGAAACGCACTGTTCATGCGGATTTGATTTATGACGCCCGCTGACGCTTGAGACCTTGTATCCAGCTCTGCATTTGTAGGCCGCGCAAGGAGGTTGATATACATTGTTCCACGTATTCGAATTCGGGAAGTATAAAGTGACAGTCGTGATCGTGTTACTCGAGTTTGTCTGAACTCTGCAGCAATAGTTTGCTTCGTCCAGCCATAAAATCTGCGTTGTTCGACTCTACGTATTTTATCGTTTCATCGCTTGCCGAATGCATGATGCTCACAGAGGGAACATAATGGGTCACGGGATGCACACTGTGTACATGTGAAGTTGTGGCACAGGAGTACTTATGCACGCGTACTGCACGGCCACTTTAGTTCTACAAGTACGCGCGATAACTCATATTCATGCGTAAGCGTTCTTTGGCTAGTACCCCTGCAAAATCTATCCGTTCTGTGACGCCTTATATCTGCAAAATGAATGCATTATTGGTCAAGTTAACACGTGCAATTGTTATAGTGAAATAGTAAATGATTAGTAGCGACGTGAAAAAAAATCTGGTTACGTCGCCGTCGCCACGTCAAGGCCGTAACAAAAAAGGAACATAAAGAAGTTACTACATGTGATCGTTATAATAGTGTAACAGATTGGTAGCGTTATAAAATAAAACAAATAAGCAAAACTGGTGACGTCGCCGTACCCGCGTCGAGGTCGTAACAAAAAGGAAAAAAAAAACTATGCTGTGGCATAAAAAAGAAACTGGTTGTGAAGGCACTTCGGCTCAGTGGATATATCTGCAGATTACATGCATAATTTCTGAAGTTTAGACATGAAATCGTTATAACAGTGTAATAGTTGACGATTGGTAGCAATGGGTAGACATGCATAAGCTAGCCAAATAAGCAAGCAAATCCAAAGTGAGCCAAATCAGCAGCAGCTGAGCAGTGAGCAAAGCAGCAGCTGAGCCAAACAATGCTTACGCGTTAGTGGCAGTTTTAAGAATTTCTGTACTATTTTTCTTTTTGTCTCACAATCAAGCTTTTTTTTTCCCGTTTTCTTCGAGCACACAAGTCACATTTCTCATTCTACGTACTTCTTCTTTCGCATCTGCCAGGTGGCTTGCCGAAGGGTGTATATGACTGTCTTTCTTCCGTAATGAGTATTAGTTGGAAGTTACAACCTATCCCGTCGCCTTCTTCGTCTTTTGTGTTTGCCACTGGTTTATTTATTTATTTATTTATTTATTTATTTATCTTCAATTTGCTAACACGTACCAACTGGCCCTGCTCACCACATTGCTGCTTTGGCACCTCTTCTTGGTGGATATCTTTGATTAGCTTTATCCGCACATATTTGTTCTCTACTTAATTCTTCTGCTTAGTTTGATTTGGTTTAAGCGCAATAACTAAAATTTATAAATTTTTCATAGGTAGAACCGGCGCTGCTACCAATCATCATCATCATCATCATCATCATCATCATCATCATCATCCTGTTTTATGTCCACTGCAGGACGAAGGCCTCTCCCTGCGATTTCCAATTAGCCTTGTCCTGCGCCAACCGATTCCAACTAGCGCCCGCGAATTTCCTCATTTTATCGCTCCACCTAGTCTTCTGTCGTCCTTGATTGCGTTTCTCGTCTCTTGGTACCCATTCTGTAACCCTAATGGTCCAACGGTTATCTAACCGGCGCATTACATGACCTGCCCAGCTCCAATACGCACCTTTTAGGGATGTTTCACTGCAGAGCCGGTAGGAAAAAACAGCTACATTTAGAATATACACTGTGACATCAATGAGAATACGCGTGGAATGTTTTCAGAACAAAGGAGTGAAGAGGCGTCAACAGAAAGCCACTTGAAATTCTCCCAGGAATAACGCGAACGAAAGCAAACCTAGAAATCCCTTAATCGCAGATTTATGTAGTCGCGAACCCCTCGTGAAGTGATTATGTTTAAAAGCTAGTTCTACAAGCTCGCATAATTTATCCAAAATAGGGAGAAAAATCCATACTAAAATAGAAGGACGCGAATGAAATAAGAACAAGCATTGAAGGTTGGTTGCAGATGAAAGCATTTTAGTTTTGGGGCATTTCGCCTTGTTACTAACGAAACCAATGAAGAATATCCTAGCTTACCGCACAGGTTGGAAACATCGAGTGGAGCCGGAAATCAAACAGGCAAAATCCATTTAAAATACAGCATTACCACCTTTTGCTTGCTTTCTTAGCACTTTATGTTCCGTTATGCGAGCTTGCTGAGTCTTACTCATATAATACTCAAATGTGATGGCTCTTTAGATGAGGCAGTTTAGTGCCAATTACCTGGAAGGACTGGAGACTTCATAAGTAGTCTACATAACGTTAATACCGAACGCACAACAATTTCGGGGATGCAGAAGGGACGAGGCATCACCAGTGCACGTGGCATCCTGCGTATTCCGAGTCCCACGTTTGCTGCGCTGAGTTTATACTAGTTGGCGCCGTGCTGCAGCAGCTGACCCGCACTTACACCCTTCTCAATACTTATACATGTGTCCCTGATGTGTATTCTATAAAGAAAGCATGCAGTTATCTGAATAGATTGCGTTTAACTCCCACGAAGCGATATATCTGTGGTATTTGCGTTTTTTTAAAGAATAACATTTGAAGCGAATCGTAAAGCCCAAGTGTTCGTTCCCGCCAACGCGTCAAAGCGAGTAAAAACAACGTTTCTGTTTGTTTATTTATTTATTTATTTATTTATTTATTTATTTATTTATTTATTTATTTATTTGAGGTTCTCCATGCTTGCAACACGGTTTTTAGTAAAGGAATCCATGAAAATTGTACTGCTTGCAGCCTTTTAACGTTAATTATCGTCGTCGGTATTTCTTTATTTTGTTCCCCCTAATACTTTATAACTTGTCGCCAGCAGAGTGACGGATAAGAAGCTGTGACGTCATCCCCGCGCTATTTCCAGCGGCATGCTCGCTCGTTAACTGTGCCTAGGATGGTCTGCTCTCAGCCCACCACGGTCGCCGTGCGCGGGGCACGAACTTGCCGGCGCATATTTTCCTTTTCTTGTACTTTTTAGGTTGCGAAGCGGAAGTGAGAGTGGGAGGCGTGTATGCGTTACATAAGCGCGCCATTCCCCAGCGTTGGGGAAAGCCCGGCCTTAGCGCAGCACATTCCCGCCGCCGGGGAGCATTGAACGTGTGCCGGCCATGGCGACGCCAACACCGCGTCTTCCCTGCCCCGTGGCCAGAGAACCGTGTTCGCCGGCGTTCCCCAGATGGCGCTTGGCGTCGCGGGCGCTGCGCATGCTCGCGCTTGAAGGTGGGGGGGAGGGGGGGGGGCGGCGCGCGCAGCCGCGGTTCCAGCCGCGGGCCGCCGTTCTGTGCCGCCATGGGGACTCTTGGGCACGCTGAGCAGGGTGTCTCGCCAGGAGAGCCCCAGGCGAGCCGCCGCGGCTGAACAGCGAGGCCGGCCCCCCCGAGGGATGGTGCGCTCGGCGCGGCGCGCTCTGCTCTAGGCCGCCGCCGCGCTGCCATGTCCACGCGCAGCCAGGACCCCGCCGCCGTGCCGCTGGCCGGCTCGAGCGGACTCCAGCAGCGCCGCTTCGCCGGAAGATGTGCCGACCGTGCGGCTTCTCCCGAAGGTGAGTGACAGAACGAGAGCAGCAGCGAGGCGCGCACACCCGGCTCACCGCATTCTCGCGACTGCCGGCGCGCCGGTGCGAACGCGCGACCCCCGCGTGCTCGAGCGCGGCGCCGGAATCATGCGACGGTTTCGGTTTTGCTTCCGCTCCCCAACTTCTGACTCGCGACTCGATAGGGCCAGCGAAAACTTCGCGCCGGCTGAGAAGTAGCCTCTGACTCGACTTAACACGTGAGCGTACGAGACGGAAGCCGCAGAGAGGATTATTACAGGCGTGAAAATCGTCTTCGTACATTCGATGATTTGCTCGCGCGTGATTCGACTTGTCCCGCGTTTTCAAAGTTCGGCCCCCCTTCTCTCTCTCTCCCTCGCGTTAGAGGCGCGCGCTACGATTCACACACGGAGCCACCAGTTACAATGAAAGCACGAACTGAATCACCGTATCGGCGCAGTATCACGTTCGGACAGTTGCGTAAAAAAAATTTATCGTGTTTTCTCTTTATTGCCGTAATCGCTCTCGTCATCCTTCTTTAACTCATCTGTATGGGCAGCCGCAGCTCATTTGCAATGCCCCACACAACTAGATTTCAGATACGGCTTGAATGCAATTCTGATAATACCGGTATCATTAGCTGAAATTACGGGAACTCAAAGTCGTATATCAAGAAAAACGCCCATTCCAGTCGCAGAGTTTGCGTCGGCTACTTCCGGAAGTGTCCCATGACAGCCCTGTAGGCTGCTGGGAAAGGAAAGGGGGAGTTTGGTAGGTTACACAATTTCGCTCAGCGTAATTTACTGTGTCAGCTTCGTTTGTTGCGTGACCTTCATTGTTTCTGTCTATGTATGCGTTCTTTTATTTCCTTTTACCTCGCAAATGTGGCTGTTCCATGCGCATTCATTTTCACTCCACAGAAGTTAATCGCGGACACCTGAGAGCAGGAATTTGTATTATGTATTCCAAATTCCTGATCCAGATGTCTTCCTTTTCTAATGCAGGTGAGCTCGGGTCACTTTCGTCGTCAACTACTTGTTAGTTATATGGCGCGCCACTGTTTTGAGACGTTAAGCTGCATATGCTGTTGCGGCACCGGCTGAAAACGTTCCTCTATGTGAGAATTTATGAAGGTTACACTAAGAGCAACATTTCATGTGTTCGAGATCTATGAATGTCTTAAACGTAACTCATAACACTATGAATCGCTACCCTGCGACGGAGAGAAATCTGATGCACAAAACCTGCCCCTTGTATTCTCAGAGACACGCTTGCGGCAAATAAGGTTTAAATGGTAACCGCTCTCTATTCGCGCCCACCAGAAATGATTTCGGAAAGATGTCAGATGTTCGCTACTCACGAAAGATTATTGTCTATAATACATGGCAGGAAGCGCCAACATTTACGCAAGACGATGAATTGCAGTTATGTTAGGGATAATGTGCTGTTTAAATCTCACTCATAGGGCTCCAATCGCTAATTTCATCTATGTGATAGCGCTCGTGCAAGAAACATGCGTCTAGTATGCTAGAGCTGTCGCTATTTGTGCACGAGTATGCATTTTCCTGCCATGTTGATGAGTACCCCCGGGGTAAGTAAAATGTTAGTGTAATGTAAGTGTAACGTAAGTAAAGTAAGTAAACTCCAGTACGCCTTCTTGAGTCACCATGGTTTAAATATATACCTCATAGTAAGCGGAGCTCATGCGCCCACAGCAAGCTGCAGTACACAAATGAGACGTCCAGTTGACTTTAGTAAAAAAAAAAAAAGCAAATAGCAAGCCCCTCAACGACTTTGAACATCCCACGGATAAGCATTCTGAATGCCTAATCTTCTAGATTATACATTTTGATTTCGAAAGTGATTGCTATATTGTGAGAAGCCACATTAATTTTTGCGTGTAACCCTGCCGTTGTAAATTCGGTGATTTCGGTGTCCTTTGAGCTGCAAGTTCAGCTATAACGCTTGAACGCTTGAACTCCTAGATATATTTGCAGATTTCTGGCATTTCTTAATTTAAAAATCAGACATCAAAGCACTTCTAACGGTTGCAAAACACTTTCGCAGGCTTGGCTGGCGTTGTACACACGTAGACAACTATAGAATGAACTCAGTTCAAGAACTTGAACATCTATTTGTAATCGGACGTATCTTACTAACACCCTTCGCGGTAGCTCAGTGACTATGGGAGTTTTGCTGCTGAGTGCGAGGTCTCGGGTTCGTAAAGCAGTCGTTGGGGTCGCATTACGATCGGGGCGGTAAAAACGCTCCCGTACTTAGACTTGTGTGCATGTGTAGAGAATCTCAGGTGGTCGAAATTAATCTGGAGACACCTCCCCCATCACGTCGTCTCTCAAAGCCCTGGTGTTGCTCGGTGACAATAAATCTTGTAATTTAATATAACTTTATTCGATTTGAATTATCTTACAAACGTTTGGCGCTTCTTATTATACCGGCCGTACTTATCTTAGTGCCGGTGATCGCGCTTTTTCCTCCCTGCAGTAATTAACCGCCGTCATTGCCTCTTTCACCTATGTCCAGCGGGAAAATCTTTCCGGGCATTGGTCTTCAGAATCAGCGTCGTTTTCGCTATTGCTACACTCAGGAAGAAATGACTCGTCGCAAGCTTCCTCTACTCCCGCGCTTCCCAAGATGCGGCAGTTGTCCGAACACACACTTGAGCCGAGAAACTGATAGCTTTGTCTATAGGGCAGCGGTCTAGATATAGACAGGTCTCGAGTTTGGCACCGAGCTTACATTAGCACAGTATTTCTTCGCTTACTTATTTTCGCTTGCCCTTACCTGATGGCCGATGGGAAACCGAGCATGGTGAGACCGCCCGTGATCCAATAAATCAACAAGACTTTATGGCTGTTTTGGGGAAAACATTGATATGCACAAACACTGTCCTTGACCTTCGGGAAGCGTTTGGATCAATCAATCAATCAATCAATCAATCAATCAATCAATCAATCAATCAATCAATCAATCAATCAATCAATCAATCAATCAATCAATTTTATTAGCGATAAACAGCAGTCATACGTATGATCAGGAATGCTGCTATACTGTTTTTTCCTTATTTATGCGTACATCTTTGGAGAGCCGGCATGGTTCGTGGCGCGGATGCAAGTTGACGTCCCCGTGCCTCTGCCGGGAATGGCGACTTCAGCGGCGGCTGCGTCTAGGAAGCGGACCGGCCTCCAGAGCGACACCGACGGCGATGACACCAGCGTCTACTCGCTCAGTTCTCCGATGACGCCTTCGAGCTTGTGCGGAGTCACAAGGCGAAACGAAGACACACCACCAGGGCATCCATGTCTTCGAGCACGCCAACGGTAGGACCAACTCAGAATACCACAATCAGTACGATTCTATTTGTACCAGAACTCACTACCGACAACTTGAGGCGACTAAACAGACAGTCCGTATCGGTGCAACTTGAAGTGGTGGCGCCAAATCAGATAGCAGACGTTAGAGTCAACACACGAAAAAATGTGTTGGCTATCGACGTCACACATAAGACTGCGCTGTGAAATTTGACTACAGTTACAGAACTAGGTGGCGTTAAGGTCCGCTCGTACATCCCCCAGAACAGTGGTTCAACTACTGGCGTCATCTACGATGTGGACGTCTCCATCTCCAGCGCCGACTTGCCGATCCTAGTGAAGCCTGCCGTTGATGGGGTCGCCATAACACATGTGTGTCGCCTCGGCACATCCCGCTGTGTGAAAATTATATTCAAGGGCGAGACTCTCCCTTCGCACGTCAAGGTGGGCCACTTTAGACACCCTGTGCGACCAGTCATCCCAAGGCCACTGCAATGCCGCAATTGTATGAGGCTGAGACACGCGAGTGCCGTGTGCGAGAACACGAGAGTTTGCTCACGCTGCAGCGAGCCCCACTCTGCAGACTCTTGTGCAGCCACGGTTCTCAAATGCACCAATTGCCTTGGGTCCCATGATGCTTCCTCAAAGGACTGCTCCAAAATGAAGAAGGAAAAGGCGATCTTGAAGCAGATGGCGAGAGACCATTCGTCTCGTCGGGAAGCTGTTGCGGCCGTTAGAAAGCGACGCTCCCGACGTCGCCGGACTTCAAAGAACGCTGATGCCTCTATGAAGAGTAAGCCTCATCCGACAACACCTCCTCATCTGCCCCCTAGGCCTGGGGCAATTAAATCTAAGCCTGACAAGGCCATGGCGGAGAACAATACAACTTGGTCCTCACTACTAAAGCAACAACCAAAGCCAGAACAACAGCGGAAGTCACAACCGAAGCCACAACTGATGCCGCAGCCGATGCCACAGTCGGTGGTACAGCCGATGCCACAGCCGGAGCCGCAGCCAGGTCAAGTGATACAGCTGCGCACGGCTGTAGAGCGAATAGCGCGGGTTCCTGACAAATTGCCCGAAGAAGACCGGCAAGTGGTTATGATGCTCCGGTCTCTGTTGAATACCTTTCGAATGTTCTTAAATAACCTGCACACTCCGTCAGCGCGAAGTGCAATGCAAGTGCTGGATGCTCTCAATTGAGTACTTGCAACTCTTGAGTAAGCATCGTGGCTCACCCGCATCGTTATATTCGCACTGAAGTCAGAAAGGCTGGGGTTTAGCTTCAAAATATACTGCCACGCACTGCAACGTACTGCTGACGCCCACCGGATCCTTGGTCTTCACTGGTGACTTCAACGTGCATCACCAGCTATGAACTACCAAGATTGACGGCAGCCAAACGTAATGACGGAGCACTTGCTTTGACTTGACTGATTTCCGAACACTTTGCTGCGTGCACAGACAGTGTTCCCTCTATCCCGCTTTCCTCTTTCTGTTCCCCCTTTCCCTTCCCCCAGTGTAGGGTAGCAAACCGGACGCTCGTCGGGTTGACCTCCCGGCCTTTCCTCTCTTTGCTATCTCTCTATCTCTTTCTACTCCATATTACCTTTCCAGCTGAGAAACATCACTATAAATATACTGCCTCACACTTATGCATTCGCGCAGGTCAAGTACGAAAAAAGACGTGGAATGCCACATGCATATCGATAACGCGAAAACATGCACTTGGAGGCAATTGTTTTTGAGCAGCCCAGAAAAAGAAAGGAGAAATTTGGAGTTTTTGTTGCAACTTACAGTGCATCATTTCATCCCTGTTTACTTCTCTACCCCCTACCCTCCCACAAAAAATATTCTAGTTAAGGTAAACATTAGAGAGCGTCAATGATGCTGGGATTAATGCTCTTTCTTGAAAACAGATGTTTTGGCATATCTAGATTAGGCCCGCAAATCGAAATCACGCGGCACTGTAAGGGCAATTTCTTTAGTTGTATGCGTTCACGAAACACCGTCATTTACTCTGAATTCTGGCAAACTGGCGCCTGGCTTCACTAAAACCACTGAGGTCACACTCCCTAAGGGGTTTTACTTCTGTTCACGGGCAATCAGGTATTTTTCGTTGTTCCACAACGCGCTATTGATAGTTTCCCAGAAGTAGTGCAATACACAATTTTACTCTTTAGTTCTTCTTTGTACTGCAGAGCAGCAGAAAGGTTGTAATTTAGCTAAACTTAGGACTCTATGCCTAAAAGACAAAAAGGGGAACAAAAAGACACAGAAAAGATAGGACTTTCTATCCTTTACAGACATTAAAGCACATTTTTGATCATCAGAATCCACGAGCCAGGCATATTCTACACGACAACTTTACATATTGAATTTATTCGACATTATTAATTTTACGATGTGCAGCACGAATGAATAGCCTACTAACTGTCCAATACATTTTTACGTGATCGAAAATTGCCCTAAACTCTCCTTCACTGACCATTTTTAATATGTCAGCCAGTGATCTTTGTTGTTCCCTGTTACTTCAATGTTGTTCAATGTTACTGCACTCCGTCGAAGAGCTTGGTGAACACACGTTACTCGTTGCGTGATGTGCACATTGTTCAAGTGAGCTCTATCGACGGTTGTGCAGAAAGAAGCAGTTTTATATAGTCGAAGAAAAGTCGTTTCAGTCGTCGTCTCCATTCATAACGATCCAGAAAAGCGTTATACTTAGATATCAGTGTTTTCGTTCATTCAGTTATCCTACTGTCGACGACATTTCTATGCTTTTGCTGCAATGTCGCGATGTGCTCGCATTCATTTGAGTGTCTGGCGGGTTTGTGGGAGTGTGTTTGTTGCTTTAGTGTGGTAAATATGCACCACGACAAAAAAGATATTGGGCAAATCTACTATAGATATTTGTAAAGGCAATAAGCATATAGCGTAAACGAAGCGACCTAGCTGGGCTGAACAGTGTGGCTGGAAAGACGTTAGTCTAGATGAGCGGGTCTGAAGATACCATATGTTTTGCCAGGTCTCTGCAGTTCAGTTGCGTAACCGGTTTGCTCATCGTTGTCCTCATACGCCATTTTTTTTTGCAATTATATGTTCGGAAACTTGCTTCCCGGACATTGAAAATGGCAACGCAGCACTCATGGAACAATGCGTAAGGGCATCGGTGGCAGTTCGTGCGGCGCATATACAAACGCAGGGAACGAGCAACCCCCTGTTTAACCAAGTCGACCGGTGCTGGCTGGGCGGCGAGTGATCCCTTTCATGTTTCACAAGCGTTCCCTTTCCTCCTGCGAAGATGCAGGCGAGAACATTTGCGTAGGTTGGCAGAGTTGGGCAGCCAAGCCCACAAGCGTCTGCCTGAACCAAGGACTCTTTCCTGCAGCCGTGGTGGTGACGCACCGTTTGCGATGTTTCAAGCATGCCGGTAAACTGCGCCGCTTCAGCATTAGTTTCTGTTGTCGTGGTTGAAGGACACGTGACTGGAGCACAGAGAACCGGGTGCGCAGGCGGGACGGCGCTCGTGTCGTTTGAATTCTTGTCACCACAGTTAGCAGAACACACACACACACACAAAATAAGAAACGAAACGAAGAAAGTGAAAAGCGAAAAAGTACACGCGATGAATTGAACAAAGGAACCCAGAAATAGCGGGGGCAGCGGGAGTGAGAGTGGGAACTGGGAAAACGAACCGAGGAAACAATGACGCAGATAACAAATGAAGGAAAATGCGCCGAGAACTAAAACAAAAAGAGGCTGTGGACGGCAAGAAAACAAGACGGAAGCCAGGGGAGATAGGGTACACAGCAGCGAGACCCAGTGCGCGCGGCTCGCAGTGGGCAAGGAACCAAGGAAAAACGAAAAACGCTCAAAATAGAGGGACCGGATCGAAACGGTAGCACGTCGAGATGTAGTGTTCCACTGGAGGTGTTTTCTCTTCATGTAGCGTGCCGTCCATCGGCTCATTCTGTCACGCGGCCTTTTAACGTGAAATTCATCGCACGTGATCCTTCGGACAAGACTTGCATAATAATTCGTTCCTACCCTCATTCAGTCCGAGTATAAGGCAACTGACGATTCAGAGTGATAAATTTCTTCCATAGGAAAGCCATGGATTTGCGCTCATCTTCTGGAAAAAGGAAAAGCGGTAAGGTAGACGCATCTTTTGACTCCACTGAAATTTTAACGACAGTTTTCTACGGTTGGGCCTCGACGTTTTAGCCACTCGATCAGCCAAGGCTGCATGCTTCGGGCTGCAAACGTTAGGTCTGCGAGTTTCATGTACCGTAAGGTAGCGGCTGTGTCTTGTGCATCATACCTGACGTACGCGTTTATGCAATTCTTAATTTCATTGAGAATTTATTTATTTGCGACAAAAAAGAAGAATAAGAATGAAGCTACAGATTTTGTTTTTATTAACAGATGTGTCGAAAAAGAAATGACAAGAGACGGCGAAAAAGATAGAAAGGTAACTGGCACATGTGCGTAGGCGCAATATTATGTACTCTTTTTCATAAAGGTGCGAGCAACAGCGCTCTTTTTGCCGAAGCTCGCCAGCCTGTCGGTCCTGAGGTTCAGAATGAAACATTTCTGAGTGGAGTAGAGAGATATATATATTTCTTTGCAGAAAGGCAGAGACGTTAGCCTGAGCTATAACTTGCTCTCACCTGTTACTCTACACTGGGGAAAAGAGACGGGGAGGAAAAGGGCTGATGAATGATGATGATGGCGTGAGGAATATGTGCGTATATACAAGTTCACACCGTTGTGGCGACCCTAAAGCCGTGCGTTCAGCCCAGTGGATTCAAGAGAGGCTATAGCGGCACTTGTTCTCTGGGCTGCGCTGTTTGCATTAGGCTAATGACCTTAAAAAAACTCGTCTGATAGCGGCCTCTTATCGACGTTTGCAGTGGAAGAGACCAGTTGCTGTCGCTCTTGCGCAGTTGGGATAATGTTGCGGTTGGGTTGTTTTACTAAATATAAACATGATAATAAACATGATCCCCACTTTAGGCTTCCAAATTTATGTATTACAGATGTAAAAGTGTGGTAATTGTTGCGATCTCTTTACGAGCATCCAAATCTAGCTACAGCCACGTTTCTTTCTCCCTTGATATAAATACCTCGGTATATTGAACAGCCACGTATTACTGCAATTATTTACCCGTGCTTTCTTTCGCGCCCTTGGGGTTTGTAAGATTCAATTAATCAGCACGCTTGTGACATTGCGGCGTTTAATATTAGAACAATCTGCAAATTTTTTAACATGTTTACTCGGTTCCTGTCATTGTTTCCTTCTTCTTGTTCTTCTTCTTTGAGCTATGCATGTATTTCCGTGCGATGTACTCCCCAAGATATTCTACAAACGGCAACTATCGGTTAACAAAAAGAAAAAGAAAATAGAGCTCGGTGGTTTCAGGGGTTCTGAACGTATTAGGGTTCCCCAATGGTCCCGAACGTTCCCAATTTTGCGAAAAACTCCCACAATCCTGTGCAAACTCTCTGAAGTGCGCGTAACGAGGACAACCAGATGACACGAGAAAGGCACTACAACGATGACTCTATGCAAATGACGACGAAGGTTGTGTGCTATCGCCGTCGTATGAATGGTGGGTAATGCGATATGGCGACAACTACACGACGATGAAAACAACAAAAACTACGGCGACACAGTGGCAAAGACGACGACAACGTGGCTCGACGACGACGACAACACACTGACATTGGCGACGACGGTAGTATGACGATGGTGGGGCCCAATGACAACGGCCCGATAATGATTACGAAATAGTGACATTGCCAAGATAGTTACGATGGCGATGGCACGCTGGCGCACGCCACGAAGTAACAGAAGGGACAAAGAAAGCCCTCTTTCGAGGGTCTTGTATGCTTTCGCAGTAAAATGTTTCATATGATATCCGCAACCTATGCCAATTAAACGATGCGCGGATCACGGCACAACGATTACGGAAACCCTTTTTTGTGTGAACGGTCTTGACTGCTATCGCACCAAAAAAAAAAAAAATAATAATAACGGTAGCAGCACACTGCGACAACCGCTTAGCGTCGTCGGTGCTTTTGAGAACGCATTGCTTGATGGAATTTTTATTTGGCGCAACCCAAGATAGTTGCACAAGATGAAATGAAAAGCATTTGCTGTCGACTCCATTTTTCACTTCACAATCTCTGAAGAAACGCCAGGAAGCACGCACGTACGAGCATTGGAGAGTTTGATTAGCTATTTGAAAGCGCGAGGAAGCCAGTCGGCAAACAGTTGAATTATCGTTCGTGTCCAATGGCGGATCTTGACGCACATGTTCCTTCTCGTATGCTTTGCGGCGTACTTATTTTAATGGGCGTTTCACCAACCGGCTTCAAGTAGTTGAGTGAAACTGGGCGGACTTAGGGGGATTTTTGCGGACGCTGGAGATATCCGACGCGAGCGACGACGGCGATCGACTTCCTTTTAGTATGCATTGGCCCGCTTCGGCAAGCTTAGCGATCGTAAGAGCCTTCCATGAAGACAGACGTGTTCTTTTTTTCTCATCAGTCTGCGAAAAAAAAAATGAATATGCGAGCACTGCAAAAAATAAATATGAATGTACGAATGCTACAAAAGAAATTGATCTCTATCTTACGAAAATCATGATCAATGTGATAATATCTACCAGTTCGTCAATATGCGCGCACAGCAAACTTAGGTCATAAGTGGTCATCAATTGATTTATTGATTTTGGCTTTTACCTCCCGAAAATGAACAGATGGGTGGTGAGAGATGCCATAGTGGAGGGCGACGGATTGATTTCGATCATCTGGCGTTTTTATACCGTGCACACCAAACCAAGGCGCACACACATTTTTGCATTCCGACCCCATGAAGATGGATTTGCTGACCGGGAGTTGAACCCACTGCTAAGGGCTCAGCAACAAAACGCTTTGACCGCTAAGCCACCGCGCGGGAAAGGGGGGAGGGGAAGGCTGTATATTACTATCAAGGAATAAAAAGGAGAGCGTAGTCTGCCAAAGGGTTTTGCTGCTGCAATCTGCTTAGATGCAGCAATCTGTACGCCGTGGTACGGGCCCGTTTCATTGAATAAAGAAGTTTCAGCCTCGTCTATTGGCAGTTTCTATCTGGGAGCGAAGGACAAGGGAAGTATATTCAAGGGGGGAGAGGGTCGATATCAATGGGTGTGGTGCATTTAAAAGCAACTGTGATTATTGATCCTTTAGCGCTGCCCTTCCAACAAGAAAGACAGAAGCAGACTTCAGAGATTCCTTCTGCTCTAACTCATTTACTGCGACAGGAGCATTTTCCTACTATGGAGAGCGCCATCTTGTTTGGCTTGCTTGCTTGAATGTTCCTCAAATAGCTTTTTGGCTAAAGTCTAAAAGTAAAAAAGAGAAAAGAAGGAGGAAGAGGAAGGAGGACATTAGCGACCAACAAAAATTCTCCTTTCCCCAAATAATATGTAAGGGTGGCTTTGTGTACGTTCTTATGTGCATAGCAGACAAAACACGCTTTACAGGAGAATAACCACTATGCGTGGATTTGTTGGGTCAGGATTGTGCGCGAAGAAATAACAGACAGCATACTACGTGAAGACTTTAATCTTCCCTATTGCAGGTGATTTCTTTGTGAACAATAGAGCTTCCAGGCATAGTATGGGCTGTCAGTGTCTCCTTCCGGTTCACTGTCACTGCAATGATACCGACACTGTGTGTGTTCTACGTTTTCTGTCATGCGCGAGCTGTTTTTGGCGATACATGCTTTCAAATATGAGGCCTACATCAATAGGATCAATTTTGCCGGAATTTTTACTTATCTTTAAGACAAGTACTTAGGATGACATTCGCTATATTTTTTGCCTAAAATAAATAATATCTGTACGGAAGAAATGCACTTCAAACGATGACATCACGAGGCGGAGGATGGGTTCAGAATGATGTAATCTCAGAACTGCAGTGCTCTTCCATGCTGCAATTGAAGATGCCAAGGCAGTATTTATTCTATAGAGGACTCTTGACTCGTATGCACGGGCTGTAGGTAAGAATGAAGTGGTCACTGATTTAGGTGGCAGCGCTAACAATGCACCGTATGGTTTTTAGTACTCTTAACAATCCTAACCACCCGATGACAAGAACTCTAGCCTATACATGGACAACATTCACGGTTCGGGAAGACTTAACATATTGTTGGTGCTGCATTTTAGAATGTAACTTCACTTGTATGTTGATCATCTAGTTATTTTTCTTAACTAAGACACACACCCAGAAACCCCCGCAGCTGCAAACGCTTAATATAAATTTTGGGGGTGCTCAATCAGGTGGGCAGCGTAGTATTCAGCGACCAATATTAACATCTAAACATGCATTTAAACAATGAATTTATGACATGATTTAGCATTTTAATGCTGGCTTGAGATGAAAACGAGTTGCTGCGCCTGCTATATAAGTATAAGCAGCAAACTAGTAATGTGATACTATGTTTACTATATTGTAATATATAACACGTAGCGCAAAGATATCGTTTCTCATGTGAGTGAGAACTTGAACTGAGTGTGGCAAATGACCAAAACATAAGCGAGTTCAGAGAGTTTTGGGAAATTCCGTGAAAGATCTTTTGTGAGATGCGCAAGAAATAGCAAACACATACCAGTAGTCCTTTACTGAAAGCTATTCACCTGCAGGGAATTTAGGACAACTTAAGTAAATTGATCCCACATTTCTTTTTCATGTGCTACGGGAAAGTGAACGCGGCGCAGAAAATTATTCACACAGAAATGAATATGACAAAACGTTCAAGCCTGATTTTTTGCATTTATGCCGTGAAAGATAAGGTTACATTACAACAAGCCATGCAAGCTAGGTAAGCAAAAAGGTGTATTCATATATCTGAATGCGAAATTATTCAGGGGCAACATCTGCTTTTCATAAATTGCCTTATGTGCGCTGTATTGACAAAAAAAATTTGCGGCTACGGGGGTCTGTGCAACCTCTTTAGATGCGCAATTTTGTTCAAGTACAGACAATATAAAGCAGTTTCCCAGACGGGGTTTCCTACTTTCAGCTTATATTTTTACAGCCAGCGTTTTCTCTGCAGCGTTGCCCCCGAGGTGCAACGTTGAAAGATATACCAGCTCGTTTGCTCTTTGATAAAACCTGCATCGCGTGCCGCTGCGCCTCGGCCATCTTTGTGCACCGCCGCAAAAGCCAATATCATTTAAAGCTCAACCCACCGTAACCACCTAGGCGCGCAATTATTTCGCAGCACCCTCAGCCCTTTCCTCCGGCTCCCAGGGGATTCGTTTTCTTCTTCGTTTTCTGCTTTGGCATCACTAATTAGTTTAGCCAACATGGGGCTAACAAAGACGCGCTACCAGCCCCAGGCCTGCCTGTGCGCGCGCCAAATATCGACCAGCAAAACGGTCGCGCGACCCGGGCTGGCACAGACTGCGCGGGGCTCCAGGAGCGGCCGCCGGGAAGGGCGCACTACACACGTAACCGCCGGCGCGCGTGCTGTGCGCGTAGCTCGGCGCCATAAAATGAGAAGTCGATCCTTCGCCTCCTTTTCCCGCCTGCTCCTCTGGAATTCATACCTTTACAAACTGAAGCGCCGCTCGAATGGCTGCCCCGCGCGCAACGTGGGGGGATTCCTTTTAGTGCCCATAAAGCGAGCGTCCGCGAGGAGAGGGTTTTTCTGCACCGCAGAGCCGTGCACTGTACTGCCGCTGGTGCGACGCGTCTCCTGCCAGCGGCGAGCAGCGCAGGCCGCGTCATCGACTCTGTGGCCCGTGCGAGGTGGTGGGTGGGTGGGGAGGGAGGAGGAGCCTCTCCACTTGCTTCCTTTAGAGCCCGAAGCAGTAGCAGCAGCCCCGCCGCGGGCTTCGTGTGGCGGCAGCAGCAGCCGCACGCGTCCTCATCGGCAGGGCGCGTAAAATGGGGACGTGCGCCGCAGCCCCAATGGGGTGGGGAAGAGGCAACGCGAGCGCGCGCCCCGAGGAATGCGGAGGGGGTGGCCCGATCCCCCCCCCCTCCCCCCTTCCCATCATTTGTCTGGTGTGCCTCGGCAGGTCAATAAGAATCGTGTCTTGTATCGCAACCTGCCACCGGCCCGTGTACAGGGCCCGCGGGCTGCCACCGCTCCTTCCGTAGACGTTCGGTCGGCCGCCTGCCCGCGTTTTTGTTAGTCTTGGCGTTTTGCTTCTCGTTGCGCGCACGCGCACGTGCGTTCTTCCGGTGAAACGAAACGCCGCGGAACTGGAGAAGCCATTTGAAGTGCGCGATCTCTGCGTGAGCGGCATAACGACGTTCGGGGCAAGGCAGGTGTTCTCCGCGAGAGGGCAATTTCATGGGCGAAATTTGTTCCGTAACCCGACTGCTCGACCTAATATAAAACGGGGGCATTCAGAGCAAGCGGCGTCCATGAATCATTATCTGAGCCTCGCTCTCTCTTCTCTCAAAAACGCGCTCTTCGGGCATGATTGAGCCACCAAAAACCTTGCCGATATCAATCAAAACGGTCTCCGGTATACGCAGGCCGGTCGTGGAAGTCGGTAACTTCAAAGATATCAGCTTTCGTAGTTCGCAGTATTCATCAGTACAGGAAGCCAGAAGAGAGAGAGACTAATTTACTAGCACAAAGCGATGTCGACGATGCGGTCGTCGAGTATCAGCCTGCCTTACTTTAAGCATAAAAGCGGTATGTACCGATTTCTGTCGAAACTACGACTACTGTTTCAGAGGAAGGGTTCAAGTAATAACACTTTCTGTTTGCGAGCTGAAACTGTAGCATTTTTTGTTTTTGAAAGGGAAACGAACCAAAGATAGACTTAGGTTTGTGAGATGGTCGTTAAAGAAATGATTTACGACCTAACAAACTTATGGCTGTCCTTCATTCATCGAAGCAAACCAACCATTTACGCCTGAGAGTATGTCCGCCTACATTATACCATCACGTCAAAAAGCTTCCTCACGAGCTTCGCCTGCTTTTCAAAGAGGTAACGTTGATGGCGTGCGCTCCGTAAGTTGGTCTCCTTTATCCTTTCTCGTGCGCAGAAAAGAATCGCTATTAAATAACCGCTTTCCCTCGTTTAACTGCCGGTGCACGTTAGGAAGATACATTGCGTCACACTGCTGTCACGTTGTAGTGACGGCGAAAAATAAAGCTGCCAAAAGTGCTCGGTAAACATTTAACTCGTTAATGGAGGAACTTGTGCCTAGCAAAACAAGCAATACTCGAATCACAACAATAGCGGCGGGCACAGTCGTCGGTCGTCAAGATCTGCATTTACGGGTCAAGTGCGCGGGCTATTTACGCACCATTCATCGTAGATTTCAGCGTAATCGCTGGTTCACGCGTATGTACGCCACGATTAGCGGCGCGCACACAATCTAATTAGATAAGGCTATTTCGCTATAGAACTGGCGAACACATTCAGGAAAGTTCTGCTACACGCAGCCGTATCTTGTGCTGAGCGATATCTATGTATCAGTGGTTAGACGGTGAAAAAATGCTCACCAGAAAAAGATCAACAATGTACGTGCGTGAATACTTTCAGGTCGCTCTAGGCATTAGCCGTGTCCGTGGCAAAAAGAAACATGCTTTTCTTTTCCTGCCCCCCCGACAGTGCGCCGTTGCTTGCATACCCGCACGTTGTTCCTGTACAAGGACATATCGCGCGTGTGTCCCATCGCGGCAGCGTCGCATTCTCTCGCAACGGGGCACCCCCCGTCTTCTCCCTCTTTCTCTAATGTCCTGCGCAAGTGGGCAGCTCGCGTCAGACAAGATTTTATGGAGCTTTATACACTTTATGGCTTCACGCAAGAACGACCGTCGTGCCGGAAGCGCCTGTCGCCAGATGGGCCGACGGCTGATTCTCGGCCCGGGCTCGCACAGGCGTCATCGGCACACACGTCACGAGCGGCGGTCGGCGAAATTATTATTCCTTTTATTTTTCTTTCGCTTTGCCAGCTTATTTGTGATGTCTCCCCTGCATTGGGCGTAAAAAAAGCCGTTCACGCCGCACACACATCACAGACACGCGCACACACGTTGTGCGAGAGCGCGCGCGCGCGCGCGCGTGTGTATGTGAGCGAGAGGAGAGAGAAAGAAAGAAATAGAGAGGAAGGCCGTTGCCAATTACGAAGCACAAACGAGCACGATGAAAAATGGACTTTGTCGAATTCTCTCTTTGCTTTCGGTACGATTGCCGCGAACGGCCCGTGGAGCAATAACGAACCCTGCCCCTTTTCTTTGGTTTTCTGATCGAGATCAAAGTAGGCGTATGTTCGGTGCACTCGGTGGCATTCTTTCTCTCTAATGATTAAACTTGCGGGCGGACAACATCTTGAAGCCTTGCTCTGCAAATTGCTTCTTGCTACATAACCAGAGCGGTCAACGTCTTGTGCATTGCTTTGATTAACGTTGTTTGTTCGAGCTCTCTCTCTCTTTTTGTCTACGCAACGCTAAAGCGTCTGCTGCCGGAATGGGTGAGATTGTAATTATCTTTGCTTGCGGTGCGCAAGCAAAGATCATTTCACAAATCTTACCTGCGTAAGATTTGTGAAACACGCGCGCGCGCTTCTCGGGCTGTAAATGGCCCCAGTTAGCGCTGCAGACATTTATTACTCAGCGAGCGCCACCCTCCTCTTTCTGGACTATCGGTGTTTCAAACATTTCTCATTTGCGCTCACGTGGCTCATTCTTACTCCTAAATACGACTTTGTGAGCTTAATTATTTCCCTTTTGTCGACAGCCCTCCAAAATTATACGTTATAATAGAATTGATCAATTTTTGTTCCATAACGAATGGACGAACTTGCATTTTTGTTCGTTGAGCTGGTGCTGCCTACCACGATGACACTAGTAATTAAACGAGTTGATTTCCGGAATATACACTAGGATATGAAACGTATTAGCTTCAACGAGGCCAAGAAACGTTGCTACGTGTCTACCTGCTTATTGCGAACGGTGCTGGATTATAATGTATGTGCACGGTCACTACTCACACTAACTAAATAACATCGTGCATAACACGCCTTCCGTGTCTATAACTCATTTAAACTTTCATGAAGCGAGTCTGGCCCTTATACGCGTGAAACAACGAGCCTGATAATTCCGTTAATTTTTGCTTGCGCCAGAGACACGCATTTTAAGGCGTTAACTTACCTAACTCCTCTAACATTTATTTAAGTGCGCACTCGCAAGCCCCCCGAGGTCTTCCTTTTTTTCTTTCCTTTTCTCCTTCGCGTTGGTCGTCTTTACTAAGCATACACACCGCACATGTAGTCGGGAGAAGGATATTTTCAGAACGGACAATTTAAACTAACACGTTCTGTTTTGCGTCACTTTTCGGTTATGCACTGCGTCATGGTCCCGTAGAGGATAACCGGCGCTTGCTCCCTTTGGCGCTGGGGCAAGTGTTTTTGTGTCGCGACGGAAGTAGCTTTTTTGCTTGCGCGTTATCATTTGCGAGCGAAAGGAGGCACATTCGTCCTCCTCTCCCAGCAACAGCTCAGCGCCAGGAATGTGACGTAGTACCAATAAAGAGGCCTATCCATCACTGATATCTGCGAACGCAGGCTCGTCGCACTTGAGCCAGAATTATACGTTGCCTCCAGCAATGAAAGCTGTGCGCGCGATCCAACTCGTGGCAGAATGGAGATAACATTATTACGCCAGTTACACGGGTGCGCGTATGCGACAGTGTCATTTTTTTTCTGCATCGTTTCTTTTCTTCTTTTTTATCCTATCTGAAGGTAGAGATAATAGAGCGCAGAAAAAGAATAGGAAGAAAAAACCCGAAGGGCAAACATACCCTGAACGATCCGACCAGTAAGGAGAAGATAAAATGGTGATCGAACTTTATCTCATACCAAAGAAGGAAACGCGTGAAGGCAGCTTACGCGTGTCCCCCTGAACAAAATTTGAAGTGCGGAGACGTGACGTTCGACGCCACACTCATCGTCCGCTCGCAACACTTTGAAGAGAAGTAAACGCTTGAGTTCTTGAACTATGTGTTTTTATCTTGACTTCTTGAGAGATAGATGTTGTGCCCGGTAGTTCTGTGCCTAATGAGTGACACGCTGGTCATTATTTCATTGATATGCCCCTTCCACTTTTTAGAGCTCTCGCAGCAAGGTAAAGGAGAGGAGCGGTAAAAGCATCGGCTCACAAGAAACCTCCCACTTTTCCGTTATCCATAGCAGAAAAGAACGAAAAGAAGATAAATAAAAGAATTGCCGTACCCGTGCCCATCAAAAATAGCACAGCGAAAAGCAATGAACGCTCTCGAACATATTTACGAAGACACAGGCACCCTTAACAAGTACTAGATATTGCACTGAACAGTCACACGATGTAACTACAACTTGCTTCTATGTATTTATTAGCGTTGTATATTACGTGTTAAACTCTTCTGTATTTTGCGTATTCATATCTGTTTGTGTGCTCATCACAGTGTACCTTACGGCCGCTTGCGAGTGTTTCTGACTTTGTTTACGAATTCATTGTGGTGCCACTGATCTTTGCCTTTTATATTTATATGTTAGTGGATGTATAGGACTGTGTACTGTTGATTTCTGGCTATAGGACGTGGTTTCTTTCCATTTTCTTACTACATATATTTTTTACAGCGAAGCTGTATATGGCTAGCCTATTCGACCACCCGTCACCTGTACGCCGAAAACTCCTCCGGCGCAACCCTATGCGCATGCGCGAAAATAAAAGAAAAAGAGAGGCGCACGATTGGCTGCGCCAGTAGTGACGGCGTTGCTCTCCGTCGCAGTCGAGCGCAGTAGTTTCTCTCCTGCTCCGAAGTGGGTAGGCCCCGCGTCATACGTACTCCTGAGGAGCAGGCAGCTTTTGATCAGCAACGCCGCGAGCAGAACCGAGAACGAGCTCGTCTACGCCGTGGTGATGTTGCAGCCCGGGACAAGAACAGGCTCGTGCAGCCGAGCGCAAGCAGCAACTGCGTACCGAGCATCCAGCAGCCTACCAAGCCGTCGTTTAAGGAATTGTCGGAATTGATCCAGTCATAAACACCGGGGCCGCAAGTTTCAGCTGCGCTGGTTAACCGTCTGTACAGAGTGCTTGGGCGGTGATTCTCCTTTCTGTTATGCCAAAAAGAGTATCCGTCACCATTATAGGGTGACTACCATCTCTTTCTTTTATTTTAATTCCAATAAAAAAAGATAAAAGAAATAGGAAGGGAAGAAAAGCATTAATTTTCGTGAAGGATCCTGCGTGATCGCTACAGTTGATCGAATTAGCGCTCTCGTGGGCACTCGCTCTTCAGTTTGTGGGATTGTGCTCTTCGAAATGGCACGATAAAGAAAGGAAAAGGAAGTAGAAGAGGATGTAGCTGGTGACAAAACGCTTCTAGAAATTTGAAACACGCTCGGTGGCTGGAAAATTCGCTTTCCGGCCGCTCGCATCTCACGTGACCGGGCTTGCGTTTGTCATGCGTCGGCCCGTCTGCTGCCGGACGCCGCGGTGAGCGCCGCCCGATTGTCGCATCGAGTTACGCACGGCCGACTTCGCCGGCGTCGCGACTCACCGCGACACGCGAGGTTCGGCGGCGTCCGAGTGGGCCGCCCTGGCAGGCGGCCAGCTTCTGGTGGGGCCGACAGCCTCGCAACTGCCACCCATTAGACACGAGCTTGCTTTCGTGGGCCGACTTTGCTGGCTTTGCTGCTTCGATGCCGCGCCGCTATCAAGGCTCGCCGCCGGCTGATCGATTTCCAATTCGCTTTGCATATACACAACCCAAACTGGCTGGACGGCAGAGACAAGCGCGCCGCGGCAATCAATCTCGCGACGGCTCATGAGGACCCGGCTCGGCGTGTGTTATATTACTCGAGCGGTGCCTCCCGAGGGGTTCTTCGTCACTGTTATTCACACGATCATGAAATGGGCGATGAGGGATAGAATGCGGAGACCAGACGTCGTTCTATCACCGCTCCTCAGCTACCTGACAAATCGGCAACAGCGCTAGGAGGCAGCGTAGGTTTCTGTATACAGTAGCCCTTGTTCGCCGAGGCACTTTTAGCCGGTGTACCTTGTGCTGGAGGCCTCGTTAGCAGCCATTCACGGCGGTGCAACAGGCGGCGCATGCCGTGCTGAGTGCCTACGTGGTGTAAGAATCGATCCGGTGTCCTACTTCGCTGACACGAGAGCCTACTTTTATGACACGACTGCCCTTGAACTTGCCTATTTCTTAGCGCCCAGTGCGGCGGCGTCCTGATTGAGGCCATTCTTCGAGCGTATACGGCGCACCGCCTCATTCAATCGAAATCAGGCTTCCTGTGTTCGTGTTCGTATATCAGACTTCCGGCGTTTCCGTATTGATCAAAATATTCGCAGCGGTGCACAGTGCGCGAGCACTGTTCTCCGAGAATCAGAGAGCAGAAAACTTTCGTAACAAGCTGGATACCTCATGATATTTTCGTGGCTGGTGCGAGAAAATTCCGTTTCTTGGCCCACTCACCACGCTGGCTGATTGAAATTCCCCGCGTGTCTAGTATCAGCGATGGCACATTCTCTGCACCCCACCGATGCTACAACTATTCCGCGAGCCTTCTTTCTCTGCAATGCAACACTTCTGCGTAGCTTGCGACTGGGAGCGGTAAATACGGAAACGTATTCTTTCTTTTGTGGAAACACTATGGCGCACCTTCGCGCGACTTGTTTGGTTGCAAGAAGTGAATTGAACATTCCCCTTCCCCCTGCGTCTGTCCTCTCTGCATTGTTGAGAGGTTTCCAATCCGATACTGCGTAAAACGTTAGGACAGCCTAGGCTTGAGAACATTTTTGGCGACAAGACTGCCGTAGGAATCCACGCTAGTGCTGATCGTTTGTAGTGCATTATTATTACTTACAGCGCGCACTGAAAATACGGGCAAAGAAGAGAGACGCAACACTGTGCGCTGTGCAGACTCTCTGCCACTAATGTCTCTCTTTCCGAACTTTCTTTTTCCTCAGTGTAGGGGTGCGAATAGGATGTGTGTCTGGTTGACCTCCCTGCAATATCTTACATTTCGCTGTGTATTTATTTATTGTGAGATTCATGGTTTTCTAGTGGTACAGGGATAGAGAGAGAGAGAGAGAGAGAGAGAGAGCGCTCTGGGCATGGCAGTCAACTTTCACAAAAAGCAATCTGACTACTCAAATAAGAAATTCTAAAAAAATAAGGAACTGGCATTATTAGTTCTTCATGCAGCCCAATAGTAACATGAAACCGAAATATTTTTCAGCGTTCGTAAGAAAGCGCTCAAGTTCAAAAACTGCGCGTGCCACCTTATTTGCGTATGCATCAATAAATAAAAGGCAGCGTTCGTGCTTGTACGTCTTTTTCCCTCTTTCTCATTTAAAATACCTTATTTCTTAAAATGCGCAAGCATTTTTATGCCTAATGAACGATGCAAACCGTTCCTCCCTCATGCGTTTGGGTGGCCTTCCGTTGGGGCGTTCATTCACTGACAGAAATGCCACTGATCTCTAAGGGCTCATGCGCTTCACATCGCGCAACACAGACAGACAGATAAGCAGCCAATGAGTTCATAAGGACGATAAGAAATGATGAGGCGTTATGTGGGTCTCATTACAGTTGACAATGGTTCAGAGCGGTGAGTAAAGAGCGATAAGGGCTTATAATGGTCAGAGCACGTCTGGTAAGGTTAATAAGCACCGATAAGGGTTGATAAAGGGCGGATGAATTCCGATAAGGCTGATAAGAACTGATAACAGTTGATAAGGGTCGGATAATGTCAGATAAGGTTGATAAGGACGGGTAATGATTGTTAAGTACCAGATCCATTGCGATAAGCTTGATAGCGACCTATAAGTGTTGATTATAGCCGTTAAGGATTGATAAGAGTTGGATCTGAACTAATAAGCTTGATAACGACCGATAAGGGTTTATACTGGTCGGATCAAGTTTCGTAACATTAATAATGATACTGGGCTGCGTGGAGATGAGAAAGTGGTACTATGCTTACGCATACTTACACAACTCCCAGATGAGTTTGTGCGTGAATTTTTTTCGGGTACAGCAAGAAAATATAGCTTATTATGTGTAAGTTGTAGAAAGGAATGCAAAATGTGAGACGCGTTTCTTGCAGAATATTTCATTTGCGCTGATCGCGGGAATATTTCCCAGACTCCGCAATCATCTCGTTCATTCCGCCATGCTGGAGCTCGATAATGCGCCGTTGCGATCTCGCAACCTGCGTTCTTTCTTTTTTTTTTCTCCGCCAGACGCTCGAACCGAGCAACGTTGTTTCTGCTTGCGCGTCGCGGATAGGATTGGCCTGCATAAAACATTGCGAGCTGCGCGCTGCGTCTTACCCAGGAGCTCCAGAGGAAAGAGGAGAACGCTCCGCGCTAAATTAAACAGCGTTTGAATGCTGTTCACGCGTCGTGCCGATTGCATGGGCCGCAGCCGTCGCTACGCGTGTCCCAAATTTCCTGTGCGCCGCTCCTGCTGCTTTAGCCTGAACTGCCTTTCTGCGGGGATTCTTCTATTCTTGCTCCTCGGCCCTCTTTCCCACTGGCGCTCTTCGATAACGATTCCCACAAGAAATCGCAGCGCCGAGGGCGGGGGCCTCTCTCGTTATACAACTTTTATTTCGCCTGCTGCCTCAGGCCACCAGCTCACCAACTTCTGGGCTCCCATTTATTTCTTCTCTTCTTTCCTACTCCTACGTCGGCGGCAGCGGAATCAGGTAGCGAAGCAAGAAATGCGCGCTGCCTTCGCCTGCGGGAGGTGCACGAGGCGAGCATTATAGACTATGCCTACCCTCCTCCGTTGGAGCCGCGCGCTCGCCTGCTCCGGCTTGCCCGCCACAATCTATGGGCTGATCGACCATACAGTGACACCTATGCTCCCCTGTCTCTCCATGTCTCGGCCTTGTTTTGTTCGGTTTCTCCTTGCGCTGTTCGTGGCGTCCCTGCGAAGCGGGCAAAGGTGCGTGTGTGTGCGGCTTTGGGAGTCGTGTGCATTCAGCTCACGCTCCCCCTCCCCCCCCCTCCCCTCCGGCGCGGAGACAGGCGCTATGTCGAAGGCGTTCCGCCAGCGCGAGCAGACTGAAGCAGCTGACATGCAGCACGTCGCTGCCAAGACGGGAATCGTCATGCAGCGTCACAGCCACGAGGGCTGCGCCTCTGCTGCTTACATGCGCGTAATTCAAAGTCATTACATTATGACTGCGCCGCCACGCATGCAAAACCGGAACGTATCTGGCTGGCTGCCCTACACACGGCCACGGGGATACAGAAGAAAAAAAGCATTGAGCGTCAGATTATTCAAGGGCAGAAGAGACACCACCTTGCTTCACGTAGATAAATTTTAGGGTTAATTCACCTCGTGTTTCTATGTTTATCTTACACATCTGAGTTTATTGGTAACAAATTCGATGAAGACTCATTTCTATGCATGATTTATTTATTTTTTAAAGATTAATTGAATTAACGAGAAAATGATGTCTATCTGTACCGTTACTGAAAAAAAAAAAAAGAATACCTATGTTTTTGAGCCCGATACGTCGATATTGTGAGCACTTAACTCTCTGCTTTGGCTGCTTATATCAGGCGGTGTTAATAGAATAACGGCGATAAATGAGAAATGTGAATGGCGGTGCGCCGCGGCCCTGCTTAGTGCAATCCCGCCGCCAGGACTGAGCGCATGAGTTACGCTGACCAGTAATGCGCTCTACGGTTCTGGCATAACCGCCGTCCCGTTTCCGAGCACGTTTATGAGCATACGATGTCGTTGCTACATAACATTTCCCAGTACAGCATGACCACAGTGACGGTAGCGACAAAAACTAGCTGATCCCGTAACCTGCACGTATAGGTGATTTCGGTGGCCGCTGTCTCTACGCTACCATCCGGAACGCGGGCACGTTACCACGGAAGCTGTCGCAACGTGCTGACCTACTTGCGCTGCCTCTCAAGGGCGATTTGGGAACAGCTGGAAAGTTGTTCAGGCTTCTCCGCTACTGCCCATGCGCACTACAGTCGAATTCTGCTACGAGTAGGCGTCTTTGTTAAAGATCGATACCTTCCAGGCGGCAGTGGCCCACAGAAACATTGCGGATAGCGTGTCCACGGATATGAACTTCGCATTCACGCTTACAACTCGCACGTGGGGCCGAGCGCTAACTGATTTCTAGCGGCTGCGTTCGGTGTGGAAGAAACCTGAATTGAAACTTTCCGCGAAACTTGACGCGATATGGGCTCCCGTAAACCAGTGAGTTCTTGTGCTTCCGTGGCATAGCGCGGAGGAAAGCCATGGATCAGGCGTTCGACTTTTCTCGTCTGCGGGATCGCCTCCGGTTTTGGAAGTCAGAGCGGTTTGCGTCGATAACGCTGTAAGAGACACGGTGTTCAATATTTTGGCTTACAGAGGTTCCCTGTACAGACCGGGCGAATGCTGCTGCGCAACGCCGTAGGGGCCCCCTTTACGGCTTCGCGTCTGACCTGTCCCGGCGGTGGCAGCATGCACTCGTCATGTCTATAGGACACACTTACCCGTACTGGACGCTAGAGATTCTTCCCCTCTGATTTCTGCGCTGAACTGTTGCGTGCTTACGCCTGCGAAAATTGCCACAGCTTGTCAGGTTGTTGTGGGGAATTTCGTTCCTTCACATATCTTCGCTTGTTCGTTACTAAGGAAGGAGAGAACTGAGCCGGTATTCACAAAGACCTGTTAAGCTAAAATTCTTCGTAGGAGAAAATTTCAGCTAATCCTGATGCTAGAGATAATATTAACGAAGAGGGGCGGCCAATGGTAAAGAGCACTTACGAAAGAAAACCTTCGTGAATTTGTCCTCTGATGTTTAGGAAAGAAACAGCAAATTTATTTAAAGGGAAGCAAAAAAAAAAGTGCTGGGTTGCCGTAACAGAAGGGTCGCCGCGGTTTCATTCACTCAGTGATATATAACTGGCTAAGACGATAGGTGTGAAGGGAAGAATAAAGGGAAGATAGAGAGTACGTCGGCGACGTGAACAACGCCGTGTGTGTAGTGGTGGCGCAAAAATAACTCTGGAGTGTTTCTGGACATAAGTTTGGAGATGTGTAAGCGAAATGTATAGAGCAGAAGGTATGCACCCATTGTAACTTATTGTAATATCTTGCTACAGTAGCTACAGTTTCCCATTTGAAGAACGAAGAAGCAGTTGAATAAGTAGAAACTGCGGTCTGACTAACAAGTGGACGTTGTGGAGTTGACAATAGCGGTATATTACAACAAAGGTTTCAATTAAGTACAGGTTGAATTCTTTTTCACCACTACGGCTGAGATCACTGAGCTTGCTTCTAACACGGGCCGAATTCACATATAGGTTATCGTTCGTAAGAGCTGTCTATACCATCGAGCAGCCGCATTTGCAAATATGTCCGACAGCATGATTGGCTGGTACCCGCTTCGACGAACAGCTCTATGAGGTAAAAACGCTTTGTTAATGCAGACCCAGATCAATAAATACATAATTTGATTGAAGTGAAGACTAGTAATTAGAGCTAGTGTTCTCACCATTTACTCCTAACTAGAGGACGGTTTCTTAAACTAGGGCTCAAATTCAGGCTAGTTGGTTATGCATGATCGTCAAATACCGTTTTAGACTGTCATAAGAAGCCAACAAACACTGACACTGAGGACAACGCAGGAGAAATTACTTGTGCTTAATAAATGAAATAAATAAACTATAAATTAATGGAAATGAAAGTGGATCAAAAAAAAAAAAACAACTTGCCGCAAGTGGGAAACGATCCCACGCGTAATGCGAAGGTTGCGGGATCGTTCCCCACTTTCGGCAAGTTGTTTTTTCATCCACTTTCATTTCCATTAATTTATCGATTGTTTATTTAATTTATTACGGACAAGTAATTTCCCCTGTGTTGTCTTTGGTGTCAGTGTTTTTTCTTATGATATGACATAAAAATCGAGCCCTTCGTTTAACCCCCTTTTCTTCTCGTTTTAGACTGTGTGGTACAGCGCGAAGTGGGCCAGGGGCACAGCAAAAAAACGAGGTCAAGCACTTACTGCCAACTGAAATTTTATTGCCTGATAGAAGGTGTTATATCGAAAAAACAGAGGGAAAACGACATAAAAAATATGTACGTAAAAAACAAAAAGGAAAGATGAAAAAAAATCAAGAAAAAACGCATAATAAAGATGCCATCACCGCTCACTGTTCGCGCTGCCATTGTCTAAGAAGGCCAACTCCCTTCGTGAGAAGGCCAGGGATGGCTTACTTACGCACAAGCATTCTATACGTGCCATGCTAGCCGATTCAGCGATGAAGTAGAAAGTGGAAAACCAACTAGCCCGAACCATCTCCCCTCTACGTCAAGTACCGGCGCGTAAAAAAACAAGGGCCGAACGTAATGAGACACACTCAGCACTGCGTATCTCTTTGCATTCGTCCCTTGTTCTTTACGTGCTGATATTTGACGATAATGAGTTACTATAGCCTCGTGTTTCCGTTTTCCCCTTGGCGATGCGTACTGCGTAAGTTAAACCTGCCGGTTAGCGGTCCGGGCATATGACATGCAACTGTAATTACGAGAAAAAGTTTCGCGATTACAGTTGCCATGACCATGGCTGAAGAGCGCCTCAGGGGCGCTGCAAATTGCAATTAGCCATGCTGAAGTGTGCGAAACTTTGTCCCGCTACACCTGAGTTGCTTTTTCTTTTCGCCGGAGGCTTAAGTATGCCCAATAAATGTTGCTTACAGCTAACTGCACCCTAGGTACTTCTTCTGCTCGTGACAGTGTCCATTCATCAGTCGCTAATTAGCAGGCGGGGAACTCCATTCGCATCGCTGTTCGTCGCTCTCGCCCTCCAGCCGTGACTCTTGAAGCCCGTCTTCGTTCTCAAATAACGTGATCAAAGTTGAAAAGCCACCATTAGAAGCATAGTGTTGTTGTATTATAGCTGCAATCCTGATACTACCCGTTCCAATTTGGAGCGTCCTAAAAACCGGGTTTGTTCTGTCGAAACTGGTAACCAGTTCTTGGTTTTGCCGGATGGTCCTCTCAAGGGGTACTACAAGCCTTCTGTTATATTATAACGATAAGGTTGCGGAGTTGAAATGTTAATTAACTATTGGTGCAATTAACTACACAAAGGTTTACCGGCTTAATAATTTTTGGCGAGGTGGTTGAAGTTATTCCTTAGAAAATACTAAAAAAACTTCGTCCGCTTTCAGATACATCACCTGAAAATGAGTTATTCTTATAAGTGTATTCGTCATCGGAAGTATTCGGGATGAAGATTCCACGAGAAACGCCGAATTTCAGGCGAGTTTTCGTGTTTTCAGTAGGAGAAACAAGTACAACGCTACGTTAGTCACTTGCCTACTCTATGTACTGATAGTAAAACCGAAATTCTTTGCTGCGCGTGCCCAGGTTTAGGAAATAGTCAGCTTTTCCTCAGATACCGCGTTTCGTGGACTTTTGACAGTTGCAGTACACGCGCGGCTTCAACGCTGGTGGTTCGATATGCGCTTTGCTAACCTTACTACTCTATTTTTAAGGCGAGGACATATTGTATTTTTTGTCAGCACACGATTGATCGTCTGCAGTTTGCGAAGGGCCAATGGGAGCATTTCTTTTTTTTAACCACCGGCCTATCTGCGGCCATCAAATTAACTACTTGCCTGGATGTCTTCTACTGACCTCAGTCACGACGTTTTGAAGAAAGATAAGGAAAGAGAAAAGAAAGCTGGATGCGTAATTTCTGCGAAAAAAAACCCAACAAAATAATAGGCGTATCATCAGGGAGTCCTGCTGCTGAGCGAGACGTCGCGGGTACGATTACAGTCCGTGGTGTCCGCATTGCGACGGAGGCGAAATGCCAAGGCGCTCATGTACTTAGATTTAGGTGCACGTTAAGAAAACTTCAGGTCCTTCAAATTAACCTGTAGTCCGCCACTACTGCGTCCCTCAAAAGCTACAGTGCAGTTTTGGGACATCAATCCGTACAATCTGACCTAATCATCTGATAGTCTGATACAGAGCGTCGAGGTCAGTGCTCTGTAGCAACTTGTCGCTATAAAATATTTGTCACTTAGTAACCTTAAAGTTAACTTTGACATAAGCTCGACCAAGGGCTCTATTAATGAGATGAGAATGACAAAACCTCCGCGCGCTTCAACTTCAACGGATTTGAGACAAAAGTCGGAAGGCTGAAACGGGTGCAGAATCAATCAACGCGCGCGCGCGCGTTGATTGATTGAC
The DNA here is from genome assembly GCF_050947875.1 of Dermacentor variabilis. Lineage (NCBI taxonomy): Eukaryota > Metazoa > Arthropoda > Arachnida > Ixodida > Ixodidae > Dermacentor > Dermacentor variabilis. Next base: position 60,120,427 of record NW_027460280.1, on the reverse strand, counting down.
ACACACACACACACACACACACACACACACACACACACACACACACACACACACACACACACACACACACACACACACACACACACACACACACACACACACACACACACACACACACACACACACACACACACACACACACACACACACACACACACACACACACACACACACACACACACACACACACACACACACACACACACACACACGCACGCACGCACGCACGCACGCACACGCACGCACCCGCACGCACGCACACGCTATAGAGATATTTACAAAGTTTCGTTAAGGCTCGTGGCTCGCAAGAACATCCGCAGCGCTTTCGTGGCGCGTAACGCGCAGGTGCTGCTTTGCCGTGGGCCGAGAATGTGCCGCAGTTCCAAGCTTGAGTCCCGTTGCAGGTGTAGCGCCGCCTTTATAGACTGAGGCCTAGTGGCTTGTAAAAGTCACACCACTGATCAATTTCGTATACGACTCAGGCAATGATGGCTTGCACCTGTCCAGAGGTATCGCTGGAGGCGCCATGTGTGTACAGATACCAGTGTCACCGCGTCTTTTCTCGAGAAAGGTATCTGGAGCATTTCTCTCGAAATTTCGTGTCCAGCTTTGGCAGCATGGTCAGCCTGGACGTTGCCTTGTAGCATTCTTTGTGACTGTCTTTACTGTAGTGTACAGAGACGATCACTCACAATTGTGCTAGCTTGTTTTGATCAGATACCAGTGTCAGAGCAAACAATTTCGGAATGCCGGCATCATAAGCCATCGCAGCTGAAGGCGATGGCGGAATTGCTAGAGTATCTAAGACCAACGGACCTGAACAAGCGGCTGTAGCCTGAATCGGTGTTCGTTGTGTTATGAAAGTGATCCTGTGCTGCGGTAGTGTGCGGATATCGTGACCGGCTGTGATCGTGGGTTTGTGCTCCCCGTCTCACTAGCTCTAATTTCTTTTTATATTATACCTCCCCCTTCCCCATTCCTCAGTGTAAGGTGACGAACCAGATTTTCTAATCTAGTTAACCACCCTGCCTTTCTTCTTTCTTCTGTCTCTCTCAATGTAATGTGGTGCGCCTTTTCGGTTAAAACGACTGAAAGTTGTCCGATAACTTGTCAGAAAAATTACCGCAAGAAATTCTGTCTCGATTTGTTGCGACCGGATGCCTCAACAACATGAAAAAAATGTCGCCGTTCTGTGCGGTGGGCAGAACTTTCATTGCTCCCACGTTGGGGGTCGCCCCTCGGGGCTTCCGAAATCGTCGGTAACGCAAACGAAGAGACGCGCTCAAAAACCGTGATTCCGACGGATTTCCGGCGCTCCGTCGGCCATGCCAGAAATAAGAGCTTCCTTCCGCTCGTTGCTGCCTTGTTTCACACGGACCGACGAGGGTAAAATATAGGGTCACACACGCGTACTATATGTCTAGTCCGGGGGGCGACCCCGTGGCTTGCTGCAAAATGGTGCGAAGGCAGTTCTAATCTTAAGAACGTGCGCGCCGCCCATCCTGCGCTCAAGCTGTGCCTGTCATCTATACGCCACCACGTCTGAGCAGTCCACCTCCGCAACCCGCTCTCATGGCGGTTCTGCCGCAGCCGACCGGCCTGACGGAAGCTTTTTCGCATATACTGCTCGCAGTCGCACTGATACCCGCCCCACTTTTTTTTTATCTCTTTCCTCTATTCTCTCCTCTGGCGTCCGAGCAGCGCTGATCGCTTCGCATACGCGTGATATGCGAGCTCGTTAGCCGCTCTTTATTTGATTTTTTTAAGCGATTTACGAGCGCATGAGTAGGGAAGAAAGAGAGCTGGTGGGGGAAGCCTTAAGCGACCCGGAAGGAAGCTTTCTTCTTTATTTATTTTTTTTTGCAGAGCCTGTCTCTTGCTTAAACCAAGCAGCTTGGGCGGAGCAAGGTCGCTAGCGTCCATTGTCCTCGTTTTGTCGCAGGAAACCTTTCTAACATTGCGCTTCTTGGTTTCTCTTTCTCTTCGCGATATTACTCCGCAATATTTAGGGGAACCATTCGTTTGTGTTCTGTTTTTCCTCGTGAAGAGCTTGCTTTTTTGAAACTATACATAAGCTACCTTTGATTTGTTAGTATTACTTTTGAGAAATAAAGAATGTGCGGGATAAACTACATCTCATTACGCTCCTCTAAACCGAAGAAAAAGCAGCAACACCTTGCAGAACTAACTGTCTCCGGCCAAAGCTTTCACCCATCACATGCATGCCTTAGTGGCGTCCGCAGATTATGCGCGTCCCCCGCATCTCCTGCGATTTTCGTGCACGGCCTGATTTATCTGTGTGCGCAATTCGTATAAAAGACGTAGGCACACGTTGTTTATTCTTGTGTTGTTCGTTCCTGTGCTCTCGCTGCATATCCGGGCTTTGTGCGGGAGTATAATTTGCTCTTTTATTACCACAGGGAAAGCCATGGAAGGCAACACTAGCGAATTTCGCTCTGGCAGTCAGCATTAGGGACATTTCGCTAAACAATGAGGGTAATATTAGAGCAAATTGGAGCATGGCGCTCCAGCGACGTGCTATTCTCGGCTTAGTCCGTGTGGTGCGCCCGGCGTTATCTCAAAGGAGAACTAGCGGTTGAGATTCATTATTTTCTCCTGACATAAAACGCGCGTTTCTATTACTCAAGTTAGAATAGCAGCTTGGGCTTGTTGGTTTTCCATCCTGATGTTAACAGCGCAAAACGTAGACGAGACACGATACGAGAGGACGACACCACGAGCGCTTGTGGTGTTAATCTTCGACCCCACTCTTACACTCTCTCTTTAAGGTCCTAAATCATTCGTTGTAACTCGTCCCCAGTGTTGCTGAAGAGGACAATGTCATCTGCAAATCGAAGGTTGTTGAGATATTCGCCATCGATCCTCACTACTAAGCTTTCCCAGATTATTAGCTTAAATACCTCTTCCAAACACGCTGTGAATAGCATTGGGGAGATTGTGTCTCCTTGTCTGACCCTTTTCTTTATAGGTATCTTCCTACTTTTCTTGTGGAGCTGTGGAATCTCTGTAGATATATTCCAAGATATTTACGCAAGCGTCCTGTACTCCTTGATTACGTAATGTATCTATGACTGCTGGTATCTCTACTGAATCAAACGCCTTTTCATAATCTATGAAAGACATACAGATAGGCTGATTGTACTCTGCGGATTTCTCGATTACCTGATTAATAACATGGATGTGATCCATTGTAGAATGTCCCTTCCTGAAGCCAACCTGTTTCCTTGGTTGACTAAAGTCCAGTGTTGTCCTTATTCTGTTGTAGATTACCTTGGTGAACATTTTATATAATAGTGGAAGTGAGCTGATGGGCCTATAATTTTTCAATTGTTGAACGTCTGCCTTTTTGTGGATTAGTATAATGTTTGCATTCTTCCAGTTTTGTAGGGCCCTTGAAGTCGATAGACACTTCGTATACACAGCCGCCAGTTTTTCAGTCATTATGACTCCTCAATCTTTGATTCAATCGACTGTTACTCCATCTTCTCCAGCGCTTTTCCCCGTTTCATGTCTTGCAAAGCCCTTGTGACCTCATCGCCAGTTATAGGAGGAGTCTCTGTAACCTATGTATTACTGCTTCGAATGGAGGTATCGTGGCTCCTCTCGGTACGGTACTGGTCATTATAGAATTCTTCTGCTGCTTTTATTATACCTTCGAGATTGTTGATGATATTACCCTGCTTATCTTCAGTGCATACATGTTGGTTTGTCCTATGCCAAGTTTTCTTCTCGCTGATTTCAGGCTGCATTCATTTTTTACGGCTTCCTCAGTCTTTCTCATGTTATAATTTCGAATATCTTATTTTCGCCTTGTTGATCAGCTCTGACGGTTTCGCAAATTCTATTTTATCTCTTGAGTTGGACACTTTCATTCTTTGTTGCTTCTTTATTAGCTCCATTGTTACTTCGGAGAGCTTGCCTACTGGTCTCCGTACGCTCCCCGTACAGCGATTCCCATTCAAGGCGCTTGCCGTCTCTCAAAAGAGAGCGGAGATTGACGTGGCAGAGGATTTCTGTGCCAGATTATCCAGCCAACTCACAGCTACCAACATTCCATCGCCTTCGAGCAGCTGTCCGCCACCACGTGATCACCGGATGAATCTACCATTCTCAATCCACGAACTTAAGGCAGCATTAGCTTTGTGTAGCCGCACATCAGCGCCAGGACCTGACGGAATTTCCTACCGAGCTCTATGTCACCTGGGGGAGCGAGTGAGAGGAGTTCTCCTTTAGGTGTAAACGAATCTTGGAGAGATGGCACGCTACCAACAACCTGGAAGACAAGTCGCCTTGTTCCACTGCTGAAGCCTGGCAAGTCACCGTTGGAACTCTCATCATATCGCCCGATCGCTTTGGCGAGCTGTGTGGGCAAAGTAATGGAGAGGATGGTCCTAGGACGCCTGGAGTGGTACTTGGAGTACCACAACACCTACCCAGATGCCATGGCGGGCTTCCGACGCGGTCGATCATCGATCGATAACGTCGTCGACCTGGTCACCTACATTCAACATGAGAAATGCGGTAAGCGTCTCTGCGCTTCTTTATTCCTCGACGTTAAAGGGGAGTATGACAACGTTAGCATGAAGCCATCCTCTCTGCTCTCGCAGAGGTAGGAGTGGGTGGTCGGATGTTTCAATGGATACGGAGCTATCTATCCATGCGATCCTTTTTTGTAAGCACCGAGGAAGGCCATACTTGTCTACATTATAGCTACCGCGGCGTCCCCCAGGGCGGTGTACTTAGCCCTGTTTTATTTAATCTAACACTAATTGCTCTCCTTCAGCACGTGCCAACCACAGTCAGGCTATCAATGTACGCGGATGACATCTGCATACGGACGTCTGCAGTAACACGCCTACAGTTGCGAGCGAGAATTCAGAGAGCCGCTACACAAACTGCTATCTACCTCCGTAATCGAGGGCTGGAAATTTCCTCCGAGAAATGCGCACTAGTGCCATTTACGCGCAAAACCATGGCAAACTACAGTGTAATGATAAATGGTCAAATAATACGATGGTTCCGATCGTAAAAGTTTCTAGGTGTCATGATCGACAGGGACTTGTCATGGCGCCCACACGTATCATACGTGAAAAAACGGTTGACAGGCATCTGCCACCTGTTCAAGTTTTTTGCTGGCAAGACCTGGGGAATGTCGCCAAGTGCCATGTTACAACTGTACAGGGTGCTTTTTCTAGGATTTCTGCGATACAGCTTGCCAGCAATAAAAAACACAGGTAAAACGAATGTACGCACAATACAAAGTCTTCAGGGTCAAGTGCTAGGGATTTGTCTAGGCCTGCCTCAGAGTGCTTCAACAGTGGCTACGATAGCAATCGCTAGAGACCACCTTGCCAAGACCAACATTGAAATTGAAGTACTCAGGACCCATATAAGGCATCTAGCCAGGACTCCTCGTCACCATTTAGCCTCTCTACCAGCGGACAGACCACACACATCTTTCAGCCAAACGATAGCCGCATATGATGAATCATTGCCAGCTTGTTTCACTCCGGCTGCGAGACTTTCGATCCCTCCATGGTGCCTCGCTCAGCCAAAAATCAACCTTGCAATACGTGGTATCTCGAAAAAAGCTTATCTATCATCACCAGCCCTTAGACAGCTCACGCTACTACATTTGTACGAGAACTACCGTGACTCTACACATATTTACACTGATGGATCTGTCCTTCCAAGCAGCTCCGCGGCGGCAATCGTCATACCAGCGAAAGCTACAACAATCAAATTTAAGACGACCCACGCGACAACATCGACGGCAGCAGAGCTCGCAGCGCTCTTTACTGCCCTTTATCACATTGGTGATGAACCGCCACACAAGTGGACAATATTCTGCGAATCGAAGGCGGCACTGCAGTCTCTACTGTCACCTTTACGACGCGGACCGCACGAACAACTAATATTCCATATTACAGAGACGTTACACCATATAAGTGATGCAGGCCATGAAATAACCTTCCAGTGGCTTCCAAGTCACTGCGGGATTATCAGCAATGAACGGGCGGATCACGCTGCTCGCTCAGCCCATACTGAGAAGCGCCACGTCCCAATTCCTCCTTCTAGAACTGACGCAGCACGGAAGCTCCACCTACTTGCTCGGCAGTGCACCACGTCGCAATGGAATGAGCCACATTTAAGAAATACGCGACTGTACTCACTTGATCCCACACTAAGTCTTCGAGCGCCATCACAGCTTCGCCGTAGAGACGCCACGCTATTATATCGACTTTGGTTGGGCGTTGCCTTTACCAAAGCCTATGCATTCCGCATAGGGATGACCGACACCCCAACCTGTGACCACTGCGGCCATGAAGGATCAATTGGCCATATTTTGTGCGCCTGCCCGCAGTACAGTACACAGAGGGCATGCCTTTGCCACGAACTCGACCACCTGGACGACCAACCGCTATCCGAAAAAAGAATTCTACAACATCGAAAAGACCTACCGTCACAGAAGAAGGCCGTGCAAGCGCTATTGCGCTTTTTGCGATCTATCGGCCTGTGTGAACGACTAACTGGAACGCCTTTTGTGTGTGCGTGTCTCCATGTGTGCGTGTTTCTTTTTTTTTTCCTTTTTTTAGCTTTTTCCTCTCTGTCATCTTTCTAACCCCTATCCCCCATCCCCAGTGTAGGGTAGCAAACCGGATACTAATATCTGGTTAACCTCCCTGCCTTTCCTCTTCATTATCTCTCTCTCTCTCTCTAGCCTACTGGTTGCCTTGGTGCTTTGCCTCCCACTTCAACTGCTGCCTCTGAGGCTAGCCTAGTTACCTCTAGGTCATCTTCATCTCTCTGTTCTAAGGCTGCATATTTGTTTGCAACTGCCAACGTGAATTGGTCTGCTTTTATCCTTGCTGCTTCTAGGTTGGCCTGTTTTTTTCTTGACTAATTTTACTCTTTCTCTCTTCAAACAGAGGTGAATACGAAACCTCACTAATCTATCATCACTGCGCTTTACCCTACCTAACACTTATACATCTTGCACTATGCTGGGATCAGTAGAAAGTATAAAATCTTTCATTTCTGGTTTCCCCAGCAGGGCTTTTCCAGGTCCACTTTTTGTTCCTACGCTTCCTGAAGAAGGTATTCATTATTCGTAGCTTATTCATTCCCGCGAATTCTACCATCATCTCTCCTCGAGTGTTCGTGGAATCGACGCCGTAGTTTCCAAGTGCTTGTTCACCACCATAGACAGTGACGTTATACTGCACATTCGCCGTCTTGGAAAGTTGCGTTGCCTGACGATATATAACATTCAAAGGTGACAAGATTCGTTCACTCGTTAAGGTGGAATCCTTTCACCATGCCATTCGCTCTTTTATCCCAAAGCCACTTAAGTGTCCAAAGTGTTTCAAAGACGGGCCCGAGAGTAGAACAGGCCACCATTCGAATGTTGCCCTATGTGTTCTTTAACCACACAGCTTTGACCCTTGTAAATCATCTCACTTTGCCACTTGCGCCTGCACAGCAACTGACAATCTGCCTCATTCCTCATCGAAAGACTGCCGAAAAATCAAGGAGGAACTAAAGGTGCTCACGCGAACATCGAAAGTTCATTCGACTCATAAGGAGGTCACCGACATGGTGCGACGTCGTGAGGTCCGCCGAAGACAGTCTTCCAGGAAGAAGGTTCTCGCCGCTAGAAACACGTCGCGCCCCCCTGTAGACTGTTGGAGGTAGACTCCAATAGTGATGCGTTCCGCTTCAGTTTTGTGTGCCGATTCCCGTTTATATACTCGTTTTTCTCCCTTTCTATCCCTTCACACCTCTTTTCTCTTTCTTTCAGTGCACGGTAGAAAATCGTGTCTTTTCTGATTAACCTACCTGCCGCTCCTTTCTCTCTCTCTCTCTCTCTCTCTCTCTCTCTCTCTCTCTCTCTCTCTCTCTCTCTCTCTCTACTAGTCAAGCTAATTGTAGTTTTGCGAGCCTGTCGGCTCGTGTGAGTTCGTCTGTACGGTGTCCTTTGGCGTTGTAAATGAAGAGAACACGCGTATGCAATAATTTATTGATGTATTCCTCCAGCGTACGGGTGGTGTCTGCGAGCCACTTGACACGGGCATTGAACTGCGCGACAACCACGCCATATTTTTTTTTCTTCGCACTGTCCCCGTCAGCACACACCGCAGCGTTACTGTAGCGCAAGGTAGACGGTGAAAAAGACAAAGGAAGCAGGAGCCGTCCGCATGCCCGCCGCGGGGACACGGGCGCAGTGACCCAACGTATCGGCCAGCGGCGAAATGTCAGCCGGGGTCAGCACGCAGAAGGGCCGCAGGGCGCTGTGAGAAAGAAGGCGGGAGAGAGGCCACATGGCTTCTTCGTTTCCAGCGTTAAGGGGGCCGTCCGCGCTTGTGTTTCTCGGACGCCGCAGTAGTGGAAGCAGAGGCGACAGCGCGTGAGCGGAGCACCCGTACTCTCTCGGTGTTCTTTCAAGGAGAGGCCCCGGGGGCGTTCTCTCGAGCCAGCGGTATCTCTTCGTACGAGAAGGGGGACTCGGGAACGGCTCTCGCCCTTCTTGGACCGCCACCGCGTTGCCCCTTAGCGCCAGCCGCGGGGCTCCGAGGCACGCGCCGCCACTGTTGCCTTTCTCTCTGTTTCGAAGAAAGAACGCGCGGAGTGCACGCACTAGGTCAGTGAGAGGCACGTGTGCTGGATAAACCCGGGTCTATGCCGCTGGTGCGCGCCGGGTAAACTAATAAAACATAGTTAGCGACGCCGGTGATGAATCTCGAAACGTGCTGCGATGACTGAGTTTACTGTGAGCTATGCGGCACTCTCCTGATTGCGGGCGATCAAGGGCTCTCGAAGGAGTGTGCCTTACTTCGCGAAGGCAACTTATCGCTATTTGTAAGCCGTATACATATGACTTACGAAGCCGTTGCAGGAGATGAGCAATGCCTCTAAATATGTATAGGTACATGTGCCTGCAGAATTTTTCAGAATGCAGATCTTGAAACGGAGACTTGTAAGCATAAAAACGCGCCGCCTGAATTTCGGGATTGCATTCTACACTTGACTGATGTTCCTATGGGGACAGCACTTGTTATCTCAGTGCAGGATAAATGGTTAGGACGCCAAGACTGGTATTCAATAATTTACGTATACACTTTGCACATAAAAAAAAGGAGAAACTCTTTAAGCCAGCTGTGTGCACATGTGCGCGTTTATTCACCAGAACCATGGTTTTCCGCAGTTCTAGACGACTGCATATGCAGTCTGTGAAGACTGCGTGCTTGATTTCATTAGTGGGGATCCTTGTAAGTTATCCCTTCCCCAGCGCAGGGAAGCTAACCGGACTCTTGACTGGTTAAAATTCCTGCCTTCCTTCTCTCTCTCTCTCTCTCTCTCTGTCTTTTACACGCGCAGCACTTTTGCCTTTCTTCAAAACTAGTCCATTAACCGCTGCTGAGTAACATAGATAGGCTTTGTGGCAACAAAACGCGATAATATTATTTGGAAGTAACCCAATAGTACTGCTCGAGTTACAAGAAAGCAAAGATTTCCAACGAAGAGAAGTTTCCCGCCTCCCAACGCGTGCATCAACTTCTTAAACGAAGCCCTGACGTAGTAATATGCCCTGGCGCCGCCACGCCTTTAAATTCAGTCTGTGACGCAAGTGCAAGCAGCCGCGTTGCCATTCCAAGAATAAAAGCAATAGTTCCACTGGCCAAATATCGGGACCCACGTAAGCGTCGCTAAATCGAGCTCGGCAGGCTGCCGCCGAGCGTCGACCTGAAGCGTTCGCGAAGGGCGTCACCTGGCCATCGTCGGTAAAGGTGGTGGTGGACGACGTGATTTATTCGGATCGCTGTTAGGGCAGCGAAAGCGCACTCGGCAGGCACACGGTGCGCCCCCTTCCGCACCCACCTACGCCCACCTCCCAGCGCGTCGGTCTTGTTTCCGCAGCGCGCGCATTGTGGGCTCCGGCCCCTGCTGGCTGCGCGTGATTGCGACCGCACGCTTGCGCGCCCGGCTCACACGTGCCGGCTACGGGGCGGCGCCGGCACGGCTTCCCCGGCGCGCGCGGCACGCGGGCCGGCAGCCCGCGGCCGACCATTGCGTCGCGCTGCTAAGTGCCCCCCGTGCGCTGCCGAGTCAGGTGAAAATAGCCGGAGCTCTGGAACCATTTTAGAAGGCCCCGGTTTCTTCGAGTACGTTCCATGGGCTTCGCGAGCGAGAGCGGGGGCTTCCGCTGCTCCCTTCGGAACGCGCGTGGCCTTTCGCGGACGGCGGAGAAAACGCTCGCAGGCCGTGCCGCGGCGCCGGCCCGCGGTGGCTGCCCCCGCTTGGATGCAGCTTCACGCCAATTCTTGTATCACGTTCGGCGCTGCCAAGCCTGTTGTGATCGCCTTTCCCTGACTCGTTGTGACCAGTAGTGAACAGGCGAATTGCCACGATAACCACCTCTACGCTAATTATATAATGAAAATAAATAAATAAATAAATAAACAATGAGCTGACACTACATGGAGCCTTTCTTTTCTCTCGCTGCTCTCGTTCTGTTGAGGAGTTGCACTTTTGTGCTTGCGTCGCGGGAACTTTAGCGTCGAGGAGCCGCGGGATAAGCTAATGCGTCTAATCGCTACTTCTGCGCATAGTAGGTGTTGGAAGCTGAGTTCATGCATGGGCTGCTACGGACACGATGAGTTTCCGTTTCCGGGATGTTATGTTGGAATGCCTTGTGGTGCGGGACCTGGTCCCCCAGCTAAAGGTATCTGTCAATGGGAAAGCGCGCCAGAACGTGCAGTAGAACTTCTCCGGTGTTATTCGCGCTTAGGGAGACTCATTACCAGTATTGTGATGTTTCGTGATTTCGGGGAAAACTATTTCATTATTATTAGAGAACGAAATATAGCTTGTTTACCATGAACAGGCTTTTTGCTTTTGTTACGCTTAGCCGTTATTTTGCTTTTCTTCCATAATCATACTTATAAAAAGCATTCATGCACTTCTTCATTAGTGGCGTATGGTCTTCAATTAGGTTCATTTTGCTCCGTGTTGTGAAATTCTGCTTTTATGAAGCACAAATGTCGACAAATTTATTACAAAGCTGCAAACACTTTTCTGCGTTGTACTGCTTCCACCGGTTTCCTTTATTGTGCTATAATTTAGCCACCCTCTTTAATTACTCTATTCTGTTGGCAAGGGTAGTAATTCTTGATGTAATCAACTAGTATACCTCTAAACGCCGCGAGCTGGAACCAGCGAACGTAAGCTCGCTCTTTCGGTTCTGGCCCTAGTTTGTTATTTTCTTCGCCGGTTATTAGTATTCTTTTCGCTGAGTGGCATAACCGACTGGTAGAGCCATCTACGTCACTGTTTGTAGAAAATTTGTAGCGACGCGGCTACCGCCTCCAAAGCGGGCGACGAAGAAGATGGGCTCACGTGCAGGTAGCGCGAGAGTAGAACACGCTATAGCACGCTCGACCTCAGCGGCCGCGGTGTCGGCCTCTCCCGAGATCCCGCTTCACCATGGCTGGCCGGCCTAAATAAACCGTGGCTACAGCGGCTACCTCCTCTTCGCGCCGCCTCCCGCACATTCGTGACCCGGACGACCGAGCCAGCTTGCCATGCCAGGGTCAACCCACAACTTGGTGATACGGACGTGATTCGAACTCGCAACCTTCTGAGCACTCATGTTGTTGACCTAGAAGTGAGTCTCTAGTTGACGAAACCAGTTGGCAGAGCTGCTCCTGCAAAACTTCGGTAGGTCATGAATCCGCGGAAGGTGTGAGCACAAAACATCGGAAGGCTCGCCTGCTGCTGCTTGCGGTGAAATCGCGAATGCCGATAGCAGGGTTGCGTTGGTCGCTGACTGCATCGCGAAGGCTGTCCTCGTGGCGTCGCTATGCCTGCGAGAGTGATATTTACGCCTAGCGGAGCCGGTGGTAGAGACTGTGTATCGGTGATGAGCGAGGTGCACCTGAACGTAAAGCGAATAGCTTGCGGGAACGCCCAAGGAAGGAGAGCGGCGGGCCTCAGAGTAGCCGAAGGCGCTTACGCTTGTCTGAGTGAAGCCGTCGCGCAGCTGCCTTTGAGCTGGGGAGGAGGCTCACGAACCGAGCAGAGGACCGATGCTGGAGGCGGCGCTTGTTGACGACCGGCACGGGTGGACGCAGGCAATGTGAGACGGCAAGACGCGGAATGACGCGGCGGTTCAAATGTCGAGAGTGGTTGCGACTGAGCGCTCGAGGTGACATAGTGAGCAAGGACGGCTGCCCGCAAGTCGTCGTAGAAGTCGGGGCCCGGAGGTGGCAACCAGAGCCTGGAACCTTGTTGAGAAGGAAGTAGCTGTTCAGCTTGATGAACCAAATGTCCGGCATGTCGATGTAGTATTCCCGGACGCCCTACGACCGTGGGACGTCTACCCGTACTGCGTGGGGCCACGTCACGACTTGGTAGAGTAGGTGCGCTGATGATGGCATGGCTGGGCTCGGCCGTCACCAATTTGCGGGTGGCGGCACGAAGAGTTAGCCGCCGTAGCGACGGTTTATTTAGGCCGGCTAGCCATGGTACAGCGGGATTTCGGGAGCGGCTCCTACCACGGCCGCGCAGGCCGAGCGCGCTACCTGCACATGAGCCCATCTTCTTCGCCTGCTTTGGAGACAATAGTGGCGCCCCTACAAACGCATAAATTTTAAATTTAGGAGCCTTATTCTAATTCCTAATGGTTCTGTCTCGTGGGGCGCTGCGGAAGGCGAAGTCTGCAGGCTGAACTACTTCAATGCGATATTACGCCGATAACCAAGTACTCAATGTAATTAATGTTTCAGTTTCAGGAATTTATCAGCAATAACAATCTAATATTGATTGCACAACCTCAATTGTGCTATCTGATGCAAACTAATGTCAAAAGAAAAGAAGAAGAAGCGCGCACAGAACTGTCCGCAATCGACGGCAATTTCGTCGTTTGCAACACTTCACAAAGCTGCGAAGAGAGATGAGGGAAAAACAATAGTGGCTAATAGACAATAAACGAAGCAAGTAAAAATAAAGAACGAGAAGTAGTAAGAGCCGCACGTGGTGGAGGCTGCATGCCACGGACGTTTCATTTCGAGATGCCCTTATCATGCCTGTCGATAGAGAGGGACGCTGAGAGGGGAAGCTCATCGGCGCTTCCAGACTGCAATTTGCAGCGCCCTGGTCGCCGTGGCTTATAAAGGCGTGCCATTTGTATACCCCCTCTCCCCCTCCCTCCGCCCGCCCATCTGGAGCGCAGACACCCGGGTTGCTCTCCCGGCAACTCCTCTCTGACTTCCATTATTCAGCCTCTCCTCTGCTGTGCTTTTATGTGGCAGCATAATAATATAAAGGAATGAGCCGAAAAATGACTAAGGCGCCCGTCTACTCTCGCGACCATCCGTCCATGCTATTGAACTCGGAGAAAAAAATCCGGTGCCTCCCACCAACCAGAAGCAAAAGAGAGAGCGACGAAAGCCGAGGCAAAGGTAAGTAGTGCTCCCGCGCTTCCCTGCTTCTCGAGCCACACGCGCGAGTCACCTCCATACGGCGGCAGCTTAAAGACAAAGCGGGGCCGAGCGAGAGCGTCGTCTCTCCTTCCTCCAGCCAAAGAAGGTCGTCGGTTGTTACGGCACGCGACTCGCGGGCTCGCGCCGCGGCGACCCTTCTTCGGCGTGAAACGTCGTCATCCGTCACCACGTCATGCGCAGGGGACGCCGCAGAGCCGCTGTTGTCCGGTCGTCACGCGGCTTCTTCGTTGCGGGAAATGGGCGACCGCATCCCTCCACTCCCTAGCTGTCCCACCCTTACCCCCTCGCCACATCCCTTTCCCCGGAACTGCGCCGAGTCTCGTGCGACGGGGCATCCCCGCGAGGTGGTGGTGATAAACTTTAATAAATATTGAGCCGTATCTTAAGCGAGCGCGCCACATGGCGTCCGAGCGAGAGAGAGCCCTGCAGCGCGCGCCTCTCGCAAGTTCCCGACGCGACGCGCGATACGCCGGAAGCGAAGGTTGCGTGAGCTGCGTCGTCCTCCTCTTCATTGCGTGCGCCCGTCGTGGTGCGTCCGCTCACAGAGTGCGCTGCTCGTGATGTCGAGCGTAATGATTAACACATTACTCGCGTATTTATTCGTAGTGCTTTACTACTGAATATTTACAGCTGGGGTATACCGCAGGCTATACATATCCGATACACACGCAAACAATCAGAGAGGGAGCTTTGTTTATCCAACCCAAAGGGCGTCCCTCTCTCTCTCTCTCTCTCTCTCTCTCTCTCTCTCTCTATATATATATATATATATATATATATATATATATATATATATATATATATATATATATATATATATATATATATATATATATATATATATATATATATATGCCGGTGCAGTAGGCGACGGAATGCTCCAAGTTTTCTCAATGCTCGGTATTGCAACAAAACTGCAAATTTTGGAACTCTCTTAAGTAGTAACCGAGGAAAAGTACCTCCTAATTAGCATATCTTAATGTCGTGCAGGGAATGGTAAATTTTAGATTAGCTTTTGACGCATGTTGTCGCTTATAATCTTGTTACAGTGGATGTATCCTCGGCAATTACCCGTGTCAAGTTTGGTTTGATGTCTGCGTTCTCGTTTTCTACCTGTGTTCACCACGTTTCCAATGAGACATGACCGACATCACCTATGCAGTGGTCGCCGCTAACGTTCTAGACGACACTCCCAACCTTGCATCTTTTATTTTTTTTTTTCGGTGGACAGCGTTATCAGGCAAAAGAATACTCCCTCTTTCGATAGCGAGCATGTTAGTGCTTTTCCCGGAACTGCTTGAGTCTATGTAACAGTTGGCCAGAACAAATAAAGAAACATATTTAAATTAAAGGAGACTTATTTCTGCAAACAACTACTGCGATCGCACCACGTACGGTGGTGTGTTTGATAGATAACGGCAAAATTCTATAGTAGTAGCAAGACGCGCGCTGCTTTCTGCGACGCAGTTGCCTTCAACAAAGCCATCATTGGTCAAGCGCACGTCTACTACGGCGACGG
The DNA here is from genome assembly GCF_050947875.1 of Dermacentor variabilis. NCBI lineage: Eukaryota > Metazoa > Arthropoda > Arachnida > Ixodida > Ixodidae > Dermacentor > Dermacentor variabilis. Next base: position 60,105,385 of record NW_027460280.1, on the reverse strand, counting down.
GGTGAGAGCGCAGCCCGTCACTTTGCTTGGCGGCGGTCGGTGGCAGTTTGACGTGAGGACGAGCACTTCATGCGCGGCTAAGGCGAGGCGGTGCTCTGAAAGCCTGCAATTTGCCTTCATCGCTAACGTTCCACGGCATTCCTTTTGAGATCACGGCAGCGCTCTCTGAGCAGACCCCCCCCTCCCCCGTCTCTGCTCCTTTTTTGACCTATAAATAAAAGGAAAAAAAAAACGAAGGAACTGTTGTAGAAGAAAGAAGGGGAAAAGGGGCGAGAGCAAAGGGCGGGTAGGAGGAATCCCCGAAGAATGGAGGATGGGCATTATCGATTCATCGCAAAAGGCTGCCCCTCGGCGGAGTGCCTCGCGCGTGATGGGGGGAAATAATTCGCTCCGTCTGTTCTCCTCCGCCTCTCACTATATTCGCACGGTGTATACCCGTTTTTTTTTTTTTTTTGCTTGCGCATTTTGCCGTGGCTTGGGACCGCTCAGGAGCCACACTGATTGTCCGAACAGCGGGCACATTTCGTTGTTCGGGTATGAGGCAAGCGCGCCGTCTTTTCCTCGCGCTGAGAGAGAGAAAGAGAGAGAGAGAGAGAATAATGCAGAGAAAGGCAGGGAGGTTAACCAGAGGTAGTTCCGGTTGGCTACCCTGCGCAGGGGGAAGGGTTAACGGGGATAAAAAGAGAGACAGAGCGGAAGGGGGAGATGGAAAGAGAGACAAGCACGAACAAAGTGCGCACACTACAAAGCGTTAGGGGCCTCGCGCTGAGACTCGTCATTGTTACTACCCGCATGGCAGTGCTCGACCTTGGACGCTGCAGTGGAGATCGCCAGAAATGCTGCGCGGAGCCACTGTGCAAATCGGCGTGCAAGAAAGCCGATATGCTAATTAATTATAACGAACCCACTTTTTTTTTTAAAGCATGGTGCGTTTATTAACAGTTCATTTATTTTTAGCATATTGTAATCCCGCTGCGGGGCTTAAATATTGGTACCATATTTTTTACAGTAGGGTATCGCTTGTTGGAGTAAATTTATCGTGAAGTTCGGCTACCATATGAAATAGGAATTTCTCGTTTTACTGCTAATAACTTCTTCAGTCATATCCCTATCACACACATTTTTTTTTCGACCATAATCCCACAGCACATTTTGATCAGTTGTCTGCTTCTTAAGGTTACCCGCTGGCCTCTAACGAACCTTAAGGAAGATTCATTCATTGTAATTTAGAAAAGTCAGAATGAAATGTTCTGTAATGTTTCTTGTTAACGTGCACTAGATTCGCCTCAATGGAGTGTCTGTACTCGGACCACATTTTTTTTTTCTACTAGCTGGCATGCAGGAAACGTACGAGAACGCAGCAACTATATTGAAACTCGGAAATGCCAGTCCTCATTCAAAAGTAGCTTTAAAAAAAATGTGACTGTTATATATGCACATCTTAGTACACCCGCTAGGCTAATAGAATCTCCTTCCTTTTGTCGTCAGCCGCGTCAAGCGAAGTTGGAAAGCCCCGAAATAGACCTCGTCACTTGCGCCATAATGAACTCAGCCTGGAAGTGATGATACCGCTCGAGCCGTGGATTCTCGCCAGAGTTCCCACTGTCAGGCCGCGCTCGAGCATTTACTTTCGCGGCACGCAAGTCTATTACAGATATCGGCTCTTTCGTAACGAGTGGCAGGGCTATGGAGGGAGCAGTAATGGATCCTGGTGGCTCATCTGTAAGCAGTTTATCTTGTTGTGCAATGTGGTCTACGTCAACCTGATGGATGTTTTAGAAACTGTTCTTTTTATTTTATTGCCCCCTTTCTTTCCGGTAACAAAAAGAGAGGAACTTCGCGCTCATGCAGAAGTGCTATTAAACGCTGTCGTTGAAGGATGGATTTAGGGGCTGACGTAAATTTCTAGAGCCGGTGTTTCCGTCAGTAGCTGTCACATAGGGTCGCAGGCCTTCTCCAACGGAGTAGTACGCGTCAACAAGAGAAACGCGACATATTGCAAACAACGTGTTATATGTAACGAGGGAACGATGCTCGCGATTTTTTCTTTGAAATTCGTCAGCCTATCACGAAGAGCATGGATACGTCAGTGTTCCGGTAATTGTATTACAGAGGTCAAACGCAACGCTGCATATAGAAAATAAAATACTGAACTGCGTTTATCCACCAGTACTCGGTTCCTGCAGGACGATACTCGGTTTCGCAAAGGGCGACTGGCCAGAAGTCTGCATCGAGCAGACGTCGAACAAAATGCAAACAACATCACGCCGGGAAAAGGTGGCTCGTTTTGTAAGGCGAGCGTTCGCTTAAGTGCAACGCCTTCGGTCGGCCACTTCAGTGCAGCTCCGGCAAATCGGAACCGACTGTCGGCGCAAATGGGCCGGCTCCACCCCAGTGGTTGTATTACCCACGCGCGCACGCTCCGCTCGTGGATTTCTCCGGGGCGTTGCAAATATTGGCTGCGAATTTAGGCTTATCGCAGCCTCTTTGTTTCTCTTCCCCGCCAGAAGAGAGAAAAAAAGGGAGCGGAGTTTCATCCACGGAGCACTTTTCCGTATGGACAAACGGACAGACAAACAAAGAGAACCGGCGAACACGATTCCCGGAAGGAGAGGCAAGCGAAGCGAGGAGCAGGCTTCTATAAAGCGGAAATAGTTTTTGTACCAGCTCGTTGTCTGCTTAGATAGGTTTCTCCTCTCGTCGCTGTAGACGCTGCTGCAGAAGTGCGGTCGATGCAACAGCAGAAAAATGCGCAAAGGTAATCGGGTTGAGAGCCGGCCGAGTGTTCTTCCCATGTCGAGCAGGCCCCGCTCCGCGCCTTCCCGTGCGCTTTTGGCGAGCGAGCGGCGAGAAGGTGGTGGAAGAGAGTGGGTGGCGTGCACGGGGAGGGGGGGGGGGGCACGAAAGTGCATCGACGAGCCAAAGCGGAGGATAGCAAAGATAGCAAGCTCGCTGCACGGGGCATGCGTAAGAAGCTGCGCACGACCAGGTGGAACAGCGTATGCGGTTAAAGCTGCCGAAGCTGAATGTACTCAGGCTGAAGAGAGAGAGAGAGAGAGAGAGAGAGAGAGAGAGAGAGAGAGAGAGAGAGAGAGAGAGAGAGAGGAAGCGCTGGCCCCTGCGAGCGAGATAAAGAGCCAAAATAAAAACGAGGAAAAAAATTCTGGCGGCACTGGCGGGCTGTTGTGCTTGCATTGACCACAGCCCACCAATAGACCATAGACCCCGATTGTGCAAGGGACAGATAGCAAGGTATATGTAAACTGGTATAGTGAAGCTTCCATAGAAGTCCACATGTCAAGAAATTAGGGCTCGTTGTAACCGTCGCCATCTACGCATCGTGGGAACAACTAACGGCAAGCAAAAAAAAAAAGGAAAAAGAAAGAAGTGGCTTCACAACCGGAAATGCCAGTGTCGTCAAATGTTAGGAGTGGCGCATGTCTTAATGTGAACGTAATTAGGCTGTTATCGACGGCAATTGTTCCAGTAGTTTCCTTAGGAAGGTGAGCGAATAGGATGCAAATAAATGACACCACCAAAGAGCTTTCACAATCAACTTCACTTTTATTCTTCTTGAATAATTCAACCAATATAACTTATCAAATAAAACATGTTTCAATGATGAAAAGTACTACGGCCAGCACACAGTCGTTGTTGTGTGCTGGCCTTGAGCTGGATTATTCAGAGAGGCGGACATTACAGAGACCACGAGAAATCGAAATGTATTCAACTAATTAGCAGTAATTGTACAATTAACTCATTAAATAATTAATTTACCGCACATATTACAATGTACGAATTGTAGCCGGTGAACTTGGAAGGCGTATCCACTTGGAATGAATCCTCTTGGAATGAATTGAATCGACTTGGAACGAAGGACACTGGTGTCATCCTGTGTCATCCTGTGTTATCTTGTGTCGATCACCCCATTCTCATCCCAAGTGCATTAATGTCGACATTCATGTGAGATGGGTTCTGCCGGAATTTTCTTTACCTCCACGGAAACGCAGCCCTTGCTGCTACCTCCCCAGGCTCTCGCTCTCAGCATGAGCAACGCATTGAAAACGTACGTCGCAGCCGCGCATTGTTCGAACTCGGCTCTTGTTCACCCGCCCGTATCCTAAACATGTTTCGGGTTTTGCCTAAGTATGCACAGCGCTCATAATAACGAAATACATTTTAATTATGACTCCCCTGTTATCCATCCGCCTTCCTCGGGCGATAGGATCTTACAGGCACCATTTGACATGCGAAGCATGTTACGTCACTGCCTTCGGTTCACTAGCAACTTGTGTACTTTCATTATGCCTTGTTGAAGGCAAACACACAGTGGTCTGCATAAGCATCGATGCTTTCGCGGACTACAGGTTGCTGTTTGTAGCACACACAAGAAATTTAATTTTGCCATTGTACTTTTTTATTTTTCTCTCTTCCTATTGTTTCCTGTGTGAGAGCACAGGACTGTGTCATTCGGGCCAGAGCACTGCCCAGTCCCGCTCAAAAGCATCATTACTTTGGCGAGCTGACAAAATATTTGACTGTATGTTTTATGTTCTAATAAAGAAAGAAAGAAAAGAAAAAAAAAACGCTGGGAAAGACGGCTGTGCGAGGCCTAACTCCAGGGTGTGACTACACTTTGCTTCCAGGGGACAATAATAATCAATACTTCGTGAAAACAATCACGTAAAGTAATGAGGTGGGGCGTGTTATGAATAAAAGAAAGTCCGTCGGATGACACGTTTACATTTAGCTAGAGGCCATGCCCGGCCCTGTACATTGCGTAAACTTCGCAAAACACCGCATGCCTTCCACTGTTATGACAGCACGCCCCCCGGATTGTACTGTTTACCACGTCTTGCGAAACGACCAAGCGGATCTAATAAACATTTTTTCATTCCTTAACCCTGACATGCACTCAGCGGCACTCTCGGTTGTAATATGTTTCTCCCTTTCGCCGGAATAACGCCTGTTGATGTTCAGGCGCTTTCTTCCAGCGTTTTAATTTGCTCGCTAACCCTACGAATATTATTGGGGTGACTTCATAGAGACACATAGCTAGAGCTATGTGTCTCTTAGCTTCATAGCTTAGCTATGCTATTCTTAGCTCATAGCTTCACTGACACACAGCTAGAGTCTACTTTCAGTTTATAAGATTCCTGTGTTAGCTGCCCAGCGCATATAAAAGAATGGACGGAGATGGACGCATTTCGTTCGTGATGCGATGTGTGCTTATAGGCACGTTAACCATTTGTATTCGTTTCATTTTTCATTTCATTGTTCGTTTCAGCTTTACAGCAATATTGGCAATGATTTTCGCTCCGCCGAAGTGGCATCTACATCGTATTTTGAGCTTCCGTTAATTGACAGGGACATCTCGACCAGCTCTGTTAACACGCACCTTCGCAAAGAAGAATGGTGTTAGCTACAGGCGTTGCGCTGCTTCAGCTCGAGGTCGCGAGGTCGATCCCGGCCACGGCGGCCGCATTTAAATGCAAGCGAAATGCAAAGGCGCTCGTGTACTTAGATTTAGGTGCGCGTTAATAACTTCGCGTGGTCAAAAATTAAACCGGAGTCTCCACTACGGCGTGCCTAATGAGCGCATCGTGATTTTGGGCGCTAAACCCCAAAATATTGTGATTATTTTTATAGGCGGATCTGTGATCTGTCAAATCATTGGCATCAATTGTTTTAGCCGAGCGTCTCCTTTTAATGTGTGTGGGGCTAAAGATTCCACAATTTTAAATGTTACTTTAGTAGATAGCATACCCCTAACGCTCAATGAGAAATCGTCAAGTCCACGGAAGAGCGAAATGGACCTGACGGAACGGAAGTAAGACGCCTTCACTGTACCGGGTCCTCATTGCGCCCACTGGGCAATCCTGCTACATCGAAGGCTTGACGACTTTCAGCGAGTAGGGCTATTCGTCGCTACTCGTCTCCAGTGTGCGTGTGTGTGCGTGTACGCGTGCGTGTGCGTTTGCGTACGTGCCTGTGTGTTTAGATGAGGGCCACTGCTTAACGTTCTCAGCCTTACGAGTATAGAAATGCTATATTTTGCCTAATTCAACGTTTCCTCGGGGGATAGCGTCCGACCCACTCAAGTAGCGGACCTGACCATTCTATATGCTGACCAAGTTGGTCACGTAGACGTTCGACGCTCAGTTCCTTTATAGGTGGCAGACGCACGTATACACAAGAGAAATTTAGGCGATTTAACCATTTAGGCGACTACGCCGGAAGCAATGGTATGTGTTCTCCCACAAAAAACTACCAAGGATGAAGACACCTTTACGTGTCCAACTAAATGAAGACGGAACAGAAACTTCGTTTTTATGTGGTGCTTTGTGCTAATCATATGTTATAGTTCGTTGATACAAACGCTTCCAACTGAGTTATTTGAGCCACCGCCAGGACAGGCAGGCAGGGCTAAAGCTGCGTTACCGAAGACTCGTAGAAGAAAAATGTGCTTTATACTCCGGAATCTGCTGTGGCGTCTCATGGTTACAGGTGATAAAATAAACTCGCGTGCCGAAACAAGAAAGAAAGAAAAAAAGAAAGACGGAAACCGCTACGACGCCGTGCCATGCAAGGTCGACAGGAACTGCAGGGCGCGCTCGATGGTGGTCGCAGATGGGTTCTCCACCGGAGATCGGCGATGAGGAGGAAAATTGGCCACCGTGCCCGGTGCGGATTCAATCAGGCGGCGGGGGCAACGGGTGGGCCTCGGCCGCACGTGGACAGGGACCCCGAAGCGGGGCGAGAGGGGGGCAGCCCGCTGTCCGTTCGTAATTTGAGGACAAGCGCCCATCGCGGTAAACGGCATCGGGTGATGGATGGCTGGCTCTGTCTCAAGTCGTGGGGCCGCCCCCACCGCATGGAAGCACCGAGGAGCGGCGCGCGTTTTTCTTGCTGCCGGTTTCGCCGCAGCGCACATCATTTCCGCCATGGGCGCCGGGGGAGAAAGTCAGCAAACGGTGGCGAAGATGGAGCTTTGCAGAAGTGGGGGAGAGGCTGATTTCGCTTGCTGCGGTGAACGAGGAAAGCGCTTGTTTTTCTATCTGCTACCGCTCTTTGCCTTCGGCTTGAATTGATCGCAATGCCGAGCAATCATGGCGTGCGGCTATGCGCCTTTCCGAGCGCCGGTTCCTCGTGACACGTAGCGGCTTGCTTCCTCCTCCGCTGCGAGCCGCGCAATGCCTGTTGTGTGACGAGCGGTTTTCTTACAGGAGACTGGCGCAATCTCCGAGGCGTTACGCTATTCCGATGAGGCGAGATCTCCTTACAATGTGTTCGCACAGTGAAACACCGCGGTGTCTGTGCAAGAGGAGAAAGATTTTACCAGTGATCGAGCGCTTGACAAGTAGCACGAGCAGGCTTGTTCTGTTAACGCATTTCCTTTTTTTTTTCTTTTCTTTTGATGCACGTGCTCAGCCACTGCGCTTCATTATAATTATTTTTTAACGAACTGGCGCCGAATTCGCAAGTTTTATGTTTGGAGGAGACATTTGCCATTGGCCGCTCGCACCAATTATTCTGTCCACTTATTATGTCCGAGATCAAGTTGGCCGGAATCGCGCTTACGAGCAAGTGTACTGTAAGAACTTTCTTGTTAACACGAGCCTTGAACTGGAACAAAAAAGCTAGTTTCCGCTCTGACTGTCGACATAGTGATTGCAGTATGAATGAAAGCCGCAGGTTGCGCTTCTCGCTTTTTCAGACTCCTGAAAACTCCAGAAGAAAAGAAACCAGATAGATTTGCTTATGAATTATTGAGGAAGGACACGCATTTCGCTGGGTGCAATGGTAATTTGAGTTAGTGCGTTAATTTGACAAAAATAATTCAGAAGGCATAGTTTTAAATAAAATAGATTTCCATTCTACTGCCGGAACTCGAAATGCCTGACGTTAGCCAACTTCTCTCTAATGCTGACTTGCACGCAAAATAGGCGGAGTGAAATACGGATGCTGCTGAATCACGATCAAACCAAATGTTCCAACCTCATTCGTTATATAGAGTATGCCCAGTTATCTAAGCGCGTGAGCCGTGAAATTTGTTTGTTCACTGGAAACATATTCAGTTATTCGCATAACATCTTGTGTCCATCATGTGGGCATGTCTACATTATTTTCTTTCTTTTTGTTTCTATTAGATTTCACCAAACTGTGTGGTAAAAGTGGAAGTAGCGATTCTGATTGAATGTTTGATCATAATTGTTTTTGACGTTCAAACTACGCTACGAACTTGCATCCAATTTGCAGTTTAATGACGCAGCAAATGTTTAAAAAATGATTACGTCTTGTTCTTCACAGTGCAAATACCCTCGTTTCTCATTCTGCAAGCTCAAGCTGAAGTTCCTGATAGCCAAATAGATGTTTATTTGGGTGCCAGCAATACACAGCAAGTTTGTCTTTAATCCTCAATGGAATACTAACCACTAGCTCTGTTCTCAAATTCACCTTGAGCATTTTAGTTCCTCCTTTTCTTTTCTTTTTTTTTTTTCGTGTTCATTTTCTTCCCTTTTTTTTGTGTTGACACACCGTGCTAAGTTGAAAGAGCATCTTTCGCTTTACACAGCAGGGCTAGAACTCTGCCCGATGCTTTAAGTCAAAATTGAGGCTAGCTGCTGCAAGAAAAGCGAAGTTCTTTCCACGGAAGCCATGCGTCAAAGTTCTTCGTGGTTTTTTAACCACACAGAGTTCCGCTAGGTACCTTGTCTGAACGCCGCAGGCGTGTGACGATGCGCTATACTTATTCGGAAGGGGAGAAAGTTCGCTACAAAGTGATAGAGACCGAAGCGACGGAAGCAGAAAGGACGTCACTCGTCACAGGGGCTTATGGCGACTGCGTGTTTACACATGGGATTGAGCGCCAAGCACCTCTCTTTTGGACTTCGCAAACGCAATTGGACTGCAAAAGGCAACCGCCAGTGACGATCACGTCCGGAGGTGGCAAGGAAAACTGATGTCCCCAAATAAAAATCTTCCGACACAGTCGGTGCAGGAGCCCGAATCCAGACGATAAGCTGCTTAGCGGGCATTACGCAGAAGAAGTAAGAGCAGGCTTCGGCGCGCAGGAGCCAGCAGTTAGAAGCTACAGCTCTACCGCCCTCCGGTGCCATTGCATTAGGTAAGGGAAGAAGAGCGCAGTGAGCAGTAACTGAGCGCATTACGTGGCCCACTTTCTTTTATTTAACCTATTTTTTTTATACATACACTCACCCGTTAGCGTCGCGCAAATTGTGCTGCGTTTTCTTTCGCAAGAGCCCGAACACAGCCATACATGCGGGCGCAGGCACCCCGGAGTGAGATAGAGTTTAATGACTGACAGAACAACGAACTTCGCCTCCAGTGCAGCACGCATCGCGAATGGGGACAGCGGAGCGCGTGGCTTTGGAGCGCATGAAGCTCGGTATACATCCATATAGCGACAAGCAATGGTCCCTAAGGCTCGCGAACGTGGCTCTGATGTGCCTCTGGCTTTGCTTAGTCGAATGGCCGTGAGCGGTATTGCACTCGGTGCCACAGGGACGCGCCGTGTTCGGTGCTGTTTCTGTTTCCTCGCCTCGTGTGTGCGCATCACGCTGGTGCGAGTGAGACTTGTCGGTGCACAGGCGCTGACAGTATACGGCAGTTTTATGCATGCAACGCATTCTAGTCTTCTTTCTTTTCCTTTAACTTGACGGCGTCATTAGCTAACGAAGGAGTTCAGTTTTAGAAAGTTGGGCGCTGGTAAAGCACACGCGAAGCCCCTGCTTTTGTTCGGATTGAAAACCTTCGCTGTTTTTTTTTTGTTTTTGTTTTGGACCGGCGTGATACTATGGGCTTCTATGTAGAGGAAAAGAACCTACAACGGCGGCTGAGTGCGCTAGGCTCTTCTGCAGCTCAGCGCGTGGTCGTGGGTGCGATTACCGTAAACGGCAGCCACATTCTGGTAGGGAGCGGAATGCAAGTACGCCAGTCTATTTAGAATTAGGTGCACGTTAGAGAACCCCAGATGGTCAAAACTGATACGCCGCACACTGATGGTACACAGATGGTAAACGAAAAAGGACCCGTCAGCTCCGCTCCTCTTTTTTCGGCTTAGCCTGATTATTCATTCCAGCGCTGTAATTGCGAAGTTCAATTTTTCTCTTCAAACAAAAGTTACTGCAATACAAATTCTGAGTCAGTTGTCAATAAAGTGCGACACGTAAAATCTTATAAGTCATACTTCTTAAACTGGGACGCTCCAGTCTGTAATTTAGGGCCTAAATATGGGAATTAAGGCTTTCTCTTTCTTCAATATTAATCCCAAGGAATTTGTGAATGGTCGACGAAACGAATTGTATCCATTTGAGACATAATGACCATGGTGCTTTCCATCTGAAAAGTGGTTCGCGCTGCGCTCAGCGCAAGTGCGGTAGCTGTTCATAGAAGGAAGTCCTGTCATTTTCACTCAAAAGCTGGAGTACCTTCATTGCAGTCTCGTATCCCAGTCAGTGCTTCCAGCGCGAATGGGACTCCTTTCATGCGTCGTTCGTTTACACGACCTACTACTGCGTGTGCGCTTGCTGGCTCGTACGGTTACCTCTTAGAAATTTTCTCAGGCGACTCCGCGTTGTCACACCCCACTTGCGTCCTTCCTTCGCGCACACCACGTGATCCCTGCGACCTGGCGTCTCGCGGGCAAGCGACGGCGCGTTTCGAGGTCAAGTTCATTAGGCAACGAGTGAAGCCCACTTCTTGGTGCCGTGCGCTAATGCGTTCGCTTTATCCTGCTTTGTAGCGATCCCGTTTCTGGCGCGTTAATTTCCGGTTCCCATCGGCTCGCGCAGGCGAGTTGCGCCGCGTCGCAGCCATATGCTGCAGAGACGGCGCGCGCGTGCGCGATGTGCCGCGCCTCGGCTGCTGATGGATGAGCAGCATTACGGCGACCGCTCGAGCGTGCCACGACAGGCCTCCGACCGCAGGCTGCGACGTCTACTCGAAATTTAACCCGCTGAGCACACGGCACGGCGAGCGCCTCCCCCCTACATCAAGCCTCGCACGCGCCAACATTTCGCGCGCCGATCGCATCACCACGCGCGTGGATCAGCGGGCGGTTGCCGCATAAAGCGCGCCTCTTACCTCTGCCTCCGTCAGAGAGAGAGAGAGAGAGAGAGAGAGAGAGAGAGAGAGACGGACGGTCGGTCGGAATAGCGCCGGCCCCCGTGGGGTGATGAACTAACGTGTATAAAAGAGAACACAGGGCGCAGGATTTTCAGCCCGGCGCCGAGAATGAATTGCCGCCTCCTCCATTGCGCTTAAAGGACGCGTCACTGTTGCCACTCTGCACCAGCGGTGCGGAACGCGCGCCGTGTGCTTGTATTATGAACGTGTACTGTCTCGTCGGGGACACGCGTGAGACAGCGGAAACAAGAAAGAATAACGGCGCAAAGCTCGCTGTCGCCTGGCTGCGGCGTTGCATATTAATGGCTGTAAAGAACACGCAGCAAGAAGGGGATAAAAATCGAAATAGAAGGTTTCAATTTTATTTTATTTTTATTATTTTTGGAGGGGGGGGGGAAGGATAGCCTCGCGGATTAACGAGGTTACGCTATGCGCGCGACATCGATGAGAACGCGGCGGGGTGCGACCATATTCTCCCGCCTCACCGAATAGGACTCTGAGGAGACGACGCAGGAAACGCTGAACGGATCGAACCTTTAATACTCCGCACCCGATATATTTCTGTACGCTCATGACACCAGCGTATTCTTGTCTGGTAACGCGCTCAGTCTTCTTGAACAACAAGCAAATCTTTGGTTCAGGTATGACTTGCTCAAAAATAATAAACGAGAACTAAGCACTGACAAAAAAAAGTATGTCTCCCCCCCCCCCCCCCAACGCAATGAGACTATCACAAGAGAAACTAACATACCTTTTTAAAGGCAAAAAATTAAACGCGTCACAGCACATAAATTTCTTGGGGTGCTTTTTCGAGAGCACTTAGACTGGTCCTTGCACACTAGTTACGTTCGCTCCAGTATTTCAGGATCTATGGGTATTGTTTGTAAATTACGAAAACTGCTTGCCACAATGGTTAAAGAAATAACTAAATTATACAATAGTTCACTAGCACCCTCACTATACTGTCTTATTGTGTGGGGGAATAGTACTGAAGCAAACACAGATAGAATTCAAGTCTTTAAAAAGAAAGCTATACGATTAATAGAAGGAGTGCCACACAGTTTTATACGGCACCCGTTTTCAAAAAAAAAAACAAAGAAGAAACCATGAAGTACGAACCATTACAATCGTCATAAAAAAAAAATTGGCGATGGTCCAAGTAAAATCTAATCCTTCTGTTTTTTTTTTTTTCAAAGACATCTTGCGAAAGAAAATTGCCACTACCTACGCCATCAGATTTATAAAAAAGTAAAACCACGCACCAATTACGGCCCTGAAAGACTGAGCTATCAGATTCCGTATTTTTTAAACCAACACCCTTTTGCAGCTACCTTGATTGAGAAGATCGGCTCATACCGTGTTTTTTAAAAGGAAGGTACATTCATATTTAATATCAATACAAACATAAACCTTGTGTGATGCTTCAAGTTTGTAAAAACGTATTTGGTGTTTCTTTTTTACACTTTGTGTCATGTGGAAGTCGCAAAAATGGATCTTTCGCTGTCATTTTCCTGCGTTAAGTTAGCGGTCGTTTTCGTTTGACTTGTATACTTTTTTTGTGACTTAAATGTAATAATTCTTACTTACGCATATTTATGAACAAAAGCGCTACTGTACTGACATACTTCTTTTGTCTTACGGCTATTGTTTTTTTTCTGCGCTTTTATAGCTTTCGTGACATTGTAACACTGAGCATTGTGCCATTTTCGGGGTGAATTTGGGTTTCCGGGGGAGACTTTTTTGCCTTTTCGCAGGCCCCAAGGCAACTGCACATTTTTTACAGCGAAAGCTGTATATCGCTAACCTTCTGTAGTTTTTTTAGGCGTCCGGCAACAGAAACGGGCTTTGTGATTTCTGACAAACCAATACGGGTACAATGCGGTGGCGCAGATGTCAAAATGCGGAACAGATTTGAACGCTCGCCGTGTAAAATATCGTGACGTGAAGGTTATCTAAGTATATAAGAAGGTGAGATATCGGAGCTAGAAACAGCTGCATTATCGATGGGGCGGACACGTGTTGTTCGTACACCCGAAGAACAACATGCGTACGAGGAGCGCCGGAGGGAACAGCAACGAGGATGTAAACGGCGCCGCAGCGAAACGACCACCGACGAAGAACGTTCCCGCGATGCTGAACGAAAACGACAATCGTGACTCGCCAGACTCGCAACGCAAGAAATGAGAACCATTCCACTCTGTGAAGATGGAATGGCAGCGAAAGCACTTTGCTTTTCGTTTGAGAGCTTTGACTGTCGCCAGCTTTTGCTGCCGTTCCATCTTCACAGAGTGAAATGGTTGTCTGAAATAAACTTCAAACTTCAAACTTAACTTTGATGTTGCTGCCTAAAGGTATACTTATCTAAAGGGAGCGAATTTATATATATATATATATATATATATATATATATATATATATATATATATATATATATATATATATATATATATATATATATGTGTGTGTGTGTGTGTGTGTGTGTGTGTGTGTGTGTGTGTGTGTGTGTGTGTGTGTGTGTGTGTTTGTGTTACACGTCGTTTAATAATTAGTGGGATAAGTGGTTATTAAGGCACTGCTCATTGCTGATCTGTGCCGATCACCATCACATTTCTCGTTGCATTACTTGTGCCACTTCTAATCTCCACTTCATAAATACCTTCACAAGAGAACTTCTGGACCAGCGCGATGTCGATGTTCCACGCTCCTGAGCAGCCAGAGCTTCTACTGCCAGGATTTTACATGAAACACAAGGTGCTCTTGTAGTTTTTTTTTATATTCCCTCCATAAAATCGTATCATTTTACATCTAGTCGATATAGCAACGGCAATATACTATAAGCGGGAAAGCGGAACTTGGGGGATACATATGATCACGGTTGATTTATAATTTAGCTGCCCTTTCTTTACTGGAACAATGGTACCATACGCATTCTTTCTTACGCAGAAAGTCTCGCGCGCAGAAATGTAGCCATTGCATCAGCCGTTCCCCCGCATCGTATCTACTTGATTTTTTTTTAAAATCTGTTTTTTTATTGCTTCTCGTAACAGCGCACGAAATATGTTCGGAGCACGATAACTTTGCATCAGATCCCTTAATTTCAGCGGTCGATACGCGTCGCAGCTGGACGCAAGTGACAAGGCTTCTGGATCAGCGCGTATACAGTACGTGCTCGTGCTCTCGGTACCGTCACCGCGCGCGCTCCGGGGACAGCATCGAATGCGCCTTTCCGCGAGGAGCTTGCGGCACGGCGTCCCCGTGGCGAGCGTCGAAACATGCCGAGCACATGGTGGCAAGCGCAAATAGAGCGTTAGCATGGAGGGCGCGTCGCCGGGCTTTCTTAAATTGTTCGGGAGAACGCAGGGAGGGCGCGTTTTGACTGCGCAGAACAGCGGGCGCGGAAAGGTCTCGAGTGGCGGCGCGAGCTGCGGGCTGGGCGACGAGCGCCGCGCGCGCTGTTTATTCTCCGCACACCCGACGAAGACAGGGCAGTTCACGAGTGCCGAATGTCGGCGCTGGCGGCAAGTCGTCGTCTCAAGATGGTGGACCTTATGCGCCTGTCAGCGCCTTTCGGGCGCTCCCCTGACCCCCACGGTCCGCTCCTCCCACGCACACCGTGGCCGCTCCGCGGCGCCTCTCCTCTCCCGAGTGGCGGAGACGGCGCTTCAGCGGCGCCCCGAAAAATTGCGCCTGTCTCGGCTACTCGGACACTTGGCGAAATCAAGTTAGCGCCCAGCGGCCGCCCGGCGACGAGCTTCGCCGATGCGCACCTTTTGTGCCGAAGCCCGGCCCGCGTTTTATTTGACACACGAGTGGCCCCTCCCTCTTGGAAAGAAAGAGAAAAAGAATGCGGAAAAAAAAAGGAAATAAAAGCGTTTCAGAGAGGGATACTGTCGACAGCGTCGCTGCTGCGATATATTTGGGGCACGGGCCCGTCTCGTTGTTGGCCCGCCTGCGCCCGCGTACGTGCTCTGCGATTGCAATTGAAATTGTGGGCTAACGGCATGCGTTAAATAATGCGCGCGATAAATAGGGGTACCTGGCTCTACTCTGGTCCCAATTCTTCGCCGACGCGTTGATGTAATATCCTTGTACTGTCCCCCTCCCCTCCCCTCTGAATTTTTACCTAAGGATTTCCTAATTAGAATAGCAGCGGTTCTATTTATTACTTCATTTAAGACTTTATTCCGGACAGGTGTGCGAAACAGCGTTCGAGTGAGCGGAATCCTCAAAGCTAGTCGCGTATATTAGCTCGAACAGGTTTGCAGTTAATCTTATTTGCGCTGAAAATTCTCCTGTAATTACAAATTCATGACAGCCCATAATTATTTTAGCTACTCCTTCTTTTCTGGAAAGCTGGACCAGAACACACAAGGCTTTCTGTTCGTACGAACGTGCTTGCCATTGACCGGCCGTTCGTAAGTAATGTGGTCGCTATCGCGATTGGCCGCTGCGTGGTCCTGTGAAGCGCACTGCCGTTCGTACTACTTAGTGGATGGAGTCTCGGATCATGAATAAAAAACGGAGAGCCTGTATCGATTGTTCACTCTCTTTCTTTTTTTAGTTTCAACGAATTTGCGTCTGGTGCTCTTTCGCACTATTTTTTCGTAGATCCGATTTCCGTTAGGCATGATCTCGTGTGCATGCTTGATGTGTCGGTTCATTACCATGCGCAGATGACAACCGTTTTGATGGAATAAAACGCCCTCGTCTACAGACCCCAAAAGAAGCCTGATCATTTGCTCTGGCAAATAAAGTAATCCTTAGCGCACTAGCCATTACACTATCGATTGTGCTTCTAGCTGCTCCTTTTTCGTGAAGCTGTGGAAGGGCGAAGCGGACAAAAGGAAATGGCTTCACATCTTCATTTCTTTTGATCAATCAAAGGATGCGATACGCATAGATGCCGCATTCTTAACCAGACAGTCTGCTCATTACTGCCTTGCCCCCTTTATTAGGCAGTATGTCGGAAAACTTACAAAATCGTTTACTATAATTCGTGAAAGGTGGCATGCTCATCACCAGAGGCTAAGCTGTAGTAGATGCCCTCTCCAGCTGCCCGGGCCTCATCTTCCCCACCCATCCACAAGGAAAAACTTTGGGAGTTACATTACTTTTCCCTGATATGCTAAGCACGAAGGCGCTTTTTTTTTACTATATTCTATCAGAATACAGATGCCGCGCCGCGGTAACCAAACACTTCACCTCTTGCTCAACTGTAGAACGTCATAGCCCCATGTACACACCACTATAAGTAGAGTGATGTAGGTTACCTGAAGCTTTTGATTACAAGTAACTGTCATTTCACCGCCTGTCGCAGAAATGCCAAGGCTAAGGCGCTGGCACCTGGACTGGCCATAGAGCCGTGTCGCGGTGTTATCTATGTATATGTACTCGGTAGAGCTGATCTACTTGTTGGGATCGACTCGTTTAGAAGCCTAGACTCTTTTATACCATCTCGACTACGGAGACCGCAGCGTCAGCACACTACTTTATGCGTGGTCTCATCGCAAGCGCTTTGAAAGCTTTCGCTTTGAAATAAATCGTGAACTCAAAGACAAAAGTGACTCTCCTCGAAAGTCAGAATGACCGGCGTCATAGTCGGGAACTACTGCACACAAGAGAATCCTCACTTACATTTCCTTTGCCCCTCCGTACACGTCTACCACTGGCGGTAACGCAAAAAAGTACATTTGCAGAGCCAAGGCATTGGCGCGATTTATCATCATCAAGGAATGAACTGTATTTGTATACGCGTGCTTGCGTTTTAAGCTTAGCGCCATTGTGCTTCTATCTGTGAAAGAGAGTCATGGTCAGAAAAATAAATAAATAAAACATATTGCGCCCTTTTCCGCACTCTAAGCGAATTGACTTGCCGGCCTTCTGCAACAAAAACATAGAGCACAGTCTGCTGCAGACAACCTGTTCGCGGGCAAAAAATAAAACAAACTAATAAAAGAAAGAAAGAAAGAAAGAAAGAAAGATTGTGACAAAGGTAGTTTACGAAAATTCTACACGAACGTGAAAGCGTTTGGCGGCCGGCCCACAATGGACTTGCGTTTTATGTCCTTGTAGTTAGTGAGGTTAGCTTGTTTCTTACAAGCAGTTTTCGATATTTTGCTTCCGCACTTTGTAATTGCTTTCTCGCGCATGAAGCCTTGAAAGCGCACTCAGTTACACTTCATTCAGTCCATAAGAAACGATGAACTCAGTATAAAAACATGAACCAGGCATGAAGTTCTTGATGCGGATGCCGGGACACATAATGCAGCATTTCTTTAAACATCGACGGCTTCTACTAAGGCCACATAATTCCCTCCTCCAGCAGCAACACGTTCTCGCAATTCCTGTCTTGGAATAAGGACAACTGGAAGAAAAATTATTGTTTTGCCATAGACCGCGCTCTTATATCTGCACGTCGTGTTGAACTATATCGATACTGGAATCAGCAGATCAGGAAGGAAGTGTTTTATGATAACTAAAGAAGCAGTGCCCTACTCTTTGAAGCTAGGTCAGGATGTCTTAGAACGTGCAGCTATAGAAAGAAATTTAACGAAGAAGACACATGTACTGTGTGTGGTAAATCTGTAGAAAGAATAGAACACCTCATACTAAAATGTGATGGTATCCATCCCGATGTCAATGCGGGCACAGTCACGCTTCCTGAGGCCCTAGGGTTTAGAGATAACAATAGTCATGTAAATAAATATGCGGTGGAAATTAGCAAAAAGCGATTGGAAGATTGGTGGCTCAAAAGCAGAGAGGTGACATAAGGTTAATAGTGTAGGAAGACGTATTTAAACAAAATGGCAAATTTTAATAACTTACAACACAGGTAAACAAAAATAAATAGCTGAGCATGGTGGCAACTGCCATCACCCCATTTCAGAGGGGACGCTCCTACCTTCCATCCATCCATCCATCGTCGTATTGCTGCTCCCATGAACTTTATTTTGGTAGTAGTATGTTTGAGTCACTTTCGAATTTTTTTTACTTCATTGCTGACCTTGGACAGCATAATGAAATATTTACTCGTACTGTCTGCATTTTGTTCATCTCTAATCATTGACCCCCCCCCCCCCTTTTTTTTTTGCTTATACGTAGTGCTTCACGGCAGTGATGCACAAGAACCATAATAGTGAAATCATTTTGCTTTGCTTTCCCTGCTAGGAAACATATTAAAGAAACAGCAATGAAAAAAAGCAGGAAAATATGCAGAAGGAGGGCTAGGCAACATACACCTATGAGTCCAAAAGGAGAAGAAAGGGGGTTAACCGAGGGGCCCGATTTTTATTTGTCATATCGTAAGAAGCCAACAAACACTGACATCAAGGACAACATACGGAAAATTATTTGTGCTTAATAAACGAAATAAAGAAACGATAAATGAATGGAAATGGAAGTGGATGAAAAAACAACTTGCCGCAGGTGGGGAACGATCCCACAGCCTTCGCATTACGCGTGCGGTGCTCTACCAATTGAGCTACTGCGGCGCCGTTTCCTCATCCACTTTTTTGGGTATTTATGTTTCCTAGCAGAACCCTGGGAGTGTTAGCCAGCACCAGCACTCACAAACCTTGGCGGCGGATGTGGAACATCCTTTCTGCCGCAGGCGTCACGAATACGCGATCTTTTTGGGTGAAGGCAACCGGTCAATGATCCCACACATGCCACCTGAAGGCATCGATGTTGCCGGATTCAAGACCCTCGTTCTGTAATAAACGAGAAGAAAGGACCTACGAGGGCAATATTTCGTGTGCGTGAAGTTTTGAAAGGCACAGAAAGTGTCGCGCGACCAAACATTGTAGCTGCGAGGCAGCGGTTAATCTTTCCTAGAAGTCAACCATGTTTAATTGTGGATCAGTGGGAAGCGAGAAAAATCTAATATTCGACGGGGTTGCAATGGGCCCTTTTTCTTCGGTGGACATGACCGAGGAGGAACTCGGTGTAACTTGCTAAGGCGCCAGCAGGAAACTGAACTTGTGATGACTCCTGAATTGCGGATCTGTTTCTACGTCCCAGTAGCACACGCGGCGTTCGCATCGGCAGTACTTGCCGTGCCTGTTAATTTCTTTCGCACGTTCATGACACACACACACGGGCGCGCGCGCGCGTACAAAAAAAAAAAAAAAAGAAAGGTCTCGTTCTGTGGGGCTCTGTTTACGCGAACCTGTCAAGCGCATCGTCGTTCTTGCGAAAACTGCGCGACGGTTGCCTCGGTACGACTAAACGCTTTGCGCAGAAACACGACCCCGTCTCATAAAGAGAAAAACACGTTTTGCAACGTGACTTTCTCGTTGAGAAAAAAAAAATATTGTTGACGTCGAATTGACTCGCAGCAGCATTCCCTGGGCTTTTGAGAGGTACTTTGTTGGAGGCGTGCAAAATTTTTGCAACCTGGCGTGTTAGGTGGGGTGGTGGATTGTGTTTGCACGCGAACGATGCATTGCGGATTTTGGAGTTGCTCTGTGCTTGTGAAGTGTCCACTCGTAGCTGTCATGCGTTCATGAAGTCGATGCGTTAAGTGCAGGCCGGCAGTCGGAGTGACTCGCTTACTTGTCATAATATGAAACTGTGACAGCAAAGCGAAAACTTAGATTGATGAACGCTTGGCTGAAAAAAGGGAATCCTCAGCCTGGAGATAGCATTTTAGCATTTTAGCTAGCGTCTTTGTCCATGACGAAGAGAAGTCCTCTTGTCGAAACGTTGGCTCCGAGTCTATAGGCTTCCCTCGTTACCACGCTGTTGATTGCGTACTATGGTGTTAGGCTGCTAAGCACGAGGTCGCGGGATCGAATCGAAAACACCCGTGTACTTAGATTTAGGTGCACGTTAAAGAACCCCAAGGGGTCGAAATTTCCGGAGTCCTTCACTACGGCGTGCCTCATAATCAGAAAGTGGTTTTGGCACGTAAAACCCCATAATTTTTTTTTTTGATCGCGTATTCTTTAGACTGGCTCGACTGCTCACATATTGTACACCTGACATAAAAAAAGAAAAAAAAAACACTGAAAAGGCACTCACGTTTAAGCATACCTGTACTAATAACGTTGGTATTCTATAGTACTGATTGTGTGTTGTTGGCTTGAGAGATGTTGGCCTTCAACATTCATGCACTTGTGCCATCTTTTGACAGACGTCGTGATACCTCCTTTCGCTAAGTACAACATGTGTTCAATGCAATGAGAGTGGAAAATCAGTTCTCCGGAAGCCAGCAATGTAAGGGAAGTTCATGAAAGGGAATATCGGCATCCTCCTTGACTGTAGCACGAAGCTACAAAGGAAGAAAGCTTTGAAGTTGAATGAGAATGCACAAAGTTGGAAAGTAAGTGGTTGCAAAAAAAAAACAGAAAAGAAGCGCCATGTGCCATTGTCATATGCACGTTATTGATTGCTATTGATTATTACCGAATCATTTACTTTATGATTTAATAAGCCATTGATTGACGTGTTTTTCGTGATACTCAGTTTTGTATTTCTTGCATCATTTCTTTATCAATATCGTCCGCAATCACCCTTACGATGCTCTGTTTATCCCCAGGTAAATAATTGACAGAAAAAAAAAATAATAACGGCCACCCAAACTATCAATAAAGCATTTTCATAATTTCGTACCTGATATTCACTGAGAGGTGGTCTCAAACTCCTCGGCTGGTCGACAACAGCAATGTGCCCTGCACGGGGTGCTATAGAGACAAGCTACCGTTGTTGTTTAATTGGGCCCCGGGCGTAGCCGTGCGCTCCAGTGGCTGCGCAATGAGGGAGGGGTAGGTGGGGGCAGCACAAATAACCCCCTCCCCCTCCTTCGTTTGCCTGCACATTCGTGTGATCGATACCGGGCCAACGTGCTGTCGGAAAGGGTGCCCCAAATGCCCGGCACCCACTCATCAGCCGTGCAACGCAGCCGTGCACCACTAATGACAATATGATTCGGCTGCCCCCCCTCTTGGACAGCTGGCTGGTCTGCGCTCGCCAACCCGTGCATCATCCCTTCAACCGCTCTAATTTGCATACCAGAGCTCGCGCAGAGAGAGTTTTTAAGCTTGCGGCCGGCCAATCAGCGTACTTCGCTCCACGACTCGCATCAGGCAGGGTCAAGACAAAAAGATAAACGAGAGGAGACGTCGGCCAAGTTCGCGTCGACCGCTTGCGCGCCTTCTGGGCGCTTTAGGGATTCGCGATAACTGTTCGCATTCTATGACATTACTACTTCGCAAACAGCGAGACCAGGAGCGTGGGTTGAATGGTGAGACAACCTCACGTAGTTTCTGGTGTTATTTTTTTAGAAGTAAAAACATGGGCAGGTAGGCTACGTCAGAGCCGGCTATGAAAATAAAATAAAAAAGAAAGAATGTTTTAAAATTAAATTCTGGGATTTTACGTGCCACAACCACTATATGATTATGAGGCACGCCGTAGTGAGTCGGACTGCGGATTAGTTTTGGCCACCTGGGATTTTTTACCGTGCCTTCGGTCTCTTTATTGAATGAATGAATTATTGAATGAACTGATTTGGTTCTTCTTGCAAATGATATCCGCCTGGGCAGGTAGTTCATCCGCGGCTACATCATTTCACTAAATTTTGTAGAATTAAAAAAAAAATATGTGGTTGAAGTAAAAACATCACAACACAAAGGAAAAAATACACGCGCTGTATATAAGAAAAACACGTTCGCGAGATAAGCCCATTAAAAAAGAAGCACAATGTAGGGTGGACAAAACAGTAATGTCACTTATAGGCAGCCCATAAGATTAGCGTACACTAAAAAAATTGTGGAGGACCCTCACGGGGCGCATGAGTTTATCAGGGCATGACCACTGTCCAAACACTTTGTCCATGCGTGAGAGGGCGTCCGTGAAAGGATCTTCAAATAGTCACGCAGACGAACCCGCTGTTGGTCGTATTCAGGGCGTTCTATGATAATATGCTCCACAGAGGTGCCGGAGTTATCAGGGCAGTTATAACGTAGTCCGTAGCACGTGGGAAGTTGGCGGTGAGATTCAGGCGAAAAACATCCGCCCACCTAGATTGAATTGCATGAAACACCGCCACCACTCGGGTGCATAAAAGAAAGACACATGAGGTCAAAATGAAACCGGAGAACGCTACAGTGACATTTCTTACAGCGCAGGTGTTGCTCCACTTGAGCTTGAAACAACAAAAACAACAACATTTAATGCCAACAGATGCATGCTACGAAACCATCGTTACTCGCGGCGTATAGTACTCGTAAGCACCACTTTGGTACTAGAGATGCTACGTGGAGCTCATGGCGGTGTGGCGTTGTGTCGTTATTACATTGTTTGTTGCAGTGTATTGGATGCTTTCATAAATACAGACATGACAAAAAAACATTTCTGCATTTAAATACAGATTAGTGCGATAACGGTTTTTACAACATGATTTGGTTGTAAAAGCCGGATTGGTGGCAGACGAAAATAAGAGCGAAAAAAAAAATGTGTGGCTTGAATACAAAATACGCGTACTTACATTATAATTTTATAGCTCATTTACGCGTGGGGGGCACTTCAGGTAGGCGAAAGTGAGACGGATTTTTCGGAACTAAAAGCTACCAAACATAGAACATCTGGTGGTCCTAAAACAAAGTCTAATGTTTCCTGGAAACCCGCGCTGGAATTAGACGTAACCCAGAAATAACGTTTATAAGTCCATGAATATCAGGCAAGCGCGAAACGCATACGGCTTCCGCTTTTCAATGGCAATAAGCGAACAAGCAAAACACGATCTCTTTCGAACAGCTCCTTTCTTAAACTCTTCTACGTGCCATGCTTCTCCTGTCCCAGAAAAGTGCGCGCAGATTTCGCCAGTGCGGTATATATATATATATATATATATATATATATATATATATATATATATATATATATATATATCAAAAGAAGCCAACAAACACTGACGCCAAGGACAACATAGGAGAATTACTTGTGCTTAATAAATGAAATAAAGCAACGATAAATTAATGGAAATTAAGCTGGATGAAAAAACAACTTGCCGCAGGTGGGAACCGAACCCACAACCTTCGCATATCGCGTGCGATGCTCTACCAATTGAGCTACCGCGGCGCCGTTTTCCCATCCAATTTCTTGGGTATTTATGTGTCCTAGTAGAACTCTGGGAGTGTTAGCCAGCGCCAACACTCACAGACCTTGGCGGCGGACGTGGCGCGTCCTTTATGCCGCTGGCGTCACGAGAACGTGATCGTTTTTGGTGAAGGCAACTGATCAATAAACCCACATAAGCTATATATATATATATATATATATAAGAACGAACCGTCATCATCGTGTGACGCAAGTAAGGCGCAATGTTTCGGTCTCTGGCTCGCTCCCTTGGATACGACCGCTTACGTGAGCGGCGAGGAACCGCAGCGACAATGTTGCAGCGCGCTCCGGCAACCGGCGAGACGGCGGGTAATTATTACGATGACTGTTTCGCCATCCCATCTTCTCCTCTGGTGGCGCGGTGCTCCTTGTCCGGGGTCTGCGTGGCACCCTGCGTCCTCTCCGCTGCGCCGAGCAATTACCCTCGGTCGGCCCGTGCGTAGCTGCGGCACGTTCCTTCGGCGACGCAGAAAGGAGCCAACTGCCACGGTGGCCCGTTTTATGATGCCGTTAATATTTTCTTACTGGCGCCCCGGCCCGCACGAGCGGAAGCTCGCCCGGAAGGGCCTGTGCTACTAAACGTGCTGCTGCAAGAAAACGGCGTCGATGTGTCATAGCAGTGCGCTACGGAGCATCGGCGTGGGTGGCGCGGAGTAGCCGCGGCCGTGTCGCACCTTTACCCGCTCTGCAGCGGCCAAGGTGTTGGGGAGC
This sequence comes from Dermacentor variabilis, assembly GCF_050947875.1. Taxonomy (NCBI): domain Eukaryota; kingdom Metazoa; phylum Arthropoda; class Arachnida; order Ixodida; family Ixodidae; genus Dermacentor; species Dermacentor variabilis. The sequence continues at coordinate 60,081,406 of NW_027460280.1, read as the reverse complement.
GGACGTCGGCTAGCGGGGTGTTTCGCGTGGCGTTGTCTGTGGTCGCTACTTCTGCTGAGCTTTTTCGTGCAATACTAGAATGGTCCTTCATTTAAGTAAACACTACGTGACTCTTTAGATTTTGTTACACTTATGGGAATATCGTTAGCCGGTGCCGCCTGCCTCTCGCCACAAAGCGAAGGAGTCCAGGACTAAAGAGCTACGCGCGCGCGCGCGCACGCGCACGCACGCACGCACGCACAAGCACGCACACGCACAAGCACGCACGCACACACGCACACACACACACACAAACACACACACGTACGCAAGCACGCACGCACGCACGCACGCACTTATTACAGTTTCATTTTCTTTCCTCCTTGATCTCGTGGTACAGGTTTAACTGAGAGAAGACTTCCATTTGAAGAGTTTTGTTGTGTGACAACCAGCTATGACCGCTGGATACATGACAACAGATTCCACAAAACACTGCTTTAATTCATACACAACACAGGCCTCACAGTACACATATAATACACATATACGCTCCAAGAATTATGCCTTAAGGGCAAGTCTTTATCGCAATAAAAAAAAGCTCCGAGGATAAGAAAGTTTAAACTTTCTTATTCTTTGGAAGTGATCGAGTTTGCAATAGTAAAAAACGCCTTTATTGAGGGGATGGCCTCAAGGTCGGCGAAGGGAGGGGGTGAACGTATTTTTCACACCAGGGAGTCCAAACCGACTTCCCATAAGTAAGAGAGGAGCGTTGCCGTCTTGCATGCTACGTTTGGCTTGGGCGGCATGGCGACGTCTGATACTTGCTGCCATAAGTGGACAAGTCGATCCGTAAGTCAGATGTGTCCGAGGGCTCATAATCTCGATGACAGAGGGGGCAGCTGCTATTGGTCGATTTCCCGGGTTTACCGAAACTGCCGTTTGGCTTCGACCTTCCCGTGACATGAGGTGTTAGGGTGGCACCCATCGAAGCCGGCGTTGCATCACCTGATCTTTTCTGGTCAGCTAACTACAAAAAAAGTTCTTTGACTCACCGTGGCAGGAAAGATTCCACTTAGATATGTATTGCTTCATAGATCCGTTTTCCCGCGGTTATATATGTCTTGCCGAGGTTTGTCACCGGGCAAAATAAATTGGGTGCTTCATATGTTTAACTGTGCAAGCAAGACAAACAGATCGCAGGAAGCAGCAAGATGGAGACCTGAAGTTATCAACACTGAAGTGTTCAACAGACTCAGCCTGGAGACTGAATCTCTCGAAGGAAAAATTTAGCAACGCTGCATGTAGACTTGCACGCGCGTAATGAACATGTACAAGGATCGCGCACTCGCTTTTCACGTGTGATAACGATAGTCTTGCGTCGACCAACACCACGAGGCTTCTAAAACTTCAAAGCTCACTACGAATGCAGCACTCACTCCGAATGCGCGGAAAAGTTTAAGAACTTGCGCGGCTCAGCTGCAGATGTATGTATGAGTGTACTCAAGACCGAAAAGTGTTAAGAATGGCAGTTTTGTAGAACGTCGGCTTAGCAGTAGCTTGATTCACAAGCCGACAATTGAACTTCGTGGTGAGGTGTTCTGACTTAAATGTGTACAGAGAATGCGCCTTCGGATACGGAAGGTAAAAGTAAGCTACGAGAAAATGTTTATTTCCTTGTTTTTCACCGAGAGTCTGTTGCAACGCCAGAGAAAGCGAAGACCTCATAGAAACGTGGGAGGCCAAGCTCGTCTCCGAGGACCTGGAACAACAACGACGTCTCGTCGCCAGGGCCAAGGAAGCAGCGAAGGCCAGAGGGTTCCTGGAATGAGGAGACCTCCCACCGAGAGTAGAACCGGGGCTTACCCCGGAATACTGTTTCCAAAATAAAAGTTTATTTCTCCTCCTCAAGGTCCCGAGAACTCCCGCTATCAACAGCGCGCAAAATGCTCATTCAATTGATCACAGATCCGGCAGCTCTGTATTATTGTCTTTACCTGTCGCCTAATGAAGTGAGCAACATTGAGTTATAAAATACGCATACATGCGCACGGAAAATTTCACTCTGTACCGAAGAAAATAGCGCACAAATTTTGAAATGAATGCCTGAATGCTAATCCTACCGCCTAACTAAGATGCAGGTGAGAGTAAGATGTTCTTAAATAAAAAATATTTGAGCCACCAGAGGCGCTGTATGACACTGGAGATTGTTGTTTAAAAAACTGGACCGCATTCTCTGTTTTTATTGACATACGGTTTCCATGGATGTAGAACAGTCGTAGGGTATAGAACTCCCAAAGAAATTAAACGGCGTCTGATTTTCATACTGGACATTCCAAGCAGCTCACGTATTTTGTCTTGGGCGTTAAACCCGCACGAAACGGCACTGACAGAACACTGGATACCAAGGTCCGTATTTTTTAACGTTCCGTTGCATTTGCAATTTTTGTCGCCCTTCGCTGTTGGCTATCAAAAAACTCGCGGAAACCCGCGCACCGCCGTTATGGCTGGGATCGATTACTCGGAATGCCGTGTGATAAGCAAAGAAGAACACAAAATGAAATCGAATGTTTCAAAATACGGGCTCCACTCTTTGTTTGGCTGCTAGTTTGCCCTGACGACCTCCTTCGACGGAAAAAAAAAACAAAACAAAAAACATTTCAAACATGCTGGACGATGTTCTGCGGTTGAATCGAAGATAGTTCATGTGCGACACTTACTGTTTCATCTCGGTCATTCACGCAACGTGCAGACTGGAACACGGTCGCCCTGGCTCGCGCCGCCTTGCCTCTCCCTGGAACAAGTTTCATAGCGGTGCCCCGTCTTCGCCGGGGGACATCCGAGGAAATGCTACGGCCTGGTTGGGTCATTTAGGTTGCCCGATATTGTGCTTGTCTCAAGCGACCCATGCCGCTCTCGTCTTCCGCGTTTACACTAAGCAGGTTAGCGAGATCGCGCATCACGCACCCAAATGGGAGCTTGGACGGATGAAGCACCGAATAACAACGTAGTCTCCGTACAAGCGGGTCCGGGCTGTGTAGCCGAGATTTGCAAATCAAGATTAACACGTCGATGACAGCAACCGGGTAGCAACGCATCGGAACCACAAAAACTTGAAAGCTGAACAAAATATGTCAAGCTGTTTCGTATATTTTTGGGTAATTCGTGTGACAAGAATCATTCAACTTGGTTGTTGTCTAGCGACAGGACAAAAAAAAAGAAAGAAAAGAAAGACATAGGACGTTATTTAAAGCATAGGATGGCTCCAAGATCACAAAACTTTGGCTCAATATCTCTCTGTGTCTCTCTTTTTACCAGAACTGCTTGGCTGTAAGAAGTCCGTCGCTTATCCCTATACAAAATATTCGAATGTTAAATTTCAGCATGAATTTGTCTGCAAGAGAGAGAGAGAGAAAAGAAAGGATGTATAAAAAGGCAGGGAGGTTAACCAGAGGCAGTTCCGGTTGGATACCCTGCACGGGGGGAAGGGTGAAGGGGGATAAAAAGGGAAAGAGAGTGGAAGGGGGAGATAGAAAGAAATAGAGACGAGCGCGAACAAACCGCGTATACTACAGAGCGGTAGGGGGCGGCGTTCTTACAGTCTATAGTCAAGCCCCGCAGACCGCAGGAGCCTTAATAATGTGAGTAAGGCCTTTAGCGTGGATGTTCTGTGGGAGTACTGACCTAAAGCTTTCAGTTCTGATAGTGGACGATTGTCCAACTGATCTAGTACTCTGCACTGCACTTGTCTCTGAGCACTATCAATACAATACAATCAATACAATCAATATAATCATTATAATACTGTCATTATAAGCCTAGAGGAAGCACCGGTATGTGTGCCAAAGAGCTACTGCGACGAAAAACCAATGCAAGCCTTGGTGGGGCCGGGTTAACTCGCTTAAGAAAATGCAGTATACAGTGCGACCAAGTCTAAAGTTAATATATATTCAGTGGGCCTAGGTTGGCAGCTTACAGTTGAAGAAAATTAAGGGAAAGAATGGAAAGCCAGCAAACGTCGCAAATGTTTGGCCTCTTCATGCGCAACTGAACTAATCGTTTTAATAATAATAATAATAATAATAATAATAATAATAATAATAATAATAATAATAATAATAATAATAATAATAATAATAATAATAATAATAATAATCCTATTTTATGTCCACTGCAGGACGAGGGCCTCTCCCTGCGATCTCCAATTACCCCCGTCCTGCGCCAACCGCTTCCAACTTTAGCGCCCGCGAATTTACTAATTTCATCGCCCCACCTAGTCTTCTGCCTCCCTTCTCTCGGCACCCATTCTGTAAATCTAATGGTCGACCGGTTATCTAAACTACGCATTACAAGGTACCTGCCCATCTCCATTTTTCTCTTAATGTCAATTAAAATATCGGCTATACCCGCTTCCTCTGTGATCCAAACCGCTCTCTTTCTGTAATGTTATGTCTAGCATTATTCGTTCCATCGCTCCTTGTGATGTCATGAACTTGTTCTCCAGCTTCTTTCTCAGCCTCCAACTTTCTGCCCCATATGTCAGTATCGGTAAAATGCACTGATTGTACACCTTCCTTTTCAATGATAATGGTAAGCTTCCAGTCAAGAACTGATAATGTCGGCTGTATGCGATCCAACCCATTTTTATTCTTCTATGAATTTCCATCTCATGATCAGGGCCCCCTGGGAGTAATTGACCTTTGTAAACGTACTCCTTCACAGACTCTAGAGGCTGACTGGCGATCCTCAACTCTTGCTCTCTTGCCCGGCTATTCATCATTATCTTTGCCTTTTGCATATTAATCTTCAACTCCACTCTTACACTCTATCTGTTAAGGTCCTCAATCATTTGTTGTAACTCGTCTCCAGTGTTGCTGAACAGGACAATGTCATCTGCAAACCGAAGGTTGCTGAGATACTCGCCGTTGATCCTTACTCCTAAGCCTTTCCAATTTTATAGGTTTAATACTTCTTCCAAGTACGCAATGAATAGCATTGGAGAGATTGTGTCTCCTTGTCTGACCCCTTTCTTTTTATAGGTATCTTCCTACTTTACTTATGCAGAATTAAAGTAGCTGTACAATCTCTGTGGATATTTTCCAAGATATTTAAGTAAGCGGCCTGTACTCCACGATTACGTGATGTCTCAATGACTGCTGGTATGTCTACTGAATAAAATGCCTTTTCGTAATCTATGAAAGCCATATAGAGAGGCTGATTGTACTCTGCGGATTTTGCGATTACCTGATTAATGACATGGATGTGATCTATTGTAGAGTATCCCTTCCTTAGGCTGCAGCCTGTTCCCTTGGTCGGCTAAAGTCCAGTGTTGCCCTTATTCTATTGGAAATTATCTTGGTGAATATTTTATATAATACTGGAAGTAAGCTAATGGACCTGTAATTTTTCATTTCCATAACGTCTCACTTTTTGTGGATTAGTATAATGTTTGCATTCTTCCAGTTCCCTGGGACCCTTGAAATCGACAGAAACTTCGTATAGAGAGCCGCCAATTGTTCAAGCTTTGCGTCTCCTCTGTCCATGTTTTTCATTGCTTTTTGAGGCTGCTTTTTCTTTCGTGTTCCCTCCCTTCTTCCTGTCTTCCATTTCTATGTTTCTGTCTCTTCCTCCTTTCTGACGAGTGGGCAGGCGTTATGCCCCTTCCGTTGGTAGTAGCCAGCCTGCTCGTCCCTTTCCCCGTCTTTTAAAGTGTATATATGTTTTCAAATACAGCAACAACAACAACAACAACAATAATGCGGTTTTATCTTACTTTTTGCAATAAGCTATTAAAATCCCCCATATATATATATATATATATATATATATATATATATATATATATATATATATATATATATATGTGTGTGTGTGTGTGTGTGTGTGTGTGTGTGTGTGTGTGTGTGTGTGTGTGTGTGTGTGTGTGTGTGTGTGTCGCTGTGGCTAAGCAAATCATGCTGGCCCGATTGCCCCGGTAGTCAAATGAAGAAAAACAGATGCTATATGATCGATTTTCACAGTAATATTTTACTAACGTTCCAGCTGGTAGAACAGCCTTTGTCATGGATATTTATTTATTTATTTATTTATTTATTTATTTATTTATTTATTTATTTATTTATTTATTTATTTTCGTGCTGGTCTTTCCAATCTATTCTGAAGTGCTGACTATCCGTAGCCTGTTTCTGGCTCGGTTCTCTCTAAAATGAGTCTCTAGCTGCTGTGACAAGCAGGTTGAAAGTAACTATAGTCTTCGCCAGTCGTTTGAAGACTTTTACCAGAGTCCTTCAATGCTCTGCTTTTACGAAAGGGAGCCTTAGCGGTCAATAGTACTTGTTTAATGATCGAAGCGCGCTACTGTAACATAAGGAGCAAACACAAACAATAGTTGGTCAATAGTACTTCATTGTGATGCTGCGCATTGAAATATCCATTTGACTGAGCAATGAGAGGCCTTCCAAGTTCCATGCATCTCGATCCTGCGCGCATTTGTGCTACAGAAATTTCGTCGTTGTCGCAAAAGCAGCTGCCAGACGAATTATTAGGCGAAAGAAATATGCAACTGAGGTCCAATTCCTGCTACTGCTAAGAGAACATCGAACTCGGCGCCGCAAAACGATCTCTTTCGAGATATCGGATGGGTGTTAGGCGTAAGTGGGTTATTTTTGGCTCTGGCGCATTCAGTGTACGTGTTGCGTCGGCGAAAAGCGCTGTTGGGATTAAACAGGCACCAAAAGCTTGCAACACTGCACCCGAGCCCTGTTCTCCGAAAAAAATCGACACTCTTTCTCCTTGAGTATCCAATTACGTTCCATTGCCTCAGGCAAAGTTCGAGTCGTTGCCTTGCGCGTTCTGCGTTACGAGCGCGTCAAAGCGATTGTCTACACTTTTTTTCGTGTCCTGTAGGGATATTGAAAGAAAAAGAGGGTTTGCTTAAGTAGAATAATTTTTTTCTTGAAACTGGACCGAAGACAGACATTCCTATCGTGACGTAATAACGACGACACGCAAACATGCAGGCATGCAAAGCATGGTAAAGTTGAAAAAAGAAAGAGAAGCGAGCTGTTTATTGGCGTGGAACTGGTGCCCACAAAACGAAGAAACAACTATTTACAGGCTGTCACCGCGACGAAAGCGGCTGGCGTTCGTCTAACCAAGTGACGCAGTTCGCACTCGGTCGCAATTTACGAGGCAGCTCGATGCTACTTTCGTTGACTCTTTGATTATTGGGCCAGCGAGAATAATGGCGTAAGAACGGGCTGGTAAGCGCGAGTGCGTCCTGCCGTGTCACGCGCAACGACAAAAGCGCGCTTCAGCGAGCAAGACAGGAAAAGAAAATCGAGAAAATAACATATCGTCGGGGCAGAATTTCAGCACTTCTCCAATGTGCTAGCGACGGTGCGTTGCGTCTCGCAAATATCACGAAATGTACAACGCGTGATGTAGTCCTCGTAATACGAATCAGGCGGAAATAACCACTAATTCGCAGAACTAGCTAGCCGAGCTTTCAACGCGTAGTATACGGTTTTCTATTTAACAAAGAAAAAATGTTATTGGAAGAACGGGGTTGATTTTATCCAAGGCTGCCGATGGTATATTTTCTTATTAATTTATTGCACAAATAGGGAAATGACAAGTAAGACGTATGGGGTGGAGTGGTGTGGGAGGGGAGTCAATTTACAGGGGATACACTTGAGATAGATTCTATACGACACCGGAAATATGTTCCTGCGCGGTACTGCTGAGCTCCAGGTCAATTCCGGCCGCGGCGACCGCATTTCCGTTTGAGAGAATTGCAAAAATGCTCGTGTACATAAATTTAGGTGCATGTTAAAGAACCCCAGGGGGCCAAAATTAATCCGGAGTCCCCCACTTCGGCGGGCCTCACAATCAGATCGCGGTTTTGGCATGCACATAAAACCCCATAGTTTAATTATTCTTAATTATATTGCAGGAGCTGTTCATGCTGCACCCTACTGCTATATGAGCGCTGTAGCAGCGCGCTAGCACAACAGGATGACAAAATTACCTGCACCTGATGAGTGTCAAGTACACTCTCACTGTACTACTTCATTTAAGTGAAGTGTGCGCATTTAGCTCCTCTTTCTTTCGGCTGCACCCACGTTAGTGCATTTCCTAATTGGAGTCTTTAGGGCCGCCTGCACGAGGGCTGAGCTTTTCCCCGTGTCTGCCACAGCAAGAGCAACTTTCCAGTCCACACCATCCTGTCTCGGGGTTCCTACTCCGCTTCGGAACCGCTCTCGAACTTTTTTTTTTCGTTCTTTCGGCGCAGCCACGCCAAGTAAACTGCATTCCAGTTTTCCCGGTGAAGCATCCATTTACTTGAGGGCCAGCGAAAGCCTCTGTTGGTGGCTTCGGCGCGGGCACATAAAGAGATTTCCTCCCAGTTCGTGCTTGTTTGCAAACAAGGCGGGTTTCTGACGAAGCCTCCACTCCGCTCGGCTCGTCCGCACTTCCCCCCAGAGGGAGCCGTTAAAGGTACCTTCCGGTTGCAACCATCCGGCGGCGAAAAGTGCGCTGCGCCACCCTGCTCAGTGCACCGCGCGCTTGCAAACCTGGAGCCCCGGAGCGCAGGATGTCGCTGCTTGCTCATCCACCTACGGTCTCCGGAAGGTCTTGCTGTCTCTGTCATAACACTTTAGTGGCTTTCGGTTTCATCATTCTGGGCGATGGGTTTATTTCTTTAGTTTAAAACCTCGACAACTCTGGATTTGTCCAAGCGTATACGCCGAGAGCGTTGGTGGAAGCGGCGTGCAGCGAAGCCTAAGAGTGTCGAGCCGCGTTCTGACGCCCCGTGCTTACCTTCCTAGTTTTACCTTCATATTTAGGACTCGGGTATTTTGACACCATTCCAGACTGCTTCTCAACTGAGCACTCGAAGAGGCATGATATGACTGGGACTACGTTTGTAGCGTTTTTTGTGTTTCGAATACGAGCTGTGGGTAGTACGCATTACTATAGAAACGCCAAAGCACGGGGGTTGAGTGGTTGCTTGAATTTTGCTGAACGAACTCGCTATCCCGGCGTCATTGGCATTCACCAGCACCCAGTGCAAGGGAGCGGGAGAAAGTGGAACGTGCATTGGGGCGCTTAGCCTAGCTACGCTCCCTGCATGCTACTCCAGATTATAAGAAATGAAAGATAAAGAGACCGGCCAGCGTTAGGCCGGTCGGCTTAAACGCCTACGCGCACAGATTCCGTGTCAGGTCGAGCATTTTCTTCTTTACCTCACAGCGTTGACAAGTGAACAAACATGATACTCTCATTTCATATCTCGTGACAACAGCTCACAGTTTAAGAACACGACGTGTATCGGTGCTTACGCCTCTTTTACGCGCCCTTCGCGAATGATGCGCTCTGGGAAAGTTGCCGACACGTCGGATATCGTGGCAACCACTCTTTCTTTATGTAGTCGCTTTATGCTTGCGCCGACGTTCCAGGTAACTATTGCATATACTGTCTTGTTCAAGTCTATCTAGGAACAGGAGAAATGTGCACGGGTTGATCACTGCCCGAAAATTTCATCTTCTTTAGCTGCGGGTTGCGATTTTAAGCCTATAACAAAACAACGTTAGTATATGGCTTTAACGGTGACATCATAGTGTATTTTAGCCATAACAAGGAATGACACATATGAACTGCATGCACGTGTTGTGTTTTATGTGAGCTAAAAGAATGTTAGTGGCCCGAGGTATGTACAACTACACTTTAATTGACCGCTCTCGAGCAGAAATCACAGGAACCGACAGATACCAAGTACTGTCGTTGGTCATACGGGAGCCTGAACGTCGTCGTATGCGTTACTCTTTCTTCACGCCGTACGGAGTGCGTTTATCCCATAGGCCCCAGCAGTGACTTCTTTAGGCGTTGCCTCATCGATCTCCGCGCTCCGCGCTCACCTGACCCTCTTTGTCCACCAGTGTATTAACGCGGCTCGAGGCTGCTGTCACGCTGAAGCTCCCTCTAAAAACTCGCAGTGTCAGCTACAAAAGCCGGCAGCGATCAAGACACTGGCGTTACCTGGAACTGCTCGCATGGGGCGGCCTCCGGCTCTAATTGGCATCCCGCGGGTTGCTTGTCGCCGACGCGGCAGGGGTGGTAGGTCGTGGAGGAATGAGGACAGCGTGGCCGTAGGAATAATTAGGCAAATGACTCCCTCCTTTGTCTTGCTTTCCTCTTTTTACCTACATCTATTTCCGCGGATTCTGGAAATGAAGCTGTGGAGGTTTCCTGTCGAGCCGCGCCAATGGCTGTCCCGCCATTTTTCGGACTCGGCCACGCTTTCGTCGCTCTTGCCGCAGTTAGCGAAGTATTGTGGGTATGGTATACGAAGCCCGATCGCGTAGCTCGGCTTAAGCCTCTCCCTTTGACAAATCAATTGAGTGAGCTGGCGCGAACATCGGGGTAGCTCGGAGCGAGAAGAGTGAGTTGCAGTGGTTAACGTTTCTCTCGTCTACGTCGTCAAAACAACAGCAGCACATGGTGCACGTCTGGGTACGCCTGATTTGCATTTAGATAAAGGTCCGCGCGTGGTGCTCCAGACTCTCCTAAAGTATCAGTCTCTTGATTTTTATGGGCACCGACTGTAAGTGAAGGCAAACATTTAATTTCTGCTTACTATCGTGTTGCAACAATAATTATTATATTACCTTTTTTTCTTTTTTCTTTCTTTCTATTTGTACGCATTTGGACAAAATCACCTGCCGCAGGTAGCGCACAGCTCCTGCCTTTTCAGGCGGGTTACTGGAAAAAGTGGACATTACTTTCATGAGAAATCGCAACGTCCATGTGGCTGATGAACAAGGTTTACTGACTACTTTTTTTAGCTACTCAGGCTGCAATTGCAAAATTGAAGCTGAACAGTAGTGAACTCATGTCTGCTTAGCGTAAAAAGTTAATAGCGAACGACTTCGTTAGCTTCACCTAATCTACGTGATCGTGTCGAATTGCCCTGTATTCTCGATGCTATTTTTAAAGAATGTGCTGAACACACACACACACACACACACACACACACACACACACACACACACACACACACACACACACACACACACACACACACACACACACACACACACACACGCACACGCACACACGCACGCACGCACGCACGCACAGAGAGAGAGAGAGAAAATTGTATACGGTAATTACCTCATGCTATCACTGAATATGGCCGTGTTGCTAATCATCTTCGACAAAACAAAGCATACGTGTCTGGAATTGATTTTGGCCACCTATATTGGTATACGTCCATCGAAATCTAAATACACGAGCGTTCTTGCACTCCGTGTCAAAGGGAAAACAGGCATCGGGATTCGCACCTGTAACCTCGCGCTCAGCAGCAGAACGCCGTAGCCGATATTGGGCACCGCGTCGTTAATGTTCTACTTATTACCCACTTCCTGCGTTACACAACCGATGAGGTTGTCTTGTGGAAAGCAGGATGTGTCTAACATGAATTCTGATGTAGTGCAATTTAGATCTAAAGAAGGGGGTGGGAGAACGAATTTCGCACTTTTCTATGATGTTCACTGCAATGTAAAAGTCCTCTAACTCGGTGGAGCCCTTGCTTTGCTGTTTGCTATTCCCTTCCGCGTTCTAGCTCCTCCAAACTATCATTTTTTTCTTTTTCGTTTGCATGTAAATGAGGTCACTCTATAGCGATCTAATATGAAAATAATGGCGCTGCTTAGACACGGTTCGTCTCGGCAGCAGTTTAAGTCTGTGCGTTTATTGAGTTGTGAAGAAATTAATATTAATGGCTTACGTAGGCAAATATTTGCTCATAGATAAAGGAAAAGACTAGGTGAGAATCAGAAGGGTTCTGCACCTAGGAGAAGTGATGGCGTCCGTAGATCGGGGCACTTAGAGATCTTTTCCACAACACTTAGGTCTAATATCTCCCGTTGATCGAGGGAATGTCCGATTTGACGCTTTTGTGTCCGAGCTACATGTACAACCTCTACGCGAGGAAGCGTTAATTTCATCAATGAAGTATATATGGTGTAATACCTTTGCCCTGGCACTTTAGTTATCGTGATCAGATAGCAGAAGGTGACGTTCAACAAAAACATAACTCGCATTTTTTTCTTGAGAACTCAACAACGTTTCGCTGAAAATAACTCCTTTCGGAAGTCTAACTGCCAGGTTTAACGTGACGTTCAAGAGGACAGTAAAAGCAATCCCGGGATCCAAAACCTGAACCCATGATCAATGGTCTTCCGGATGTTTATGCTGTATGGATGGTTTCCTTAGTTTACGTTGCGGCAACTGTACGAATTCCTTTCCTGGGCAGGTCAAAAATGCAAGGCCCGTATTCACAAAAATGTTGCTACGCTAGGAGTGCTCGTAGAAGCAGATGTCAGCCAATCGTGACGCTGGAAATATTATAAGTCAATTCGGCCAGCCAGCAGCAAATAGCACTTACGAAAGAAGAAAAGCAAATAATTCAAATCCTACGCACTGTGGGAATCGATGTTATGCGAAGCATTTGGTAGTCGCTGGCTACTCGGCATCGTTCGGGATTACGCAGAGCGTTACCAGGTGGACCAGCGTGTTTGTGAAAGACGAACAGTTACGTGTATGACGCGAGCGTGTGTGTGACAGCAGCAGCAATACGATGATGATGACGATCGTGTCACGCCGACAGCAGGCTTTCTACTCCAGCCGTTCGACGTGAGCTTACGACATGATAATTGTTGGGTTCTGCATAGGTAGGGGACGAGCGTGAGAGAGATAAACATTGATTGGGACGTCATCAGTGAATACGCCTTGTACAAGCGTTCGTTCCTATAACTATGTCATGTGGTGTATGGTAAAATTTTCGACCTGGGGCCGATCATGAAGGCGGTACCACCTAATATAGACATGTACTGGTTTAAAATTGGAACGCTCGCGTCTCCTACTGCAAGCCGGCCTCCGCTACAGTGTGACAACCAGCTATGACCGCTGGATACATGATAACAGATTCCACAAAACACTGCTTCAATTCATACACAACACAGTCCTCACAGCACACATATAGTACACGTATACGCACCAAGAATTATGCCTTAAAGGCAAGTCTTTATCGCAATAAAAAAAAAATGAAGGCGGTACGACGTCGCACAGTTTCTACGTAGCGTTAGCTGCTGCGAGTCGAACACTGGGGAATGTGACCGATCCCGGAGATCGTGCAGTCTAACACGGCGTCTCAAAGCGCGAGCTGTCACGAGGAAAGAACGCAAGATACTGTCACGTGGTGCATGCGCCAAGCCCCTCAAATAGCTATAGTCGGCTTTGACACAAGAGGAGCTTGCGTAGGATTGGGGCGTAGTGGTTAGAGCATTGGGCTGATGTGCTCGAAGGCAGAGGCTCGATTCCAATGTCGGTCACACATTTCTTGTTAGTGTGACGAGACAGGAAATACCTACCTACCTCAATGTGTCTGGAATGAGGCAAAGAATGGTTCGCAATAAAAATTGTGAATTTGTCCCTGGTCCTTAAGAGCTATATTCAGCAAACTATATTCTAAAGTAACAGAACATATAATTTACTGAAGATGGGTTCGTTTTGTTACATCCTCTCCGTATTCTCTAAGCTTTATCTTGCGTTAGCATTTCATGATGTCAATAACTCCTTCCTTCCTGTTTTTACGCCCCCCCCCCCCCCCATCCGGCGTTATTCGTTTAATATTTTCCCATATGGCTGTATGCATGGCAGCCAACCTCGAAATTCTTGCAAAGCGTAAAACTTGAGATAACGCTTTTCCAGCCCTGGCAGGCAGATGAAATGGCGCCGACTGGCCTCATATCTTTGGAGGGAGCAAACATCCTGGGTCCCGCCAGACACTGCACCGGCAATTCATGTAGAAGTCTCCTAGACGACCCATTCTGTCGCTTGCACTCTTGATTACGTTTCTTATTTGCCCAACCGAACGCTACTCAAGTGAATGATGAATTTTCCAGGTAGTTTATGTATGCTGACACGAATCGCTGCCTCCTGCAGCAGCTATAATAAGAAGGTGAAACCAGTAAGACACCGGCAATCCGCGAGCATGCACTTGTCAGGACAGGGTCGCTTGGGCGTGATGATCGCGAAGATATGGCTTTGTGTCAAAAGTTCACTATGTCGTAGCGAATGCAGTGCGACATAAAAGCCGGCGTTGGCTCTAACCAGTGATCACGTTACGGCAGCTCCCGCCAGGGGCTTACGCCCGTCGCCATTAGGCAGCGTGAAAGAGAATAAACGGCGCACTCCAGCCTCTTCCGCGCTCTGAAGCCGACTGTGCTCTTGCGCGCTCGCACTGTGAAGGACGCCTGTGCGCGCGGGAAACAGATCGCTGGCACGAAGCGAGACGCTCGCTCGTTTTCGCGGGCAGTGGGGGATGGCGAAAAAAACGGTCATCTTTTTCGTACGCCAACTCTCGCAGAGGGCTCATATCGGAGCGCAGCGGGAAGCGATTTGCCGTTTCGCAGCACAGCGCGAACTTTGAAGTCTGCAACAATAAATAAATGGGGTGACGTCAACGATACCCTAGTGCCCTGAACGCGGGGTCATCAAGGTGTTTCGGCGGCAGCTGGTTTTGACGGCTCGATGTGATGTGAGTGCGCTGGACAGCTGGCACCCAAGTCATAGGCTTCCGCATTGACGCATTCCGTTCCTTTTGAGCAACCTTTACGAAGCTGTTGTGCCGATGATAACGAGTACGAAATATTTTGAAGATGTGTAACACGGGTAATATCGAAAAAAATATGTAGTTTTTGCACGACCCAATAAACTTTTCTGACACGAAATACTAATAATTTTTCTCTCGGATGCGGATTTTCCCACTATTTTTGATGCGGAAGTCAGGTAGCTAGAACATGCGTAAAGTATTCTAGTTTAGCCGCTCGCTTTTACTGCCAAAGTGCAGCAAAAGGCCTTCCCGGATACATGTTGTTCGCTCACGTAGTCTTTGCACATCTCCCAGGCATTTTACTGTCGGAACATGCAAAACGTGTTTCTGCGTAGTCTGCCCGCACGGAAGCAGCAAGAAATCCCATTTGCGACGGCGTAGAGCAGATGGGGGGAGGAGGAGGGGAAGGAGACTGCTGCCATTTATGTAACGTCGCACCGCATCCGGCGGTTCGGTCGTCGGAGGCCGTCAACACCGCCGTGAGGCCGCGTGTCGCAGGCGCGCTCGCGTGGACGAGAATTGCGGGGGCTCCTATTCCGCTCTACATCGCGCAGAACAGGAGAACAGGAGAAAAGAAGAACAACAAAAAGATTGTAGAGAGAAGGGACGTGAAAAAAAAAATCGATCCTTTGGCAACAGCGAGAGATAGGGTAACATTTGTTCCTTCTGTCGAAACAGTCTTTTTTTTTTTCTACGTACCCGCTAAAAAAATACAGACAAAGTGAAGAAAAAAAAGGCAAGAGAATAATTTGGCGGCCCGCCTCTACGGCCTGGTGGAGTGTTTGCCCGTTGAGCGCTAATGCCGGAGCCGCCTCGGAGGCGCCGGGCGGCCACGAGGACGTTGCCTGTTAAGTGGCGCCGTGCTGCGCAAGACGAGGCGCGAAGACGCGGGACACGAGGCAGCCACGTCCTCTCCGGCGCCCTTTGTGATAGAGCAGCGCGAGGTGAAGCGAGAGAAAGGAAATAGCTTTCGGTTTCCTCCCTCCGTAGCCCGGCGGCGGCGGCGGCGGCGGCAGCCAATGCCGTCTTCGCCCGCAGCCGAAATCTTGCTTGTCCCTTTTTCCCCTTCCTCGGCGATGTTGCAGCGCGAAGCCAGTTTTCTCAGCTCGCTAAAGGGCAAAGAGCCAGAGGCGCTGGAGACAGGCGCTCTTTCGCGCTAGCGCAACAACGACGTCGAACATATAAAGAAGCTAGCTCAGGGCAGAACAGCGTGCAGTCATAGCGATACCGCGCGCAAAAGACAAAAGGCTGGGAGCGCCAAACTCTCACACGCCGAAACGGAGGAAGTGAGCTAAGGCGACAATGCAAAGAAGCGCATCAAAACGGGGCCAGAAACGAACTGAGACGCCAGGGAGTCAAAACAGAGAGAGAGAGAGAGACGGCGGCAGGAAAACCTCTGGTACAGATGCGGTTCTTTTGTGCTTCGTGGGCTTGATTGTACACCCCGTGTGAGAGGAATGCCTCGGACGTCTTTTTTCCCAGGGCTCTGGGACAGAGCGCCGGGCACCGGCGAAGAAAAAGGCACCCGGGGCTCGTTATTTGGAGCCTCTCCTCTTCCTACACGCTCCTCCTCATTCGGCGACACTGCTTTCTTCCGGTGTTCCTCGACGACCCAGGCGGAGTCCGATCGAAACCGGCCGAAAGACGTGCTCGCGCTTTCGTCGTCGTCTGGGCCGCTCTCGTCGTCCCTCCCGGCCGATCAGTGCTCGGTTTTCCCCTCGCTTTCCCCTCGCTTCCAGCGGGCCTACGGCAGGCCTGCTTCGACCTCGGCTCCCGGCGGCTCCTCTCTCGCTTCTCGCACGCCCTCTCGACGCCACCGCCGACAAGCCAACGAGGAAAGGCAAAGTGGGTGATTCGTACCGTGCGACCAGCTCTCACGGATCGCACCAAAATTTGAGGCAAACTGCTCCGCGCCTCGCCCGAGAGAAAAATAAAGCAAAAAGAGGACGGCGGGAGAGACACGTCGATTTCGACTTTTTTCGTCGTGCGACACGACGGCACTTTCGGGCGCATTCTTAGCGTTTTGCTCCCCGTTACTCCTTGCGAGCCTTTCTCTCTCTCTCTCTCTCTCTCTTTCTCAATCCTTTTCGTGCCTCTTCACGATGTCATATGGGGTCCCCCTCTTGCGTATGGCGAAATGGCTTTCTCTCCATGCTCTTTTGGGGCGGCGTACGAGGCGTGTTGAATCGGGGCTTCCTCATTGTGGGGCTCTATTCGTCGCGCTTTGAAGGGCATTGCACAACCATCGAAAAGGCGCTGTCGGTCTTTTCCTTTAACACCATGAGCTTGCGTGAGCTTTGCGTTTTGTTTTTCTTTTGTAGACACTTGGCGCTGTACCATTTTTATACGCATCTTTTTGCCGACTAATGTCAAAAATGTAATGAGGTCCGCAAACGTTTTACTTACCCTTCCTTTGAATAACAGCTAGTCCCCACCCACAACGTCAAAAAAAATTCCTTGTGTTCTGTAGTTGCCTCCTGGAAAATCCCTATCCTTCACCTTCAATTGTATGTATGTATGTATGTATGTATGTATGTATGTATGTATGTATGTATGTATGTATGTATGTATGTATGTATGTATGTATGTATGTATGTATGTATGTATGTATGTATGTATGTATGTATGTATGTATGTATGTATGTAACAATATTTATGCTGCTTAAAACGGTACACAGTTAATGTCAAGTAGTACTTAGTATTGATTATCTCAAAAGTACCAGCCGCAGAACAATGTATCTATTTTTTTTGTGCTTGAGCGAATACTTGTTTCATACTAAGATTTTCTTGTTTAATTTGTTCATTTGCCTTCCTGTAAAGCGTGTTCTGCCTGTACAGCTTACAAGTTACTGGGGAATGCCAAGACTATTGGAAAGAGGGTACGATAGAACCCAATAAAGCACTAGAAAACACTACACACAGAAACATAAGAGAGGTGACAAAAGCATAACGTCCCATTCCAAGACGAACATTTGTTATCTGATTCATTTGAATATTGTACTAAATATTACGCTAAATAATTAACATGAAAAAATATGACATAACCTTCCCGGAGCACGGAAAATAAACAGTAGATGGGCACTCCGCTTAAAGGGAAATCGAAGGGACTGAGAAAAGTGTTCCGTTTATCCGAAGTTTCCTTTAAGCTAAGTAGACAAATATTACCAACAATAATTTTATTTGAAATATGTCCGAGTGCTTTAATATTACTTTAGTTTAAAAAACTTTTTTTTTAAACCTCTGCTTCAAACAATGTTGCTTCTATTACGTGAGGTTACGTTCATGCGCGGAAGGCCACCCATTATTTCTGCGCAGTCCTGATGTTCAAATCAGCGCTTCAGGCTTTCAACTGCATCACTGCTTATCAGGTCCAAATCAGTAACGCGCACTCGAACCGTAATATACAGGGTGACCCACGTAACCTTAGCCAAACAATAAAAATATGCAAATGCCACGTAACTGGACGGAACCAAGGTAATGTCGTTTGCCGTCGCTTGGGGACACTCGGATTATTTTTTCATTCCGCCTAATTAGATGATTAGTCTTAATTAATTAATAAACTCCTCAAATTTTATTATTGCATGAAAAGTGACAATGAGAAAGTTGTAGAGCAACATGAAAAACTCCCGATGCAGCTTTCTGTTCCTCAATACGGGCTGCATAAAAGTGTTTTTCCGATCGTGAAACAAGCCCGATATTAAACGCAAAGTGCCTCGAGCGGCCAGTAGAGCGACAATTTTGCGTGTGTTCGCGGGCTTCTTTCACGCTCGAAAAAAATTTTATGCAGCACGTATTGAGCAACAGAAGGCTGTATCGGGAGTTGATCATGTTGCTCTACAATTCGGCTTTCTTGAGGGGTGATAAGTTTGGGAAAGGAGCCTGCGCGTAAATTCCCATCCGGTTTTAAGCGAATTTTGTTTAGCTGGAGTGCACTGTAGTAGAAAATAATGTGCCGTATTGTTGTTGGAAACGGGACTTTGGAAATTCTTTTTTTTTTTGGTTGGCAATTTATGAACCAATTTCCTGCGTTAAGATCGTCGGTTCAAGAAAAGGTTAGAATGAAAGGAACACAACGCTTAACCGCACGCTTTTTCATTTGAACCTATTTCTGTATCACGGCTCCAATTTGCATCGAGTTTTAATTGCACAAGTGTTTATATCGAATGCGCGCCAATAAAACAGAACTATTGTGCCCTCAAATAAAAGGTGCGCCTAAGGCGGTAACCTTGTTTTGGTGCCTACATTTTAACAACGAATCCTGTTTGTCTCAGCATAACAAAGGAAAAAGCAACACGTTGACTGCGAAGCACACGGAAGTATGCCGCTGCTGCTTATCATTCGGTTGAGCCGTAGCTTGTATCAAAGGAAAAGGACACTCACAAAATAAAGGACGAAATCCGGCAGAACCCCTCTGACGATGACTGTCAATGCTAATGCTATTACAATTGAAACAATGCAGGGCGCCGTATTGGCACCGCCAACGCATGTGGCTTGTGAGCCATGTCCTGTAGCCGGGCTCATCTCTCGCGCTTCCCTCTGAACATGATGCGCCATACTTGTTTTTCTTTTTGCGTGGCCTCCGAGATGCGTCGCGCGCCGGTGCGTGGTAACGCTGAGAATTAATCCCTCGCAACGCTAAAGCGCAACACTAAACCATCGGGCTGCAGTGCTTGGAGAACCGTGTGACTCGGGTTCGATTATGTCCAGCACCGCATACATCTTAATGAATTTCTTTTTCGATTGAAGAGCGACATGAAGAGGCTACATCGATAGATGCAAAGTGGCTGAAGCAGCCTGAGAATGCTGTTCGCAATAAAAGCACCACCGGCCGGATTATATGGTCGCAACGCCAGTTTAATAGAAGAGGCCGATTTACGACTGTTGCCCGACTGCTGTACGACTGCTGCCCATGCTGTCGTCATCGCATAACAGTAGCACTAAGCCCCATAAACTATAGAGTTTCTGACAATATTATCTGAAAGGAAAACTGGAGCTTTGACGGTGTTGTATACATGGGACTGCTGTTATGTGGAGGCTCTGCGTTGACATCGTTCTCCGAAAGCCAGGACACCTTGAAGGCGTGCCTGGCTAGCACGATTTCCGTATGTCAAAATAGTTGATTGTGCGCTAAAACGGCACGTAAAAGTTTATATTTTTTTAATTTTACACAAAAACATTTTTATTCGATCACGAGGACTTTTTGCTTGGATTCACAATTATGTGAACCGTAAAAAGTTCCGACCGGCCGCTAAAATTTCAAGACAGCCGAGGTTTGCGCTCACTGTGCGACAGTTTGTCGTGTATTTCTTGGTTTTCCTCTCTTGTTTATGCACTGTAGATGGATAAACTTCATTGCAAGATGTAGTAGGGGTGAATGAAAAGTTTTTGTCAAGATAAGATTTTATTTTACATCCGCACACATTAATAAACACTTCCGTGTATTATATATATATATATATATATATATATATATATATATATCGTCGGCAAGTTCATGCAGTTGAAGCAGTGGCATTACATCATTTTCTTCATGATATGATGGCTTCACTGACTCTCAGACAAGTAGTAACCGCTGATAAATATGCATACCGCATGCTTCCGTACATATATATATATATATATATATATATATATATATATATATATATAAATGTACGGAAGCATGCGGTATGCATATTTATCAGCGGTTACTACTTGTCTGAGAGTCAGTGAAGCCATCATATCATGAAGAAAATGATGTAATGCCACTGCTTCAACTGCATGAACTTGCCGACGATTTTCAAACATTATTGGGGCATTCTTGCGTCGTTGGCGCACAAAACATAGCTCTTCTTTTTGTTGTAGTATTCTTGTAGTTAAGAAATCGAAGCGTTATAATTACCGTAAACGCGTCATCCCACGAAAAGTTGTTTTTGTTTGTTTGTTTGTTTGTTTGTTTGTTTGTTTGTTTGTTTGTTTGTGTGACGCTGCACGGCGAGAACCTTTGACTGAATTAACGTGACGCGCATGCTGTCATTACCTTTTCTAACAAGTGACTGCAAATTTAACCTGGCTCAATACCTGCCTTCTGTAGCAACATTTATTGAGCAAGAAGACTTGAACTGCTTCGCCACTAAGGCGCCATTTCCACTAAGCAGAGTGGTTGAAAGAAGTGCACCTAAACTAACCGTAGGCTGCGAGAAACTGGTGAGAGCAACGCAATACTTGGGAGACGAGGTTCTTCTCTCTCGTATGAGCTTAACCTTGCAGTCACCCATTTCGACATGAGGCGTTCACAGGTAATTCAAACATTGTAGCACGTGCGTGCAATGATTTGCCAAATTTAAACATGGGGCCCTATAACGTAAAACTATTCCAATATGTTTTTATTCCAATCTCCTGACGTCAAATATGCGTAATCGCCGACGCAAGCATCGGGTGGTCACCCGCAGGGTTGTCTGAACAGACCAATCAAACGCTCTCCTCGTTCATAGGAGGTCACTTTTGGTTGCTTTAAAAACGAATAACATTGCCTACAATGAGCGGCTTATCTTATCTAATTGGCTAACAAGAGGCGAGGAGCACGCTCAAGTGGAGAGGGATTCGATGGGGCCGAGCCAGTGCACTGAATATAGATAACCGGATGAACAGAGTGTTGCCGGCGTCTGCGATTGGTCCGCTTTCCCTTACTCAGCTTGCGGTGGCCGGTCGAAAATCGCTGCGGCGTGCAACGGAAGGTTAAGAATACCACTAAAACGGATCCTCAGCAAAGAAGAGTTAGCAGAGCGAGGTCGTACGCATGCCGCAAATGCCTGAAAACGTTACACAGCCACGCAAAAAGATGTATTGTGCGCCAATAAACCCATGCTGCCCTGCAGGTGCGAGTAGCCAGTACCTGAGCGATCGGCGGCAGCCATCTTTTATTCCTTTCAGGAGGGAGCAGCCTGTGGCTATTCAGAAAAAAAGTTTAGTTTTGTTCGGCATAATAATGCATCTTTAACGCGTACACGTCACTTAGACGCGGTGAGTTTTTGCGGTTTTGTGACATCGCGTGACAGCCAGGTGAAGTGGGTGCAGCCCGAAAACTTTTGACCAACAGCTGAGGGTTAATGGCGAAAATGCATCGAATCAGAAATAACTATTTTTGTTTTGTTCGATCCAATGATGCATAATCAGTGTGTACGCGTCATATCAGATAGAGAGCTATTGCGGTTTTCGTGACGTCGCATGACAGACCGGTGAAGTTGGGGTGATTCAAAAAGTTTTTCACCAATCGTGGAGGGCTGATTGCAGAACTGAAATAGAAAAGTTTGGAATAGCTATACGTTACAGCGCCCCTGATCACAGTGCTGTGCATCTGTATGGTGACGGTTACATCACCTTTGACCCTATAGAAAATGCACGTCACCGAAGCAAGAAGTGTCATTTGAGCTTTAGGCAGTGGTTTGCAGTAAAAATTTAAAAAATAAGAAAAGAAAAACTTTCATGTTTTACCTCTTAGTTGGCGCCTGCAGTCCTCAAATACTCAAAGATGTCGCAGTAGCGGGTACAGAAACAAATCTTGTCACATGAGTTTTTAAACCGACCTTCAAGCAATGAGCAGGTGATGAAGTAGCGGTGGTGACGCTGGAGGGAGTAGCTTCGAGTGTCAGTTAGCCATGCAGTGCACGCCCAAAAATCTTTCCGCCTGAGCCCTACTGGCTGAATGCACATGGCAGTCATCAAGAACAGTGTCAGAACAACCAGTATAGATGTGACACGTCCTCTCGGGCTGCGGTAGGGCCTTACTGAAACACCAGGTGTTGCACATATATTAGATACTACTGAAAGAACAATACGACTGTTTTATTCAAAGAACGTAGGCGCAGATATATTTCGTGTGTGTTGCTATTCCTTTCGAGCATGGTACATTGAATGTTCAGTCGCGTTTCATTGCTGCAGTAAAATGTATATTACCGTCTCCCTTGGAAGGCAAAAAAAAGAAAAAAACGTTTAACTACGTAAGATTTTAGCACAAGAAGTACTGAGGTATAATGCAGCCGAGTGACTTTATAAGAGGAGCTATATGAATAGATTTTGGGCATATTTATATATTTAGTGACCGAATAATTTAACCTCGAGACTGATACGTTTTGGTTGAAATGTCGGGAGGTAGACAGTGTTCGTGTTCTTTATTGAAATACGTTTCTTGTAAGACAGTGAATGAGATGGCTACCTAAGCTAAGAAGAAGAAAGGTCTTTTATAATTACTTATCTAGACTGTCCGAAGGCTTTCAGATGCACACATACAATAGCGGCATGCAAATTTTTCTCCGACGGGGAGACTAATCGTAAACATGCAGAAATCGCCTCCCGGAGCTAAGGATTTCCCTTGGCCAATGTCGAGTTTCACGGCAGTGATAATGTTCACTCTGTCACCAATGGGGCACAAGATTAACCTGCTCTGTAGACAGCGAGAGAAGGATTACCCTACGGCCCTTGGTCTGTGTCGCCCCAGGGTATTTACTCCGACGTTAGGTCATATCTGACGTAATCCCAGTTCTTCAGTGACCACTACCTTGTTACTGTAGGGGCCACGATCTTGTCCATTCAGCTCTTCAGCTGCATTAGGCTTCGCGGACTACAGCTTGGCTTGTGATTGCGTTACTTTGTGTTGATTTCCTTTTCACTAAAATATAAAGATTCTTTGCGGTCGTGCGACATCGTGCCCTTAGAAGAATAAAGAGCATCGAGGCTGTGCTTGCGTATTTGAGGGTTTATTCTTGTTTAATCGTTCAGTGTCTGTGAAACACTTTCCCTCGAAATTGCTTCACATAGATTGTCGAATTGTATCCTGCCGCTATCAAGTGCACAATATGCTGATCTAGCGCTGGTGGGTTGGTATTTACTTCCGCACTCTTGCGCCCTTGTCTGCTCAGAGTTACACTAGCATTGTGCGCCCAACGCCACCACTGCTTCCTCGCGGGGAGAGCATGCGAAAACGGTATGGTCTTGAAATGCCCTTGCGTATAGACGTTATCGAGTGCCACGTTGTACACTACTGGCGCCCTCGGATACATGTACATTTTTCCACATGATGTGCAACTCGTCTGATCCGGCAATATCATGGGGACAAACAATCGTATGTTTTGCGGGCACTCTCTAGCGGCTAGCCTATAGAGGCGCATGCGTTCTTTCTTCAGGAGTAGTCGATGAGGAAGCCATACACATCTCCTCTTTAACTCCCCGGCCCACTCTCAATTTACTTTTCTTATTTTATCTTCGAAACTCGCACGGAATGTTCGTGACAGTAAAGCAGAAGTCTTCCATAAGTTCGCCTTTATCACGCAAAAAGGCCGCTGCTTCAATTTCGCTATATTTAGCAGCCGCGTAAGCGTTGCATGTTGACGGCGAGTCGATAAAAAGTAACAAGAAAAAAAGTAAATTGGGGAGCGAGGAGGAGCGAGGACTTGTCGTGTGAGTTTCGACATCGTCCTTCGTTTTTTCTTTCTTCCTTTCTTTTTTTGTGTCTGTGTCACCAACCCTCCAGCCATCGCCTCTTTTGGATCGAAACATGTACGGTTTTCGGAAACTGTAGACGCGGATCGACCGCACCAGCGTGTCGATTCCTCGCGCCGCTTCAGCCGAACCCTCTTACGTCCCCGGAGCTATCAGCAGAAAGGGCTGCTTGATGCTCACGAAAGTTCTCGCGCACGTGTGTTCCGAGAACCTTGAGTAATGAAGTATGTTTTACAGCAACAGCAATCAGTAACCGAGATCAGAAGCGGAGCAAAAAAAGAAAAAGGGAAGTGGGGGGGGGGGGGGGGATTTCAGAGAAGAAGATTGTACGTAATTAATTACATTTCACTAAATTAAGCAACGAGATTGATGCAAACCGATATACAATAGCAGAACATATAAAATTGTGCTGGGAACACCCCACCTTTTGAAAATCATTAAATGACGCAAAAATCACCGCATAAGCACTACGTACAGATGGCTAACCAGCGAAGCAGAAACGTGCGGCCTTGGTGTTTATCACTAGTTTAATACCGACGGTTCATTAAACAACGCCTTGGTAGTGTCGGAACCTAGGTACGCAGTTTCTGTTTGCGCTCGGCTGCACGAACCTGTTCTTGTGCCCGAGCTGCAGCATCGGCACGGCGTAGACGAGCTCGTTCCTGGTTTTGCTGGGGGCGTTGCTGATGTAAAGCTGCCTGTTCCTCAGCAGTACGTATGACGCGTGGCCTAGCTGCTTCGGAGCCACAGAAAAACTGCTGCCCGCGCTCAGCTGCGACGGAGAGCAACGACGTCCCTACTGGCGCAGACAATCGCGCGCCTCTTTTTGTCTTCCTTTTTTTTTTTGCGCATGCGCATGGGATTGCACCGGATTAGTTTTCGGCGTACAAGCGACAACCGGACGGACGGACGAATCGGCCAGCCATTTACAGCTTTGCTGTAAGATGCTTTGCGAGGTATGGGCTTATGCTCGAGTTTTTGCATAACCTTTGTGGTTTGTTTAACAGTACAGAAACAACAATGCACAATAACCAACCGTAATTACACTTCCTGTTTGAATTCGCAGTAAAGAAAGGCCATAGACAGCCTGCTACTCGTATACATTCATCAGCATCATCATGATGGTCATCATCACCTGCCTATTTTATGTGCACTGCAGGACGAAGGCCTCTCCCTGCGATCTCCAATTACCCCTGTCCTGCGCCAACCGATTTCAACTAGCGCCCGCGAATTTCCTAATTTCATCCCCCCACCAAGTCTTCGGTTGTCCTCGACTGCGCTTCGCTTCTCTTGGTACCCATTCTGTAACCCTAATGGTCCAACGGTTATTTAACCTGCGCAACATGACCTGCCCAGCTCCATTTTTTTCTCTCAATGTCAATTAGAATATTGGCTATACCCGTTTGCTCTCTGATTCAAATCGCTCTCTTTCTGTCTCTTTATGCCTTTCTTTCTTTATGCATAGCATTCTTCGTTCCATCGCTCTGCGCGGTCCTTAACTTGTTCGCAAGCTTCTTTGTCACTCTCCTATTTTCTGCCCCATATGTTAGCACCGATAAAATGCACTGATTGTACACCTTCCTTTTCAATGATAATGGTAAAGCTTCCAGTCAGGAACTGACAATGTCTGCTGTATGCGATCCAACCCATTTTTATTCTACTATGAATTTCCTTCTCATGATCAGGGTTCCCTGTGATTAATTGACCTAGGCAAACGTGCTCCTTCACAGACCCTAGAGGCTGACTGGCGATCCTTAACTCTTGTTCCCTTGCCCGGCTATTGATCATTATTTTTGTCTTCTGAATAATAATATTCAACCGCACTCCTGCACTCTCTCTGTTAAGGTTCTCAATCATTTCTTGTAACTCGTCCGCAATGTTGCTGAACAGAACAATGTCATCTGCAAAGCGAAGGCTGCTGAGATATTCGCCGTCGATCCTTACTCCTAAAGTTCCCAATTTAATACCTTCCAAGACGCACGCAGTGATTAGCATTGTAGAGACTGTGTCTGCTTGTCTGACTCCTTTTATATAGGTATCTTCCTGCTTTTCTTGTGTAGAATTAGGGTAGCTGCAGAATTTCTGTACATATTTTCCAAGATATTTACGTAAGCGGCCTGTACTCCTTGATAACGTAATGTCTCTATGACTGCTGGTATCTCTACTGAATCAAATGCTTTTTCGTAATCTATGAAAGCCATAGAGAGGCTTATTGTACTCTGCGGATTTCTCGATTACCTAATTAATGACATGGATGTGATCCATTGTAGTGCATCCCTTCCTGAAGCTAGCCTGTTCCATTGGTTGACTAAAGTCCAGTATTGTATTGCCCTTAATCGATTGGAGATTCTTTTGGTGAATATTTTATACAATACAAGGAGTAAGCTAGTCGGCCTATAATTTTTCAATTTTTTAACGTCTCCCTTTTTGTGAATTGGTATAATGTTTGCGTTCCTCCAGTTTTCTGGGACCCTTGAAGTCGATAGACACTTCGTATAGAGAGCCGCCAGTTTTTCTTACATTATGTCTCCTCCATCTTTGATAAGATCGACTGTTATCCCATCAGCTCCTGCCGCTTTTCCCCGTTTCATTTCTTGCAAGGCCCTTCTGACCTCATCGCTAGTTGTATGAGTTTCTGCAAACTGTTCATTACTGCTTCGAATGGAGATATCCCGACTCCTCTGGGTACTGTACAGGTCAATATCAAACTCTTCTGCTGCTTTTACTATACTTTCGACATTGCTGATGATATTACCCTGCTTATCTTTCAGTGCATACATCTTGGTTTGTCCTATGCCAAGTTTCGTTCTCACTGATTTCAGGCGGCGTCCATATTTTACGGCTTCTTCAGTCTTTCTGACGTTATAATTTCGAATATCCCTTATTTTCGCCTTGTTGATCAGTTTTGACAGTTCCGCAAATCGTATCTTATCTCTTGAATTGGACACTTTCATTCTTTGTCGTTTCTTTATTAGGTACTATATTACTTGGGAGAGCTTGCCTACTGGTTGCCTTGGTGCCTTGCCTCGGACTTTAATTGCTGCTTTTGAAGCCAGCCTATATAGTTACGGTTTCATTTATTTCCTCTATGTCACCTTCTCTCTGTTCTAAGGCTGCATATTTGTTTGCAAGTACCAGCCTGAGTTTGTAGGTTTTTACCCTTACTGCCACTAGGTTGGCCTGTTTCTTCTTGACCAATTTTACTCATGCTCTCTCCAAATTGAGGTGAATCCTAGCCCTCATTCACCCATGGTCACTGCACTTTACCCTATTTAACATCGTGCACAATGCTGGGATCGGCAGAAAGTATGAAATCAATTTCATTTCTTGTTTCCACTTTTTGTTGCTACGCTTCCTGAAAAAGGTGTTCATTATTCGCAGGTTATTCCTTTCTGCGAATCCTACCAGTATCTCTCCTCTAGCGTTCCTAGAATCGACGCCGTAGTTGCAAATTGCTTGTTCACCAGCCTGCTTTTCCCCCACTTTTGCATTTAAGTCGCCCATGACTACAGTACACTGAGTTTGCACTTTACACTCGGCCAAAATGCTGGGCGATATAAAACCGCCACTGTGGCTTTTACATGAGAAAATTAAGGGCCATTCCATTCTGTGAAGGGGGATGCCCACGAAGCTGTGTATGTGGGCCCCGTAATGGCGAACTGTTCATTGCCGTGCGTGAAACGCCGTATTAATGGAAGGCGAGGCACGACTACTTGCTCCTCCACGATGTTGAGCCACGGAAGATGATGAGGCACCGGTGGGTATACTTACCCATGTATTGTTGCAAAACGCGGCGCGACACCTTTTATTAACGAATCGCGGCACGTAGAACAGAGACGCACCTCACCGCACTGCGAGGGCGCACACTGCTTCACCGTAGCCAAGGCGATCGTGCGTTGGTCGACGTCGAGCAGTGCTGTAATGGCTGTGAGGTCTCCCGTAAACCACATGCGGTCACACACAACACAGACCACACAAAATTTATTCCCCACAAACTCCCTCTCAAACCTGGCCGTTGCTCCGATGAAACGTTCCAAGTTTGCGGGATCGGGGCCACATGGGCGGCTGTCATTTCTTCACGCCTCGCGGTCCTGGCGGGCAGCACGCTTACGGGACCACCACCACGGGAGAGCGGAAGGGAAAGAGATACGCAAGCGTTTGGAACGTAGACATGGCCGGCACGGGCCAAATTGTAGTATCTGTTCTTATGAGCCTAATATCTGATACAGGTTGTACTTTGACCTAAGAGATTAAACTTATTTTTGCAAGTTGGTGGAGTGCTTAAAGCCTGCTTCACCTCCGCTGCGGGTCGGCCCGGTATTGCACTATCTTCGGGATTGGCCCACGTATGGGGAGAAATTATCGATCTACACGGCTCGATAGACGCACGCCATTTTTTCCAGAACCGAGCCATCTACAGCTTCGTTGTATAAAGCAAACGACAGGGAAGCGGCACCTTCGCATGTATGTGAGCATGTGTCTTTGCATACGGGGGTGTGCATCTGTGCGCCTGTGACAGAGTGAGAGAGAGAGAGGGGGGGAGCACGCGTGCGTGTGTGTGCGTGTGCCTTCGTGTTCTATGTACGTATAAAGACTGCGAGTGTAAAACATGTGCGCTCTTGACAGTTGCCTTGACCCAAAAAGATCCCGTACACGTGACGCCTGCGACAGAAAAGGATGTTCCACATCCGCCGTCGCGGCCGTGAAGTGGGGCGCTAGCTAACACTCCCAGGTTCAGTTCCAGTAGATAAACGTAAATACCCCATGCTAAAAGTGGATCGGAAAACGGCACCAAGGTAGTTTAATGGTTAAGAGCATCGCATGCGTAATTCAAAGAAGTGGGCTCGTGGCCCACCGGCGGCCAGTTGTGTTTTCATCCACTTTCATTTTCCATTAATTTAACATTTCTTTGTCTTTTTGTTTGTTGGCTTCTTATGATATGAACTGGGAGTAATATTTGGAAAGAGCAAATTCATCTGCTTGAAAGTATTGGTAACCTCATTCCTAATGTCTCACAGTATCTTTTCCTCAGGCATTATGGAAGGCTGTAACAAAATCGTGAGCACAGCTAGCTTGCAAAGAGACGGTCATAGTGCCTCGATCGCGCTGTGTAGTAAATGTTCTTTTTCAGGCCGAGTGGATTTGATTCATTTTGATCCGTACACCAGCTGGATCCAGCTCATATTGATCAAAAATACGATCTTCACACATGGTTCGCTTGCCTTATTTGATCGATGTCGTTGCGATACTTTTTCTAGAGGAAAATTGGCTAGTTTTAGAGCGCAGTTCTTAGGCGCCTGTTCCGGCGGCGAGTGTCGGCGTTGTCCGACGGCGTCGGCGTAACCAAGCGAACCAGCGCCGCGAGGAATGAAAGCGAGCACGAAGCGCAGCGGGAGATGAAAGAAAGGCGATAGCGCAGGAGAAGGGTGCAGCTGAACCATGAGGCAGAATGCGGGGGAGGAGCGGCAAGGAAACGGCCTGCACATACGCAGAGTTGTCAGCGGCCAAGGCAGCCGCAGCTGCGTGGGCGATCTGATCTGCACTTCCGAGGAGGGGGGGGTCAGGGTGCCGTGAGGTGGGGAGGGCTACGCTCGTCCGCGTCGTCAACTGCTGAGGTCAGTCCGTGGTACCAGCGTTTATGACGGGGATCACTGCTCCTGGAAGCGGCGATAGCGAGCGGTTACGAGTAGGGCTCGATGTGATGCTCCGATGAGTGTTGTCGTCGCTGACATTGGTGGCACGACTTCCCCGCGACGAAGGGCCGCTCTCGTAGTTGGTGGAACGAACGAGTGAGAAGAAAAGCGTACTGCCGCGCAAGACGGGCTGTGCGGAGGCGATGGCTACGATATGACGCCAGAGTACCGCGCTTCGGCTGTATGCATGGAAACAAAGCGCTGCATGAACGGAAGTCTCTCTGCGGCGACTGCTGTGAATCGCATCCACGCGTCACCCACGCGCTGTCTCTCGCGATCTCCCGAATAGCGCAGCATACGCGCCACACATCGCTCTGTTTGGAACGTGCCGCACGAGACAGATTGTTCGCGCCAACCAATATATCGCGAAATGAAAACAAGTATAGAGCTGCGCTCAAACTTCGCATTAGTTAGTATCTTAATCGTTGGTGATTTTTTTATTGCCAATAAGCTCTACCTTACATAGTTTCCGTTTTTTAGATTTGGCTCACTTCGAAAAAATAAAGCTCATATGCTTATTACTGTAAATAACAATCTTTTGAAGCTAAGCTAAGTTATTCTTCATGTAACCACATAGTGTTGTGCCAGACATGACACTCTGCAGTGCTACTGCAGATCTCCTTCAGGCCAGCGTCGCAACCTTACAAAGAAGAAACCAAGCTGTTTCCCGTTTCCTTCTTATGCATGTTTAGGGGGAGGCAGTAGTGCACGTCATTTTTCGCACGACCGATCCCTGCGACGTAATCGTGTTGAGGCAGAGCGATGGGTGCCAGGGCAAAGGGAAACCAGGAAAACGTTGATGGCGTCAGTGCCTTTTTTTTTTATTTACTTCAGTAGTCTTCAGTGCAGGGACCGCTTGAGATGTGTGTACTCGCCCACGGAAACGCTTGTGTCTCTCTTTTAATTTTTTTTATAACTCTTATTTCTTATTGCCAGTGGGCACAAGGTTGCTGTGCCTTTGCAGCTTTCGCCACCAATGCTATGGTCTCTGTTCCTCCTCTCTGCTTCCCGAGTTGCTTCTAAGTGTCTTTCGGCACGACAAGAGAGCGTGATCTTGTTTGTCAAGATGCCGCGCGGCCGCGTGGCCGACCTGCAGCGGGTCGCGGACCGGCGCTCAGCCCTTCTAGTGCGGCAGCGTTTCTTTTTTTTTTTTTTTTTTCAAGTGAGGTCGCTGCCCTTTCTTGACAGTGCTTCGTCTCGATGTAGCAAGGCAGCTGGCGAGACAAAAATAAAGGCTGGTAAGAAGCGGCTTGAAAGCTGTGTTCGTGCTCGGAAAGGGGAATGGGCGATGCAATAGAATGGTGGTCGGCAGTTTCGAACTGCGATTCACTCAGATCACTCAGCAGCGCTGTTACGCATGTCCGCGCTTCTGCATTACTGGCGCTTTCATTTTTTTTTTCCCCATTCTTACGGATGTAGGCTGCAGAGAAGAGAGAGGGCGCGCTCGCCGAAAGAACAAAAAGTCGTAGGCTGCAGAAACACACGAACATCGCAGAAAGGAAGCGGGGTCTTCGCTAACTTTATCTCTTATCTTGGATACCGTTTTCTATTTTTGGACAGGCTATATTTGCTCCAGTTATTTGCGTCAAAGGTTACTCTACGAATCTGCCTCGACGGCGCGGGGTAAATTTAGTAGTGTGGCGGCTATTGATCAGCATCCTTTCATTTGCGGCGGGAAAATCAGTAGGAGCAGGAAGGAGCTAGCGACGACTATGCTACAAATACGCTTTCGCGTCATGTTTGGCTTGCTAGATCACCAAGAAAAAAAATATCCTTTTCCACTTTCGTTCCGAGAACACTGCTTTGTTGGTTTTTTTTTTAAATTTTGTTCTTCTGTTTTTTTTAGTCTGTTTGTTGGTTAGTTTTTCGCATAAGAAAGAAAATGTCAGAAGGAGGGCAACAAACTTATCCCGCAGGCGTAACTCTCACCGTAGGAAAGTGCCACTGTTAGACAGATCCGCCAAGTAGAGAGACTTTAGTGCAGTGGTGCTTGTAAAAGTGATAAAGCTTCTTCACTCTGAACGCGGCTGCGTTAAATAATTGACGTGCCTCCTTGGCAGAACGAGTGAAAGTGAAAATAAACGACATGAGCGTTTCTTCGTCATGTTTCTTTTTATACATATTTATTTAAACAAGGTGGAAACGGTTACAGAAAAGTATCGAAGCAAATCAGCATCCGGAGCTCGTAAAAGACAAACGCAGGCTTCAGCGGGAGCAGGGAGTTCGCATCCGTACCCCAGAGGCCGACTACGCGGCCTCAAAAATCCCAGTAAGAGATTTCAACTTACGAAGAAAGGGAAAAGCGGCAGTAGCATTCATCTATACATTTTGCTCGCATTCTTCTTTTTCTTTTTTTTTTTTTTGCTTCATGAGCACTGTCCACCATTACGAAAAAAAAAAAAAGCGATGGCGTGGTTTGACTCAGAACTTGAGGGTCGAATTTTGATCGAATGGCCTGCTCGCGAGTAGAATTTGTATCGCATGAAGCAAATAACTTCTTTGCCAGACTAGCGCGCCAAATCGATAAGAACAGGAAGCGAAAACGGAGGACCATAAGGCAGGATCGCTATGTTCGCCTTGTTTGGTTGAATGGGAAGGAGCTTCCAGTGAGGAATATGACCATTTCTGTTTTGCTGTTGACCTTTTTTTTTCATACTGCCTATAAGTGCAATATGAATTCTTCTTTATGCTTGCTTAGTTTTCGACTCACGCGTTTTACCCCACAGTACATCGATCTTTGAGTTAGGCTTAAAGACAAAAGTTTAAAAAAAAAAAGAAATATTCTGTATTTCATGACTTCAAGTGCGCTTACAACCACAGAAACTTTGCACCGAGTATCGGGTGGACAGCCATTTCGGAAAAATAAAATCTTGCCGAAACTGCTCTCTCCCCACCTCCATTTCCAAACGCCATCCCTGGGTGATTACAACGGCAATATTCAAGCAAACTTAAATGCAAAAAAAAGAGAAAGAAAGCAAACGAAAAGCAAATACAGAAATAAAGGTTTCTGGCGTTCCGGAATGTATACGCTTCACAATAAACACGGTGTCACCTAGAAAATGCATTCTGTTGGTAATGTTACCTGGGACACTTTCCTTCTTTTTCTTCCTGTCTCTCGCTGCAGCAAAAAAACAAGAGAGAGAGAGAGAGAGAGAGAGAGAGAGAGAGAGAGAGCGGTGGCATCGCGTAGAAACGCAAGCATTGAACGATTGAAACGCGCTAGCATTCTTCAGCCAGTTTGATTCACTTATTTGTTGTCGACGAACACTCGCAGTGAAAGCAGGGATGAACCAAGTGCGATATCTGCGGACTGCCGAGAATGCCTCAGGCACGTCGTTCTCTGCAAGAAAACAACAACAAAGTAAACATAGCGGCGCAGAACAAATATCGGAGCAAGCAATATCCGCGGGAAAGCGCTGTGAAGAGAGGAACGGAAATTTGAGCGAGACGTTTGCATGTTTCGCATCTGCTCCGGTTCCATGCGTATCAGCCGTAAAAGCATTCATGTGCACCGGAAAGCTTTAGTCACGACTTCGCTGCTTCCGGATGAAAATGAATTATCACAAGAAACACACGCACGCACAGAAAGGCTCGGTGGTGCCGCTTGCTGTGTTCCTTCGAAGTTTCGAACGCTCGCGTGTGCGGCGAACGCTATCTCATTGCTTCGTTCGTTCCGCAATAAACGCGCCAATTGTTGTGCTCCCAGTACAAATGCTCAAATATTCTGCCGTTAAATCCTGAGCTTACCCGATATACGTGTAACTGCACATGTGGGCTGATCATGCGTGTAAACTGATAGCGGGCTTTCTCTGCAGGTCCAGCCTTCCTGGCAGCAAATGAGTATTGTACTAGAGACGACATCATTGCCCGTATAGTAACGCTTTGCTGCTGTCGACGAGGGTATAGGGAAGAAAATAAGCATCCGAAAATTTTTAGGATTCTAAACACAAGAATATAAAAAAAGCAGGAAATGACGATGTCATTCGGTGTAATTATAATTGATCAGACTCCTTAAGCTAAGGGCTGTCTCTGCTGAGGCCAAAAGATGAATTAACTGTCACTTAATAGTGACAGTGTTACCCGCAGCGGTGACACTGTGCCATGGCTCTCTACTGCTGACCACGAGGTCATGGGCTCAGTCCCCGGCCGTGACGGCCGCATTCCGATGGAGCCGGCGTGCCAAAACGCTTGTGTACAGAGAGTTTGGTGTACATTAAAGGATTACGGTTATCTAAATTTAATCCAGTGCACTTCACTACGGTGGCTTTCATAGCACCTCTGTTGTCTTGAGACGTTAAACCCAATCAATCAATACATCAATGGGGGATAATGCACACGAAGTGTGTTGTACAAAAGAGCCTCAAGGAAAGTTTAGAACGACGTTCCACAAAAAACATTTACGGAAACACTGCTCTCGCTGAAAGCGGGTGTGCTCTTGTATGCATTCTTGATGATCCACAGAGTACTGCCGCGGATATGTAGTAGCCTGCATCAGGGTACAATAATCACATAGGACTTGTGTGACAATGAGGACATGCCCTTCAGCGGAGCAAAGGAAGAAAAACCGTTCATAAACCTCGGCACGGACGCGGACAGGCACTGCGCGGTCCGTGTTTTTGCAACGATAACGCCGTATTAGACAGACCGCGCAGGTGATGGAAAGTATACGTCGGGAGCATCTGAAGCGAGAACAGTGAACGAGCCAAAATATCTGTAACAGTCCGAGACCTCCATAGTTTCATGTTCTGGAACACGTGGGTCTAAACAGGTGTGTCGGCGTGCTTTTCTGTTGGCCCCCCGTGAATTTAGGTGACTGTACTGTGTTCAAGTGAGCAAGAAGAGGCCCGTAAGCTTATACTCTTAACTTAAACAACACATCCATCCTTTCTCTCTCTCCTACATTCTTGCCAACCACTCTAGGGTGTTATGCCAAGCTGATCGAACAGTACGAAACATAAAAAAGGAATTTTGTATCAATGTAGTTGGAAATATCCATTGTAGACACACAGTTGCTGGCGTTATATCGGAATCGTGCGGGAGGAAATAATACGTATCGACAATCGCACAAATGTCTAAATGAGCGCTTCGGGAAACCCGATTACAAAGATATAGTAGTAGGCCGGATGGCTTCGCCATTCATTGCAAAGCTTGGTATTGCTAAGCATATTCTTGAGATTGAGTTAAAAATGTCGACTGCATGACCGATGCCTGGACATAAACTGCCGCTATTTATCCACATCTGCGTCAGGGTCGAACGCACTCGCAATTGTAGCTTATCGGCTATACAGTTTGCTCAGTGACCAATTGTGATTGTGGGTCTATGCACCTTTCTTTCTTTATCTCTACTTTGTTATCACTTTACCTCCCCCTCCCCTCTTTCCCTAGCGTAGGGTAGCAAACCGGACCTTCCCCTCTGGTTAGCCTCCCTGCCTTTCCCCTGTCCTCTGTCTCTCTCTCTCTCTCCCTGCTCAGCTTGAGGTCAAGGGTTCGATTTCTGCGCTTCGCTGTCATATTTCTTTGTGGGCAGCATGCAGACAGGCTCGCGCAGTGAGGCTTTTGCGTACATTAAAAGCGGCCAGGTGAGCGAAGTTAATCAGGAGCTCATGGCTGAGTCGTTCTTCGCTGCACAGGTAGGTAATTGTAATCTTCGAAGAGCGCTAAAGGGGAATATTCATTCAGCCAGAGGTTCCCAAACTTCCTGGCTTTGGGGAACCCCGCCTGCCTTCCCAGAGTGCCGCGGATCCACGGACGCGCACCGTATGACCTTACAGCACGCCGACGGCCATTGTCGTACGTCGACAACGAGGCAGCAAGCTGCTGGATTCGAAAGTTGCTTTGAGCTTGCAGGACATTCCCAATCAGGCCACTTTCCGAGCAGGAATGAAACGCGTCTAGCGCGGACTATGTGGGCGCATAAGAATTGCATAGCAACGAGTCTTAAACGCCGCTACCGCGATGGTCTTTTTCGCGAAGTCTTTCGAAGTGCAGATGCGTGGTTTAAATTGTTAAATGCAAGCTATAATGCAAGAATACACCGAAAGAGGGATGAGGTGAGAATAATTTTGGCCACTCGTGGAACGCTAAAATGCCGTTCCGGGACCCACTTTGAGAACCCCTGAGTTCAGCTATATACATTAGCAGATTGTTCTTCCACAACTTCGAAACGGCCACTCTTACGGTGACGCCTTATAAGCCAGAAAATACTGGAAAAGAAGGAAGGACAAGAAAAAACAAAGAAACAAAGCTTCAAGGCGAATTGTGACGCATCCCGAAAACTTACCGTGACATAATGAATTTTAACAGCGTCTAAACGAGGTCTAATTCTTTGTTCTTTTTGTAAAAAAGATTCGCACTGCCTTCTTAAGATACCAATGACTGAATCTAGTAATGATCGATAACTTTTTCTACTCTCAAAAATACAAAAAGATAGCTTGAAATCCTTGTTATCACACTGATATATCGGGGCTGATTTCCCGGCTTGAAATTAAAAGAAAGGAGGAAAGCTTGGTCATATACCAGCAGCACGTTGCACGTTTTTAACTGCGAAGTCGTTGTGCGTGTTACGAAATGTAACGAGAGCCCCGTTAATGTAATGAAACCATTTTATTGCATGTATATTTAATTAGACTTTTTTTTTCGCTTCAGAATGACGCCGAGTGACGTCTCACCTGTGTTATATATCGCTGTAAATGGGCGGTTGGAAGCGTCAGAAAGCAATGAAAAATAAAGAAATTAGAGCAATTGTTTTATTGTATGGTCGAGTATAGAATCCTAGTCACATGCAGTGCCTCAAGTGTTCGCTAAGATCAAGTCTTCAAACAGAATTGCCATTAGTCGTAAGAATGTCACGGTGGTAATCTCCAGCATTTATCGAGAATTAGAGGAGCGTTCGGCAGGTATGTATGTTGCACATCATACGTGCCACTTCACCATGTTTTCATAGCTTCCCTGGTCAAAGCACAGAAATTAAGTAGAAGGCTGTTTTCCTTAGCTCAAAAGAATCAATTGTTTTAGCGCATTGTCACTCCAACGGTATTCGAAAGTTTTAGTTTAGGGGACGCAAGCGGCTTGCGTACGCAAGAAATAGGGGTGACGGTACTGCGCATGCGCAGATTCAGACGTAGAGGTCTGCGCATGCGCAGTACCGCGGCCCCTAGTTCTTGCGTACGCAAGCCGCTTGCGTCTCCTAAACTAAAGCTCTCTAATATCGAAGCGCACGCGATAATTCTTCATCGGACGCGCAACATATTCACGGGGTGCTATTTGCACCAAGTTTACGTGACAGCTTTTCTCAGGCGGTAACTGGATTGATTAACTGAGCTATCTTCACGTATCGTACGTAATAATTAGTGGACGGAAATGTTTGTTTGCCACGTGGAGCTGTAGTGACGCAGTCTCGCGGAGGAGTGCGAAAGCCCTTTCGCTCGGCCCTCCGCTTAATCTTCCCTCAGGCCACAGCCACTCGTTAGCCTTGATTCCTTCGTCGCGACTCCCGCAGCCACAGAGGTCCACAAATCTCCGCATGTCAGCGCTACTCACGTCGCGAACGGCGGCCATCGCAAATAGAAAGCGACGACAGAGCGGCAGTGATTCGCGGCGGCTCTCGCAGCAATTAGGGCGGCCCGCGGCTGTTTGCCGCGCACCGTCAGGGCAGACGCGGAGCGAACTTTTTTTTCCCCCGCGTCTCCAGAGCGCGCGCGCGCAAATAGATCCAGATTCGCGGACAAGATGAAAGAAGCCGCGTGGGCCAGAGAAAGGTCGCCTCGGTCCGACACGTTGAAAACCACTCGACCTTGGCGCCGCGTGCTGTCGAGAGACGAGACGTCCGCGTGGCGGTTGACTTCATCAGGCGCGCCTTGTTGCCGTGGCCAGAGCATCGCCCACACGACTCGTATTCGTGTCCGCGGGCCCGATGATTCTGGTGCGCCGCGTCCATACGCCACCTCAGCCTGTCTGCCCACGCAAGGCCGAAAGAAAGAGCGTGGCGGAGCGAATGAACTGTTTGCCCGCTGCCCGAGGAGTCCCTGTTTGCGTCCGCGGCACGGAGCCTAGCTGACGCGCACGCACAGACACGCGCCAACACGGCTCGGTAGACACATCGGGCCGCGGCCGTGTCGGGCGCTGCGATGAACACATTCCGCGCGTCCTCTCTTCACGGGAGCAGCTCATTTCCTGGACGCTTGATTACATTTTTGTTTCCTCTCCTTTTTTTTCTTTTTTTTTTTTTTAACGTTGGGTTTGTCCCTTCCGCTGAGATCCTCGTTCCATTGCGGCGAAGTCGGTGGAGCCGTCGAGGGCCCATGGCGGAAAGCTGAGAAACGTCGCCCGCGCCGTGTTCCTTTCCTGTCGCGCGTGCGGTTGTGTGAGCATGTCACTCGAACTTGTGCATGCGATCACGCGAATGGGCGCTCGTATGCGTGCCCAGGCGCACGCGCGTTAGCACATTTGTCGATAGGCCTGTGTTTTTTGGTCCACTATTTCTGCGGAAGGGAAATACCGAAATGCAGAAATCGAGCGATAAAAATCCACTCGAAGAGAATATTATAGTGCCGTCCCCCGTATTGTTTCTAAAGCTATCATTAATATTCTAAAAGAAAAGTAAAAGAAAAACACATTGGCAGAAATATAAAAGAAGTGCGAAGCAGAGTGAAGACCGTGTTATGGGCCGAATTTCGCTGTCGCATTGAATTAAACCATTTATAGATGCACGAATATAACTGAAATGACTAATGAAGAACAAC
The DNA here is from genome assembly GCF_050947875.1 of Dermacentor variabilis. Classification (NCBI taxonomy): domain Eukaryota; kingdom Metazoa; phylum Arthropoda; class Arachnida; order Ixodida; family Ixodidae; genus Dermacentor; species Dermacentor variabilis. The sequence goes on along the minus strand of NW_027460280.1, from coordinate 60,042,839 downwards.
TAGCGGCGGAACGAGGTATAAAATTTTTTTAAGATGTGATTTTATGTGCCTATCACGTACGCGCCTACCACACTGCTAGACGGTCTTTGCTCCGCGTGGTCTTTTTCCTTCTTCTTCCGCTTATCTTCCCCAGAGAAATGAATAAATGAATGAAGCGTAGCGTACAAACCTTTAAACAAAGTCGCTCATACTTTTCGTGCAAGCTTTAAAAATCAGTTGTGAGTGAGCGCTTTATGTTGTGTGTCCTTTTCTTCGTCTTTTGCGGCGCTTTAAGTGTCTATACTGTAATGCAATACCATCTAGACCACCTATCCATTACATTGCTAATACTCCCTTTTTTATATTATTTCCACGCTGTAAAGGTACAGAGGGAACTACTTTTACCTTCAAATGACGCTGCGCTGTCTACACACAATTACGCCACGCGATATGCAGTACGTTTCCACTGCTGGCGTCGAGAAAAAATGGCATGTCCGCTGCAGCGGCCGAATGAATGACGTGCTGCGTTTTCTAGTTAATAATTTCATGGCATAGTTCTGTTATCAAATACACCTGGAAGAATGAACGTATCTGGCGGTTTCAGTACTCAATGGGTTTGATTGTTGCGCTTGTTGCTCACGATAATGCATATGTTGTCGAGCTTGGAAATCCTAATGTTGAATGTATGTTCAGAGCCTGTGCTTATCGCTTAGGGCCCAGGAAAAGATTGCGCTTTTGAAGCACTCATTCATCTCACTGCGCTAACCTGAAGTACGGAAACATTAAACGCGCATGTAATACCATTTTCGCAGTACGTCATGACTAGAGGTAAAAGAGTGTAGACAATTATTTTATTATTTTACTGTTATAGAAGTCAGCCCATGACAAAAACGACCTTTCTTCCGAAAATCTGCTTAATCTCGTGCGCGATCCGTACGCATATTGCGGTAGGGGTCCATTCTATAACTTTAAAAATGCAACATACATGTAGATACTTGAGTGCATTTTCCGCAGCTTAAGCTGCGTCGTCAACACGACAGCCTTCATTCATAAGGGGATACTATATAGGCTCACAGACAGATTACTTTTGATAAAACACATCGAATATCGCTCAATAGCTTGCCGGTGTAAGGAAGCATACGCTAAACGCGTTCAAGTTCCGTTGCTATCCATCGGTGCGCAAAAGTTTAGGCGTGGTTCCATGAGGCGACCTGAACTCGAGCGCCGGCATGTTTTTTTTTCTTTTCTACCTTTTTCGTTATAAACGTATCTGTCGCTGTTGAGAAATGTTTTTCCACGAGAAGAAGCACGGATGGGTGCTTCCAGGGAAAAGAAGACGTCAAAATCGCATTAGTCCGGATCATTCTTGTGCACGTACAGACAGCTGCCACCAGTGGCATCATTAGATTCGACAAGCCATCTTTAGCTGGAAAATCGAAGGACTTCGAATATCGCACGTTTTCTTCCCTACGGAGCCGCTGTCGTATTAGCGTAAGGCAATTCAGGAAGCGAGCTGAAACACAGATCCTTTCCCTATAGTCATGAACTTACGGAATTTGCAAAACGTCTCTTTAGAGTTACGCACTAAACGAAAAGCCTGCAGATTTGTTCTGATTCACGCATTCATGTCCTTCACTGATTGGCTGGTTTTAAAACGACTTGGAGCTGATAAAAAAATAAATACAAAACCATCTGACAGCATTCCTATGGTATTGCAATGAATGTGTTCCGCATTAGAACGGGAAACGACGCTGCAGGGACGGTTGTAATTGCGTACGATGAACTTATTCTTGTTCACACTCTATGCTACAGTGCAATGAGATGTCCTCTCGTGACTGCCCTAAATCTCCTTGAAAACCGGCGGTCACTGGGGCAGAATGCGAGCCACAACCCTTGCCGGAGCGAATGACGACAGAGGCTCGTTTATACTTTAATAAGAAGTTCGCCTTTAATGTGTCACCGAGCTTTCTTTTGAGCTCTCGTCACGTGTCTTGCCTCTTTTACAGCGAAGCTGTATATGGCTAGCCAATTCTTCCGTCCGTCCGTCCATCTGTCGGTTGCCTGTACGCCGAAAACTCCTCCGGCGCAACCCCATGCACAAGCGCAAAAAAAAAAAAAAGAAGAAAAAGAGACGCGCTATTGGCTGCGCCTGTAGGAACGTCGCTGCTCTCCGTCGCACCTAAGTGCGCGCGCGCGCAACAGTTTTTCTCCGGCTCCGAAACGGGTTCGCCACGCGTCATATGTACTTGAGAAGCAGGCAGCATTAGACCAGCAACGCCGCGAGCAGAACCGGGAACGAGCTCGTCTACGCCGTGCCGATGCTGCAGCCTCGGCACAGGAACAGGCTCGTGCAGCAGAGCGCGCAAGCAGCAACTGCATACCGAAGATCCGGCAGCCTTCCAAGCCGTCCTTTAATGAACCGTCGGGATTAACCTAGTGATAAACACCAGGGCCGCACGTTTCAGCCTCGCTGGTTTATCATCTGTACGGAGTGGTTGGGCGGTGATTCTTCCTTTCTTTCTTTCTTTCTTTCTTTCTTTCTTTCTTTCTTGTAGCTTTCCTGCGTTCCTATCCCCCTCGTCTGCTGTTGGGTAGCTAACAGGCTACCTGGCGCTGCATGCGTGCCTTGCACAAGTGTTCGCACTGATAGTGCTTCGCTCCCCGTCCTCTCTTTAATTTCAGCCCTTAACCCCCTTTCCCTTGGGTACGGCAGCAAACTGGGCGCGCAGCTGGTTGACGTCTCCAAGTTTCGTTTCCCTCCTCCCCCTCCTTCCTCCATCCCTCATCCCTCATCCCTCATCCCTCATCCTCCTCCTCCTCCTCCTCCTCCTGTATGCGTTCTTTGTTGGGCAAAGGCATCAAGCGGAGGCAGAAACACTGAAACTAAGAAATAAGATCTCGGAAAGAATTTTTTTAATCTGTACGCAAGAAAGCTATCTTATTGGTGCTATCCTATTAACCAAATTGCCCTTGAAAAGAAAATATAATATTACGTGGAAGGTTTACGTTTGCCGCTTCTGTCATAATGTGTGGGAACACAAAGATGCTCTGTGATGTAATCTCTTGCGTCAAGACGAGATTACGCTTCGTCAAATGATGAGCACATCAAATACAACGCAGTCGAGCTTTGAAAAACTGAACATTGCAAATGGCGTCATAATTCTAAACACATAGTATAAATATAGGGATACGGGCATTTCAATTTTGCAGTGTCAATCCTACATGTAATAATTTCAGCGAAGTTCTAAATGTTCTTTTTTCGAAGTTCTAACGTCTCTGCATATACGTTTTGACCCTCTCGATAGTGTTAGTCTTGTCTAGGATGTAATCTAGAAATCAGTTTGGTCCTTTTTTGACATTCCGTGAGATGTAACCTACACAGCAATTATGCCTATTTCTGCACCTTCTTGATAGCGTCTTTCCTTATGTGACAAACTTTGGACGAAACAGGGAAGCGGCTTCCGAATGAACTTATTTCTGCGAAATATCTGCTTCCCTGACTCTAAAGTTTTGTTTACCTGCGTGTCTAAGGACATGATGCAGAATGAGCTCTCGATGCCAACTCTCGCTACCAGTTCGCTACTGCGAAGCTACATCATGGTTGCTTCATACTAGACTATGATGTTTCAGTTCCAGTTTTGAAAAACCCTCATTATCGTTTGAGTCTAGTGCTCCTTCATGTTTTCGGGCTGTTGTGTCTGTAAGTCTTTGCTTCTTAAGATTATTTATTCAATGACTTTGTGCTACCAGACCTACTACTAGACTATGATGTTTCAGTTCCGGTTTTGAAAAACCGTCATTATCGTTTGAGTCTAGTGCTCCTTCATGTTTTCGGGCTGTTGTGTCTGCAAGACTTTGCTTTTTAAGGTTATTTATTCAATGACTTTGTGCTACCAGACCCTCGCGCAAGCCAAACGAGAAAAGGCCAGCTTGTGCTGTGCGCCGCATGCTAACGCAACTAAATGCACCGAGTATGTTTAATGCTGCGGGTTCCGTGCTTCCGGCGTCAGCGGTGGCTGTTGCAGGTTAAACCGTGAGGCGACAGCGCTTAGCGACCAGCGACACGGCAAAGCCCAGGCCCGGCCACCTCGCCTTATACGGACGCACCCTGGTCCCCCACCAATGGCGGTCGACCGATTAAGCGCTCGCCCGGCTGCCGGTGCCGGCGAACGAAGGCCCGAGAAAGTCACAACTCCACCGGCATACTTACTGGCTCTAAGCCAGAGTGGCGGCTTCCTTTCGACTCCGCTGAGCCAACTCCGGGCATACTTATCCACGAGATCCACGCCACGCGCCGCTTCTCGAGATAGGCTTATGAACGCGAACGTGGCTCCTCCTCAGTGGGTCATGCTTAACTTTTGCATAATCCCTGCCTGTACATAACGCACAGTTCCATTTTGTTTCTTCGCTCCACATCGGTTGTGCAGTGATAGGCATGTTGGAAACGTATGTGTTGTGCAACCGCTGATTCGAGTGTCCTTTTTGATACAATTGTGTGGCGAGGAAACGTATATAGCTTGATTTTTGTTAAAGGATAAGTTGGAAGTCTATTGATAGGTGCGTCCATCATGGATGATATAGAAGGAAGTTGACATTGCTTTGCCAGTTTCATGGTTTCTTACTTCGTGGGTGAGAGCAGTGCGGGAAGCGCCATGCGTTGCAGCCGCTGAGTTGAGTATGTCAACTCATGGTGTGATCACGCTGACTGGATTTGTAGGAGGATTTCTTGAGCATGAATGGAAGGAAAAACATGGTCAAGGAGGCGAAAACATAAAATGTTGGCTCGCGCTATGTTGTAACACGTGCTTGTTTGCATATATACGTGTTCTAGACCGAGTCCATCGTGCTGCGCGCGGACTGTGCACTAGCCTCAATTCTGCATTGGCGCACAGGTCTGTTTATTATGCATGGCCAACAACTGCAGCATTTCTAAATAAGTATTTCGATACGTAAAGGAATTTGAAAATTTTTCTTACTGCAAAGTCGCTACGGCCTATATGTCTCATTGACTTTCAATGGTCACGTTTTGTTCGTTATTGTACCAGGCTAGAGCAGGCGCTCGCGTTCATATCATCGTTCTCCCTTTTAACTAGCACGTAATAACACGTTCCCGGTCATGTGCGCAGATTGTACTGATTATCTGGCCATCACACCCTTATAGTCCACGCTTTGTGACAGCAACATCTCCATCTATTCTTGGTTGCACAACTTAGACGAAATCAAACAATTTTGCAATGGCGAAGATCATGAGGCTCATTACATTTATAGTTTGGCGTGCTGTTGATAAATTTCCGGTTTACCGCAGAATTTAGAACGTAATCGTCCTTGTACATAAATTATCTAATAGATCCAAAGCCTCTGAGCAAGAACTGCAGGACCAAAACTGCAGCGTGAGACACATCGCGATACCTATAAGCTACTGATGCGCTTCGTTGATATTGTGTTGCTGACATTGAAAAAGCCTTTCTTTTCTCTCTTTCTAACACGGATAGAGGCGGAAAGTGGTGGGATGTTTGCAAATACCGATGCTGATCCTTTCTAAAGTGTACTTACTCCTGATCGCGTCAAAAATAAGGTAGTCCCGTGTTTTACTCGTAACGCACGGGCTACGTTCAACGTCGACAGCTGCACGTGGCAAGTCGCAGATTTCCCGTAACTCCCTCCCTCAAAGTTTTATGCAAAGCAGGCAGGCTGAACGTGCTTCTAACTCTCGCTCGTCTCGCGAAGGGCTTCAGCAGAGTACTGAGTGGGTCTTTCAACGGAGCTCGCTGCTTAATGCGCTCTGCACCAGAGTTAGCAAACATGGCCTGCATTGCGATGAGCACTGCGTGGACGAGGTGAGCGCTCCGGGGCGGCATCTCGCGCACCCGCACGGCTCGAACTCTCGCGGTCTGCTTCGTTGCACGGGAACGACCCGCACCTTCCGACTCATCCCCATAGCACGTGTGCGGGCTCTGATTCATTCCACGCCGAGATGCGCTACCCATCAACGGATGATGCAAAGGCGCAGCAGTTGGCCCGCGATGTATACAATGCGGGCCACTAGGCGTCCCCACGGCTCCGCAGCGCCGTGGCGTGTAAATATTTGCCGCACTTGCGCAGGCCGCCGCCGATGCGCGCTTCCCAGGCAACGCTTTCGCTGCGGCCGCATGAAGCTGGGCGTAACGATGTTTATTGCGTCTGCTCATAGGTGGGCCGACGAGCTGCGGGTGAGCGTGGCTGGCCGAGCTCCTCGCAGCAGGTCGCCGACGGCGGACGCGCTTTGAGCCCGCGGGAAGAACGGGGGCTATTTTAATGTGGCCTCATCGGGAGGAAGAAGCGTTTCCCATTCTCCCACACGCGGCTCCTGTCTTCGTGGTCATGCTCCCATGCCTGTGCGCCTCGTTAAACGTAAACAAGCTCTATCAGGCGCTCCAGCTACGAATGGCGGCGTATACCTGAGCGGGAGCGCGCTTCCTCGATGAGGGCTGCCTTTTCTTCTTTCTTTTATTTCTTTAATTGTTTTTTTTTGTTTTCTTTCTTTCTGTCTTGCCCATCCCCTCACTCTAGTCCCTGGGTTAATGGTGATAGCGCCGCTCAGTGCGCCGAACCAGCGAGGTGGGGCGGTGCATTAGGGCCTGCGGGATGATTCTATGTACGCACAAGCCTTTATGGGATCCTTTCTGATTTGTCTAAATTGGACCCGGCGATCCACCTGCACGAGATAAGGCTATGGAAGCAGGGCCGACCTGTATATATCGAGTTTTTAAGGCACTGCGTGTGCTCGAGGTCCTTAAGCAGCGCCGATGGAACATACTGAGGGGAATTGAGTCTTAGCTTACACAAGGAAAAAACACGCGAAAAAATTTTTCAAGGACAAAAAAAAAAAAAAGGATTCCGAGGACGCCCGAGCAATTCTTATGAGTTGTGAATGAGAAAGCATTAATTCCCAAGTGAACGCTGCTGAGTGGTCCTTCGAGTTATGAACTCCTCGCGGGCAAGCGAGCGTATTGAGACGTTTGTCCTACGCCTCCTAAACAGCACAAGGCCCGTGCACTTCGATCCGTGACGTCCTGCTACCTTGCCTGACTGCCACAGAATCTAACTTGGACAGGCGTTGTTGTTACTTAGTGCGGAAAACACTAAATTACTTCTGAATTGGTTCTGGGACGCCAAAGCATTGAATGCGCACTGCAGGTTGTAATGAAACGTCATGCGTCGCCATTCACATTGCGTTGAGGTAAATTAGTAGAATAATTATTAGAACAGTCGGCCAGCTTCTCGTCTAATGAGAAATTATACCCAACCCTTCCGCTGGAGCGGGCACTCTATTCAGCAAAGAGTGAAGCCAGTGTCATGTCTTATTGCAATGATGGCTGCACTATGCGAATAATTTTTTTTATAAAACGCAGTTTTCGCAGCACGTAATTCTCTAATTTCGAATTTATTTTCGCCATTTCGAAATGATTTAAGCTCTCTGAATTCATCAGCATCCCAGGATGTGATGAATTTATTGAATAACCTTCCCTTTTCTTTTGTTTTTTTTAAACAATTGAATTGTTACCCATGGTTTACGTATCCTTGACGTAGCGGTACTTAAGGAGAGGAAGGAAAATGTTTATCATAATAAGGAATTCACGTTTCCGGAAAAGCGTCGTAAGCGAAATCTGCACTTGCAGTAGCAATAACACTATCTCAGGCCACGTGACATGTCATCGCGAAAATGTAGAAGCCAGTCTTCCGTAATAATTTGTGAGAAGCAAAGCAAACTCGCTCTGGTGCCCTTTTAACTTGCCGTTTAACAGGGAAGGATACAGGCACGTGATCACTCAAGCAGTATGAAAAGAAAAGCACAATTAACGTTATTTGATCCGTAGTTACTAATAAACAAGTCAAGGCATTTGGACGTATCGCAGGTAATTCTCGCAGGATTATTCATAACATTGAAACACCCATAACATTTTGACAGCAATTCAACTCGTAACATACTCGGATAACAGCTCAGAACTTAAGTCTGTACAGATGCTTTAGGAGTGAACATATATAGCGTATTATTGCTGCCTTACCTCTGTAGTCTTCGAAGTGCTGTGTGTTATGAGGTGCAGGGCTAAATAAAAATTTAAGCCATGTGGCCTTTCATCAGGATTTCCAAAAACTGTCTTTCTTCAGGCACATTGAGTAAGAGAGTCTTTTTCGTCTTAAGGGACCCAAGTCCGGTTTTGCATATAGAGGAGGGACGGCGAGAGGTGAAGGCAGAGGCCTAGTTCCCATCCGGTCCCAGGAGATGAATGTGGGCCTTAAGGATGTCGGGGCATGGTGTCGGGGGAGGAGTTTGCCAACCACACCTCCAAGGTTGCAAGTCTGTGAGAGGCAGAAAGCTGGGCCAGACTGTCCTCCCAGGCCTTGCAGGACTGCGGGCAGTCCCGCAAGACGTAAGATATACGTATTATGGAAGCCGCAGCTAGCGCAGGTGAGAGTTGGGTATCAAACCAAAACTGAACGGAAAGCAAAAAGAAAAAAATAAGAACTTTTTTTTACAAGAACCTGAACTGAAACGGAACGTTACCCTTTTCTTTGTTTTCTTTTCTTTTTCTTTTTTTTCTCTAGTGCAAAACCGAAAAGAAAAAAATAACAACCTTCGGCTCAGGTTGGCTACCTTCTTCAGAGCTTTTCGTCCATGCATTGCCTGCTCTTGTGGTTCAACCATGCTAGCTTATTTGAAGATACGCACGAGCATGTTGTCATTTTTGTAGTAACGGCATCGTTAGTGCGGTTTTTTTGACGTGTCGCGTTGGGAGGTAGGCAGGTTGGTTGTACACTCGTGAGCGTTTGAATTTGATCACTGTGAGATGGTTCATCAATGGTGGGTAGTGGTGGTGGTGATAAACTTTATTGAAAGGGGGGAGGGGGAAGAAGGGAGGTGGCTGAGGGATCGGGCTCAAGTGAGGCTCTGGGCCTGCTTGGCCTTCTCCGCCGAGTCCACCAGTACAAGCTGCCGGTCGACGTCCCTGGCACTGAGCCAGGTGGTCCAGTCAGTCTCGCTGCTGACCGGGGCATGAGAAAACGGGAGCGAGGTGCATTCACACATTATGTGTGTGAGTGTCCTTGCTTGTGAATAGAGCCTACATAGGTCGCTTTCCTTGCCCCCTGCGAGTTTGTTAATGTACTTTGGGTGTGGCGATGTGTTTGTTTGGAGTGGGCT